>NC_069075.1:74081478-74400154 GCF_025698485.1 Gossypium arboreum
ATCATCAAACATCATAAAACTCATGGATTCATCAATGGCATTTTTTAAAATCACTAACAAACTCAAAAAATTAAGGTACGGGCTAGCTAATACTCAAGGCAACGATTACAAAAAACATAGAAATCATCAAAAATAGAACAAAAATCACATAACAATTTGAGCTCACAAGTGTCGAACCTTCAAAGCCCTAACTATGGTATTCTTTATTCTTATTTTCAGCTAGACAAGATGATAATGAAGCCAAATTCTTGATTTATTTTATTAATTATAACTAATATGCCATTTTACAATTTTAGCCTTAATGAAACCTTTATAAAATCATCTAATATATGCCCATTTATGACCATTCCCAATATCAATGGTCTAATATCAACATAAGGACCTTTCATTTAATAAGCCATAGCAATTAGACACATTTATCAAATAGAATGCAACTTTTGCATTTTACGCGATTTAGTCATTTTTTCTCAAATTGAGCTATTAAACAATAAAATTAGCTCATGAAATTTTCACACATATATAATCACATGCTATGAACACCAAAAATAATATTAAAATAATTTTTTGACATCGGATTTGTGGTCCAAAAACCACTATTCCGATTTAAGCTAAAATCAGGCTATTACAACACCTATGACCGCACAGGAACGTGCAGTTCATCAATTGATTGATGAACTCAGGAAATCAGATTCTAATGATGATGAAGATGTGTCTATTAATCAACTTAAAAGGAAATGTTACAAGATAACTATGGAAAACCAGTCCAAGCTGATAGTGGTGAAACAAAGAGGCAGCAGCGTTGTAAACATGCAGCCAAAAAGTCCACCAAACCAAATTAAGAGTAACAACTATGTTTTCCAAGCTTTTATTTCTAATTCCTGCATTCAATTTTTTCTGCCATTTCATATCCCTTAGCTTTGGGGGTGTGTTGTGCATATAGGTTGCATTTTATATGTATGTTAATATTTGTTGTCTTGTCATTCATTTTTGCCATAACATACAATTGCCAATTAATTGCCAGACTTTGTTAAGTATATTTTTGTCTATGATATTGAATGAGGATAATAACTCTTCAATAAATTTAGAAATTTGTGATAGTTGATTAGGACTGTTTAGCTTAGGATAGTTGTTTGAAAATTGATCCCTAAAAGTAGAATGCCTTAATTATAATTGCAATTAGTTAATAGTAGGTTTCTTTTAATACACTTAGAAATTCTTTAGCCTAAGATCAGTAAATTAGCAATGTGTAATAACAAATACCACAATAGAGCTGAGGGTAAATTAAAAAGATGCTATGAAGCACTCCAATGTTTGAATTGTTGAGTAGGTTACTAATGCTTTGTTTGACCCATTGTATTATTGATCAGAAAAGCAAGATCAAATAACAGTGAGTAAAAAAAAAAAAAAAAAAGAGAAAATAGTTTAAGGGCACTTCATTATAGTAGTAGGTTGAGTAGCTAAGGGGGTAGTTGTTTGCTCCATCTATCTTTTTAGTCAGAAACCTTAGCTTCATGAGTTACATTTAAATTGTGGCGTGATGTAATACTTGGCAATCTAGTGTATGCTCCATTGAGATTGTCATGTAAAGAAATCATGCGACAAGATGAATTCCCTAGAAAAAAAATATAATTGAAGTATAGAATAACAGAATAATTATAAGAAGAGACACTGAGTTTCAGTGGACAGATAAACTAAGTACATTAAGGCGTGCTTGTTATAGTCAAAATTGTAACACCCCGAACCCAAGACCGTCGCCGGAGTCGAACACGAGGTGTTAACAGACTTCAAACCACTTATTGAGAATTTCCCAGATAAGCTGTCAATCTGTGTACTAGTCGCTTCAAAAATCATAACTTGAGTTTTACAACTCGAAAATCAGTTTCGTAATTTTTCCCTGAAACTAGACTCACATTTCCATCTACATATTTTTTTCTAGAATTTTTGGTTGAGCCAATTAGTACAGTTTATTAGTTAAAGTCTCCTATGTTATGGGGGTTGACTACACTGACCTTCGTGCGTTACAACTCAAATAACTCCCTGTGCAGGACTTCAATACTGATGCCGTTTGTTTCTATAGAAACTAGACTCAAAGAGGAATTTATACATATATGGTATGACTCCTAATTATCTCTGGTTAATTTATAATGAATTTTCAAAATCAGAACAGGGAATCCAGAAACCGTTCTGGACCTGTTTCACGAAAACCCAAATATCTTTTAACATACAACTCATATGATTGTTTCGTTTCTTCCATATGAAAATGGATTCATCAAGGTTCATTTACATAATTTATTCACTATTTAATTCCATTCCTACTATTTTTAGTGATTTTTCACATCCACGTCACTGTTGCTGCCAGCATCTATTTCTAGGGTAGACTTTCTCTAACACATAGTTTCTATGATTCAACCACCCCTTTTATATATATAGTCCAAAATATAATCATGATGAACCATTCTAATGGCTGATCATTGCCAAACATTTCCGTGCTTCTTAATGAGCATATACATACCAAATGATTATAACATTATGCTCAAAACATTTATATGCCATTTTCGCATGGCTATTCAAAATTTTACATACCAAGTTCAAACAAAACATAATAGCCTATACATGCCGAAATGTACTCCAAGACCAACTACGAAGAAAATACCAAAAGTTGTTAGCCGGTGTGATGACTTCGATGACGGTCCCGAATACGCAAAAAGTCGAGTCCAAGAAACCTAAAATAGGTGACAAGCAAACACCGAATGAGTATATAACTCAAGAAGTCATAAGCAATGCACTAACAACCATTAATAACATTATCGCAAGAGGAAACAAAATGGAACGAGGCTAGTTACTCCATTCAAACCGAACTATACCATAGTTCCTTAGACCTTTCGATTCAATCATACATCTACATGACCTTTCACTCATTCCGCGATAATTCTTATGTACGTGACTTCAATTTACATTGTCACATAGGTTCAAACTTACCAAGCTCGACCCCAAATATAAACATAGCGCCTATTAGCCATGAACTCAAGGTACTTACCCGATCCGCTATCCGTAATCAACTCAATAGTGTCGCACACTCAGTGTCAATAGTGATTCAAAAGCATATAGTGTGTCCGCACACTTAGTGCTATATAATCAACTCGCACACTTAGTGCTACATGATCAAACTCGCACACTTAGTGCTGTACAAGTTTTAAACCCGCACACTTAGTGCCATTCTCATGATCACAAATGTTTATACCCGCACACTTAGTGCCGAAATCAACAACTCAATACATCTCACCTCTTTTCCTTCCATTCAATACTTCCATCACCACATACACACATGTATATAAATTCATCATTCCTTTCGCATAATTACATAGACATTATGTCTATTCAAATCAATACAAAATATATGCTTAGTGACTTACCTTGTGTTGGGTAAAACAGTCCAAGTCGGCTACTCGATGACCTTCGTCTTTCCCTTGCTTGATTCTCCTTCTTTAACTCCTTGAGCTTAATCAATAAATCAACTAGTTTAACCATCTTGCTAAACATTCATAATTCAATTACACATGCATATGTATGTTTGTATATTCGGCAACCATCCTCACTTTTTACCCATTTAGTCAATTATCTAAGCCAAGATAAGGCTTCAATACGGTTGCCTCTAACCGAATACATGCACACCAATCTACTTCATTTGGCCGAATATGCATGTCTATGTTGAGGCCAATTTTACACTTAATACCACACAAAAAAACAGCATACATTTTACTAACTAACGATTACATATTGTAGCTCAATACACATCTCTCATTTACTACATAACCGAAACATCATCACAAGCAAATATACACCTTGAAATAGTATATATGTCATACCAATTCATCATGTGCAAACACATATTCATGTAGGTGCAAGGGTCGAATCTCAAGTTGTTTATATCCAAATATAAACACATATCCAAAGCTCAAATCTTACCTACCATGCAACATGCATGAATCATACTTATGGATATACCATGACCGAATACATCACAACACCATAATTTTGGTCATGATTAAGCAAAGAACTTAATGTCTTACTCAAAATACTAAAAAGAAAGTCCAAGAGCCATCAATCCCCATCACATATACCATTAATAAGCTTCATATTTAACATGCAATGGCATTAACACAAAATCCACCTTGGCCAAATACCATACCCATGATATAACAAAGATTTGAACCATGGGCTAATAAGAACATCAAGCTAGTAACTAAAAACATGCATGAATCTCATGGCACAACCTCAAACATACCTTAATCTTGATGCAAGTATAGCCAAACCCTTCCTAATCCTCTTCCAAACCAAACATGAAGCAAAAATTCTCTTCTTCCTTAGGATTTTCGGTCAAGAGAGAATGAAAGGATGATCAAATTTTTTTTTCTTTTCTTTTCTTCAATACACGGCAATAGGGGGGTTCACTCACACACTTTTTTTTTTCATTCTTTATTACCCATGCTTATTTGTTTATTTCTTTTCTCCCTAATGCACCAACAAAACATGTCTATGACATGTTTTGCCCATCCCTCATTGTCATGGCCGGCCACCTCTTATAAAAAGAGGGATATTTGACATGCAAGGCCATTGTTTTGCATGCATGCTTTAATTAGTCATTACACATTCCCCCATCATACTTCCAAAGTTTTCTACTAGGTCCTTTCTAGTGAAATTCACATTTATAACTCTAAATCAAAACATCAAAAATGTCACACATGAGTTAACACATATTATAGGCAATAAAATAAATATTAAATTATTTTTATGCCTCGGTTTTGTGGTCCCGAAACCACATTCCGACTAGGGTCGTTTTAAGGCTGTCACAAAAATTGCATGAATATTTAGGAAATTTTATTTTTAGGTAACAATTTCTACAGTTCGTGTAACACCCTTTACCAGAGTTCGACGTCGAAACAGGAATACGAGGTGTTACCGGACTTCAACACATACAAACGTCAATTTCTTATTTATGAAATCTCGCCCCAATTTTAGATCCTTTCACAATACCTTGATGTCCCTACTATGGGCCCTGTAACACCCCTAACCCGAATCCGTGCCAGAATGGGGTTACGAGGCATTACCGATCATAAGACAATTCAGAACAACATTCATTACAAGGTAAACCATCTAATAAAATTTTAAACCAAATTAACATGTTTTGATTATACCATTTATCTAATTATTCAAATTACTGTTATTACAACACAAATAAATTATCATAGAAATTAAATGCTTAACTTATAACCCAATATAATTCATTTCACATTCAAATCATATATGCAACCTTAACACTTAAAGTATACAAATGGTTTACATATGAATTAATCTATTAACTTACAATTTATAGACACCAACTTTAATTAATAAAATCATACATCACTTTGCTTCATATAAATAACATACATCACAATGTTCACTTCGTTTAACAAATATTACTAAACCTTATACATAATTATAACACGAGCATACAAGTAACAAATTGTGACCTATTTTAATCACTTTTTCTGAACTACAAATGTAGTTTATAAATAAGTCTAAATAACATATCCGATTTGTCTCTACTTAGCCAACTTATTATATTAATAACCATGACTTATGCACATATGTATATATATACTTATACATTGCTGTGACAACCGAATTTAAACAACTAATACCCATTCAAATATATACACATATCTTAATCATTTCACTTCAGTACTAAGCCAAATTTAGTAAGCCATTCTCAAATACAAACATATCAAATAATACCTAAACCAAAATAAATCCCAATCACATTAGAATATAACCGAATACTCTTAGGTATCAATTCACATACATGTTTATCTATGCATGAACTATAACCGAATCATTCAACCACAATTGTCATATCAAACTTAAAACATTCTTGTGAGTGTACCATGGCCAATTAAATCTAATGACATCCAAAGTCATCAACCATATTCAATTTATGAAACACATATCACAAATATCTTTCATCCCTGACACATAACATTATAATAAAAAGAACTTAAACCATAGCAACCCATCATGAATTATACATATCACTTATATTGACCATGAATGAACACCGTATATACCCTATGTACTTATCTTGATTTTTACCCTACTAATATATGATATACCTTAGTTCATTTTATAACCATTATATGTCATATGGTCGAGACTCATAAACAAACTCCATAGCATCATATACCATGGATACAATTCCAATATAAGCTCGAACCAAGATCAAATATTTACACAACTAATGTCATTATAACTGACCATAGATCACGTGAAAATATATAAGGCCGAATCACCAAAATCACAACCAAATACAACCATCATCAAAACGAAACATTAAATCCTAGCATGACAAATTATTAAGCCATTTTCGCATGGCTCACAGTTACACTAACCAAAATTAGACATTTCAAAACTAAAATCCAGCCTATACATGCCATTGATTTGTAAGTTCAATTATAAAGATATCGAAGACAGTCGATAGTGTGATAAGCTTCTCTGACGATTCCCGAGCTCATAACTTGAATCCAAAATCCGTGAAACAGAGATAAACATGAACACACACAGTAAGCTTTCATATCTTAGTAAGTCATAAGCAAATAAACAACTAAATGACATAATCAAGTCATTTAAATTAAACTAAATTATACTATGATAGTTATTTTAAATCTTAAACTTACAATTGCATGTATTTTATTTATACTCTCACATGTAGATTATTCATGGTGAATGAACGTATATATATTTTAACAAACTATCATTCAATTTCCAAGACAAAATATCTTTATCATAACTAATACATATACGCTTATATGTATAAATTCATAAGTCAAAAGATAACAATCACATACATAATTATATTATATAGCCGAATACACACACATATATATATATATAAGCAAAATATCTTCAATTTCAAAGCTAAATATCATTATGAGAACACATATACATTCACTCATGAATCAAAATATGATATCATATACATATACATAGCAAAGGCCGAATATTCTTCACAAGGCACACATGTTCACATTAGTAACTTAGGTAATTTACATCACATACATAATGGTCCACTTACCTTATTTTTTTCAAATAGGTAATCAACTAACTCATACGTGGTCGTTAAGCTCGTTTTACCCTTCGTTCACATCTTATCATTACCAGTTGAACTATTCAGAATTGGATAGGGCACTCGGATAATCAAAAATATCATACAATGCCAACGTCCCAGACATGGTCTTACATGTAATCACATATCGATACCACTATCCCAGACAGAGTCTTACTCGCACACATATATCAGAGTCACATATCGATACCAACATATAAAACGTGGTCTTACTCGTACACATGTATCGATGCCATGGTCTTACTCACACATCACATACCAGAATCCTATGTCATGACATATGTATCCTAGCTATTCCTAAGGTTCATACAGGGCTTTCGGACGTCGTAACTCGGTCGAAACAAATTCATAAATATCTCTACCAAACTTATTCACATTTGGCTAATACATAGATATATTTACATATTTCAACGAAACATGTATAATTCACATTTATTTAAAATTTAGTACATCTATTTGCTTATAAACCTACCTCGGACGATGTAAAACGGAATGGGACGACTAGTCGACAACTTTAGTTTTCCCCCGATCCAAATCCGATTTCTTTGATTCTTGATCTAAACATATTCAAATTGAACTCATTAAAACATATTTCCATTCAATTTAGTCCAAAAACACATAAATGGGCAAATTACCATTTTACCCCTGACATTTTACACTTTTTACAATTTAGTCCCTATTACACAGAACACAAAATATGCAAAATTTCAATATACCCATGTTTGGTTGAATGTTCCTAGTATTCATACAAGTCCATATATTTCATTTATTTCACATTTTAGTCCCTCAAATTATTATTTTTCAATTTAGTCCTAGTTACTCAAAATCATCAAAAATTCCAATATAAAACATGTTAACCCAAAACATATATTTTATATTTCATCATCAGACAACAAAAATCACAAGCCCTCATCAATGGAATAACTCAAAATATTCATCAAAATAAAAAATTCAAGCATGGGTCTTGAAGATAACTTAGCAACGATCTCAAAAACGTAAAAATTATCAAAAACCGGGCAAGTTACATACCTTAATCAAGATCAACCATGGTCGAAACCTAAGCTTCCTTTACTTCTCTTTATGTTTTCATATTCGGTCATAAGAAATAAATAATGAACATGGCTTTTAAATTATGTTAAAATATAATATATAATAACATATTATTTAATTTACATATATAACCTTTACTAATTAATTTAAACCATTATAACACAAAGTTTTTACCGTCCATTACTAATTATTATGGGCAATTTGCCTCTTAAATACTTCAACTTACAAAGACAAACACAATTTGGCCCTTACACATTATACCATTGAATTTTCATTTACGTGATTAAGTCCTTTTATTAATCGGACTCTCAAACAAAAAAAATTAAATTACAAAAATTTCACAGATATTAATTCACACATAATAAACACAGAAAATATTTGTTTTAACTCGAATTTGTGGTCCCAAAACCACCGTTCCAACTAGGGTCTAAATTGGGTTGATACAGGCCTACAAGGCCCCAAACACACTGTGGAATTGATTTGGGACTAATCTGTGCACTCTAGAAAACTTTGCAAAATTTCACATAGACAGGGGCACACGCCCGTGTGGAATGGAAACACACCCGTATGTCATCTTTAACATGATCGTGCTGAAGGCCTGTGTAGCTCACACGACCTGGGCATGTTTGGACACTCCCGTGTCCCTAACCCATGTGGATTATTTCTCGATTCGAACCTACAGGGGTTTTCACATGGCCTGGCACATGACCGTGTCCATGGCCTGTGTCCCTCACATGGCCATGACATGCCCGTGTATCAGCCCGTGTACAAAAACCTTGACATTCTGTTTCTGACATCATCAACAAATTAAGGGCACACGGCCAAGGTACGAGTCCGTGTGTTAGGCCATGTCCTCCACATTGCTAAGACACACGGCCGTGTCTCTGCCCGTGTTTTTACTGCCATCCATATTGAATTGTAAAATTGAGCTATAGGGGACACAAGACCGGACTACACGCCAAGGGGAAAACCATGTGTCACACAGGGCCTAGACTCACGCTCGTGTGTCTGTCCGTGTGGACAAAAATAAGGCTATTTTCAAGCCTTTTTGCCACCCTTACTTGCACCAACTGTGACAACCCTAAATTGACCCTAGTCGGAAAGTGGTTTCAGGACCACTAAACCGAGTCATAAAAATAATTAACCGTCATAGTTGATGCTCATTATATGTACATATGCATGTGTGAAAATTTCATGTTTGGATTTTGTTAATTGTAAGTGAATTTTATCAAATAGGACTTATGTGAGAAAATTTAGAAATGTGCTAGGCAAATGTAAGGTGACCTATAAATGCATGTTGTGAAAATGCTGGGTTTGCATGTCAATTTACCCAAAATTTAAGCATAGTGGCCGCCATGTTATGAATGGAAACATGTTGCAAACATGTTTAGTTAGTGGTTATGTTAGAAAGAATAAATAATGAAAAGGAATATGATGAAAACAAAGAAAAGAAAAAAAGTGTCCATCCTTTCACATTTTGTTGGCTTGGCCGAATGTTCTAAGAAGAAGGGGAAGAGCTTGAGAAAATCAGCCATGGGAGATTGCTAGACTAAGGTATGTTTGATGTTGTCCATGAGATTCATGCATGTTTTTAGTTGTTAGTTTAAGTTCTACCTAGCCCATGGTTTAAATCTTTGCTATGAGATGGGGATGATATTCGCCATGGGTGTTGTCTTCTTGGTTGATGTTTGATGTTTGATGTTGTGGTGATGAGGCATGAAGATGAGTTAAGTTTCGCTAAGGTGGATTTGTGTTGATGTCATTTGCATGCTAAGTGTGAAGCTTTGTAATGATACATGTGTATGGTGCTTTTGATGTTGTGAATGGAAGTTGAGGAAAAGTAAAAGAAAATTTATGTAGAAATGTGATATATGTGGATTTATAGGATGTTACAAATATATGTGAAGCCATGCTAGATTAGGAAAAATTTAGTCAAGTGTTCATGAGATGAAATTTTGTGTTTAGGTGAATTAAAGATGATAGTATAGTTGATATTATATATATATGTATGCATATTCGGCCATCAAATTAAGAGCATAGGTGATGATGAGTCTAAGCCTTGTACATTCGGCCATATATATATATATATGCATGTGTGATTGGATTATTGATAGCAGGCGATAGCATATGGTTATTAGCCTAATAGCTAAGAGCATAAGGTAGCAAGATAAAATTTTACCATGCCGTTCAGTATGTCATAAAATCATTAAAATGTGAATACCAATATATGTAACAAAGTGGTTGAATGAGTTAATTTATTTGTTTAAGCTCAAGATCCTAAAGGAGAGGCGCCCAACAAGGGAAATCAAGGTCATCGAAAGTAGCCGACTTGGAATTATTTTACCCAACACAAGGTAAGTCATTAGCATATAGTTGGTATTGATTTAAATGATCGTAATACCTATGCAATTGTGTTTAATGAGGTGAAATGTATACAAATGTATATGTATGTAGAGATGAAATTGTCGAATGTAAAAAGGAAGTGAAGCGTATATAGTGGCTGGTTTTCGCACTAAGTGTGCGGACAATAAGTGTTCACGGTTGAGAGAATTGCACTAATCAGACGGGCTTGAAATGCATGGCACTAAGTGTGCGAGTTTAAAGTACATGGCACTAAGTGTGCGTGGTTGATTATTAAGCACTATGTGTGCGAACCCACTATATAAATATATATATATATATTTTCAATCAATTATTTATATTAAGGGTGCGACCTTACCGAATCGATTTTAACAATGGAAAGGGTAAGTACCTTGAGTTCATGGCTAATAGGTGCTATGTTTATATATGGAGTTCAGCGTGGTAAGTTTTGAACCTACGTGATGATTATAATTGAAGTCACGTACATAAGGTTCATCGTGGAATAGGTGAAAGTTCGTTTAGTTGTATGATTGTAACGAAAATAAAATGATGTATGGAAATGCCTCAATTATCCTATTGAATAGCGTATGAAATGTCAATGTAGGACTTGGAATGAGATTGAATCGAAGGTCTAAGAAACTATGGCATAGTTCGGTATGGATGGAGTACTTAGCCTCATTTCGTTGTTTCCTCTTGTGAAAATTTTATTAATGGATGGTAGTGTAATGCTTATGACTTCATCGAGTTATATACTCATTCGGTGTTTGCTTGTCACCCATTTGAGGTTTCTTGGACTCGACTTTTTGCGATTCGGACTGTCACCAAGTCATCACACCAGCTTGCAACTTTTGGTATCTTCTTCTTAGTTGGTCTAAGAGAACATTTCGCATGTATAGGCTATTATGTTTGTTTGAACTTTGGTATGTAAAACTTTGGATAGCCATGCGAAAATGGCTTATATACGTTTTTAGCATAGTACTATAATCGTTTGTATGTTGATCACTAAGAGGTATGGAAATGTTTGGAAACGATTAGCCATTAGAATGGTTAATCATGATTATACTTTGTGTTATGTATGCAAAAAGGGCTAATTGAATCATGGAAACTATGAAATAGGTAAAGTCTACCTTAAAGGCAGATGCTGACAGCAGCAGCGATGTGGATGTGAAAAATCACTAAAAATAGTAGGAATGGAATTAAATAGTGAATAATTTATGTAAATGAACCTTGATGAATCTAATTTCATATGGAAGAAACGAAACGGTCATATGAGTTGTATGTTAAGAGATATTTAGGTTTTCGTGAAATAGGGCCAGAACGGTTTCTGGATTCCCTGTTCCAAATTTGGAAATTCATTATAAATTAACCCGAGACATTTAGAAGTCATGCCATATATGTATAGATTTCTTTTTGAGTCTAGTTTCCATAGAAACAAACGGCATCAGTATTGAAGCCCTGTACAGGGAGATATCCAGGTCGTAATGCATGAAGGTCAGTGTAGTCATACCCTGGAACAGGGGAGACTTTAACTAATAAACTGTACTAATTGGCCCGACCAAAAATTCTAGAAAAAAAATTGTAGATGGATATATGAGTTTAGTTTCAGAGAAAAATCAAAAAACTGATTTTCGAGTTGTAGAACTCAAGATATGATTTTTAAGGTGACAGTGACACAGTTAGCTAGCTGTCTGGAAAATTTTTTTTATGAACGGTGAAATTAAGTGAACGAAGTCTGTTAACCCCTCGTGTCCGACCCCGGCGACGGTCTAGGGTACGGCGTGTTACAATTTTATTGGTATCAGAGCTATGGTTTAGTCGGTTCTAAGACTACCATAGCGCGTATGAGTCTAGCTATACATGCCTTAATGTTAGTGCTTAATAATGTGATGACTTCTGACGGTTAAAATTTCTATTTTGATTAGCAAATGGAACCCGGGGTAGAGAGACCCTTAGCGGATGACGTTGAAAGTGTAGCGGCTGCTCCTGCGCAAGGGACACCGCCTGTTGAACCTCAGTCATTTGCAAATAATCAGGATGAGGGGGCAAAACAAGCCTTCTTCACCATGATGAATGAGTGGGTCGCGCAATATGCCCGAACCATTCCGGCTGTCCAACCATTCCCGAATTTGAATAATCCACCCCAAGAGCCCGTAATGCCATCGCCATCGATCCCGTGAGGCTGAGTAAACCACCGTAGACTTGATTAGGAAGCGCGAGCCGAGGAGTTCAAGGCCATAGTTACTGATGATGCCAAAAGGGCCGAGTTCTGGCTTGATAACACCATTCGGGTGTTCGATGAACTATCATGCACACCCGATGAATGTCTAAAGTGTGCTATATCCTTGTTGCGAGACTCAGCCTACTATTGGTGGAGGACCTTGATTTCCATAGTCCCAAACGAACGAGTTACTTGGGATTTCTTCCAAGCGGAATTTCGAAAGAAATATATTAGTCAACGGTTCATCGATCAAAAGCGTAAGGAATTCTTGGAACTCAAGCAAGGTCGATGACAAGATCTCGAATCTAACATGAGTTCGTAAGACTCATCAGTATGCCCGGAGTGTGTGGCTGATGAGGTTGCTATGTGCAAGAGATTTGAAGAAGGATTGAATGAAGATTTAAAGCTACTAGTGGGTATTTTAGAGATAAAAGAATTCGTAACACTAGTTGAACGAGCACGCAAGGCGGAAAACTTGGAAAGGAGAAGAAGAAGGCTGAATTTGAAGCTAGAGACTATCGTAAAAGATCGATGGGTAAAGCCCATTCTCTACTGTAAAGAAGTTCGTGGAGGACACTATTAAATCGAGGACGATCGGGAATTTCCATTAGAGCACGACCATCGACGGACTCGAGCTACTTCGGTAGCTAGTGTGGGCAATAATCGCCAAGAGAAACCTGAATGCCCCCAATGTGGAAGACGACACATAGGTGAATGTTGGGGTAAGTCTACTAACAGGCCCGCTACGGATGCGATTCAAGGACCACTTCATTAGAGATTGCACGAGCTTGATGAGAAGAATAGGATGCAAGGTGCAAGACCTAGTGGAATGACAACTAGAGGTAGACCACCGAGAATTTCAGGAGGTAGGGGTGGTAGTCGAGAGAGGGCCTCGACACTACTGTTCGATCCGAGACTCAGACTCGCTAGGGCATATGCCATCCGCACGAGAGGAAGCATCCTCCTCGATGTTATCACTGGTACTTTCACTCTTTTTGACACTAATGTAATTGCATTAATCGACCCTAGCTCTACTCATTCTTATGTATGTGAGACTTTAGCATCCAGTAAGACTCTGCCTATTGAGTCTACTGAGTTCGTAATTCGAGTGTCAAATCCTTTGGGTCAATATGCGCTTGTTGACAAAGTGTGTAAGAGATGCCCTCTAATGATCTGAGAATCCTGTTTTCCGGCCGATTCGATGCTTTTACCATTTGATGAATTTGATGTTATTCTTGGTATGGACTGGTTGACCGTATATGACGCAGTGGTGAGTTGCAAAAGAAAAACCATTGATTTAAGGTGCGCAAATAACGAGATAATCCGAGTTGCATCTACGGACTTAAAGGGGTTGCCAGCTGTAATATCATCAATGTTGGCTCAGAAATATGTAAGAAAGGGGTGCGAAGCATACCTTGCGTATGTACTTGATGACAAAGAGTTAGAAAAGAAACCCGAATCTGCTTTGGTGGTTTGTGAATACCGGACGTTTTTCCGAAGAATTACCGGGTTTACCACTGCTCGGAGGTAGAGTTTGGTATTGAGCTTGTAATGGACTACTCCGATTTCGATAGCTCCGTGATCGTATGGCACCAACCGAGTTAAAAGAGTTGAAAGCTCGGTTGCAAGAATTGACGGATAGAGGTTTCGCCGACCAAGTTTCTCACCTTGGGTGCACCAAGATTGTTTGTGAAAAGAAGGACGGAACCATGAGGTTGTGCATCGACTATCGTCAGCTGAACAAAGTGACAATAAAGAATAAATATCCGTTACCGCGTATTGATGATTTGTTTGATCAACTAAAGGGAGCCTCAGTGTTTTCAAAGATAGATTTGAGATCGGGTTATTATCAGTTGCGGATTCGAGATTCGGATATACCCAAAACTGCTTTCAGAACGAGATACGGCCACTACGAATTCTTAGTGATGCCGTTTGGGCTCACTAATGCCCCTGCGGTATTTATGGATTTGATGAATCGGATCTTCAGACAGTATTTGGACCGGTTCGTAGTTGTGTTCATTGACGACATCTTGGTCTATTCAAGAGATGAGACCGAACATGCTGAGCACCTGAGATTAGTGTTGCAAATTTTATAGGATAAGCAGTTATATGCTAAGTTCAGTAAGTGTGAGTTCTGGTTAAGAGAGGTTAGCTTCTTGGGCCATGTGGTATCTGCATCGGGTATTTGAGTTGACCCGAGCAAAATTTCAGCCATACTTAACTGGAAGCCTCCGAGAAATATTACTGAGGTTCGGAGCTTTTTGAGACTCGCCGGTTACTACTGACGGTTTGTAAAAGGTTTCTCGATGATAGCCACACCCATGACGAAGCTACTTAAAAAGATATTAAGTTCGAATGGACGGAAAAATGTCAGAAAAGTTTTGATCAATCGAAAACTTATTTGGTCAAGCCCCAATTTTAGTGCAATTCGAATCGTGCAAAGAGTTTGTCATCTATAGTGACGCCTCCCTACTTGGGTTAGGTTGCGTGTTGATGCAAGAAGGTCGAGTTGTGGCCTATGCGTCGAGACAATTAAAGCCACATGAGAAAAATTATCCGACCCATGATCTCGAATTAGTCGCCATCGATTCGCTTTGAAAATATGGCGACATTACTTATTTGGTGAGAAGTGCCATGTATTTTTGGATCATAAAAGTCTCAAATATTTGATGACTCAAAGAGACTTAAATCGCAACAAAGACGTTGGCTTGAGTTGTTGAAAGATTATGAGCTGGTCATTGATTATCACCCGAAAGGCTAATGTGGTTGCGGACGCCTTAAGCCGTAAATCACCGCTTGTTTTACGAGCAATGAATGTACACTTGTCTGCTTTTACCCGACAATGTGTTAGTAGCCAATTAAAGGCCAAACCATTATTGATTCATCAAATTCGTGAAGCTCAGAAAGTCGACGATGAGTTGGTTGCAAGACGGGCTGAATGTGTTCCGAATATGGAATCAGAGTTTCAAATTGATAATGACGATTGTTTGAGGTTCAGAAGTCATTTGTGTGTTCCAAGAAATTCAGAATTCATTTCGATGATTCGGAACGAGGCTCATTGTAGCCGAATGTTGATTCACCCGGGGAGTACGAAAATGTACAACGATCTGAGACGTCAGTTTTGGTGGCATGGTATGAAATGAGACATTTCCGATTTTGTTTCGAAGTGTTTAATATGTCAGCAAGTAAAGGCGGAACATCAAGTGCCTACGGGTTTACTTCAGCCGATCATGATACCTGAATGGAAATGGGATCGAGTCACGATGGATTTTGTGTCTGGGTTGCCATTGTCGACAAGTAAGAAAGATGCGATTTGGATTGTTGTTGATAGACTGGCTAAGGCGGCTCATTTTATCCCCGTACGTATGGATTTTTCATTGGATAAACTAGCTGAATTGTATGTTTCTCAGATTGTGAGATTACACGGGGTACCGATTTCTATTGTGTCGGATAGAGATCCGAGATTCACCTCACGATTTTGGAAGAAATTTCAAGAAGCCTTGGGTACCAAGTTGCATTTTAGCACCGCTTTTCACCCCCAAACCGATGGTCAATCCGAGCGGATAATTCAGATACTTGAGGATATGTTGAGATGTTGCATCCTCGAGTTTAGTGGTTCATGGGAACGGTATTTACCTTTGATTGAATTCGCCACAATAATAGTTTTCAATCAAGTATTAAGATGGCACCTTACGAGGCTTTGTACGGTCGAAAATGCCGACGCCATTGTTTTGGACCGAGCTCGTGAAAGTAAAATTTTCGGAGTAGATTTGATTAAAGATGCTGAACAGAAAGTAAGTATAATTTGTGAGAGTCAAGGCAAGATCGATCGTCGTAAGTCGACGCGATTTAAAACGAAGAGACATTGAGTATCAGGTGGCAGACAAAGTGTTTCTCAAGGTATCACCTTGGAAAAAGATACTCAGATTTGGCCGTAAGGGCAATTGAGTCCGAGATTCATTGGGCCATATGAGATCTCCGAACGAGTTGGCCCAATTGCATATAGGTTGCTTTTACCCCCTGAACTCGAAAGGATCCACAACATTTTTCATGTTTCGATGCTTCGACGTTACCGATCCGATCCTTCGCATGTAATAAACCCCTTCGAGATTGAAATTCAAGCCGATATGAGTTATGAAGAAGAACCGATCCGTATCCTAGCTCGTGAAGTGAAAGAGTTGCGAAACAAAAGGGTTCCGTTAGTGAAAGTGTTATGGCTCAAACACGGAATGGAAGAAGCTACTTGGGAACCTGAGAACTCTATGAAAGAACGATACCCAAACCTATTTACCGGTAAGATTTTCGGGGACGAAAATTTCTTAAGTGGGGGAGAGTTGTGACAGCCCTAAATTGACCCTAGTCAGAAAGTGGTTTCGGGACCACTAAACCGAGTCATAAAAATAATTAACCGTCATAGTTGATGCTCATTATATGTACATATGCATGTGTGAAAATTTCATGTTTGGATTTTGTTAATTGTAAGTGAATTTTATCAAATAGGACTTATGTGAGAAAATTTAGAAATGTGCTAGGCAAATGTAAGGTGGCCTATAAATGCATGTTGTGAAAATGCTAGGTTTGCATGTCAATTTACCCAAAATTTAAGCATAGTGGTGGCCATGTTATGAATGGAAACATGTTGCAAACATGTTTAGTTAGTGGTTATGTTAGAAAGAATAAATAATGAAAAGGAATATGATGAAAACAAAGAAAAGAAAAAAAAAGTGTCCATCCTTTCACATTTTGTTGGCTTGGCCGAATGTTCTAAGAAGAAGGGGGGGAAGAGCTTGAGAAAATCAGCCATGGGAGATTGCTAGACTAAGGTATGTTTGATGTTGTCCATGAGATTCATGCATGTTTTTAGTTGTTAGTTTGAGTTCTACCTAGCCCATGGTTTAAATCTTTGCTATGAGATGGGGATGATATTCAGCCATGGGTGTTGTCTTCTTGGTTGATGTTTGATGTTTGATGTTGTGGTGATGAGGCATGAAGATGAGTTAAGTTTCAGCTAAGGTGGATTTGTGTTGATGTCATTTGCATGCTAAGTGTGAAGCTTTGTAATGATACATGTGTATGGTGCTTTTGATGTTGTGAATGGAAGTAGAGGAAAAGTAAAAGAAAATTTATGTAGAAATGTGATATATGTGGATTTATAGGATGTTACAAATATATGTGAAGCCATGCTAGATTAGGAAAAATTTAGTCAAGTGTTCATGAGATGAAATTTTGTGTTTAGGTGAATTAAAGATGATAGTATAGTTGATATTATATATATATATGTATGCATATTCGGCCATCAAATTAAGAGCATAGGTGATGATGAGTCTAAGCTTTGTACATTCGGCCATATATATATATGCATGTGTGATTGGATTATTGATAGTAGGGCGATAGCATATGGTTATTAGCCGAATAGCTAAGAGCATAAGGTAGCAAGATAAAAATTTTACCATGCCGTTCCGTATGTCATAAAATCATTAAAATGTGAATACCAATATATGTAGCAAAGTGGTTGAATGAGTTAATTTATTTGTTTAAGCTCAAGATCCTAAAGGAGAGGCGCCCAACAAGGGAAATCAAGGTCATCGAATAGCCGACTTGGAATTATTTTACCCAACACAAGGTAAGTCATTAAGCATATAGTTGGTATTGATTTAAATGATCGTAATACCTATGCAATTGTGTTTAATGAGGTGAAATGTATACAAATGTATATGTATGTAGAGATGAAATTGTCGAATGTAAAAAGGAAGTGAAGCGTATATAGTGGCTGGTTTTCGCACTAAGTGTGCGGACAATAAGTGTTCACGGTTGAGAGAATGGCACTAAGTGTGCGGGCTTGAAATGCATGGCACTAAGTGTGCGAGTTTAAAGTACATGGCACTAAGTGTGCGTGGTTGATTATTAAGCACTATGTGTGCGAACCCACTATATATATATATATATATTTTTTTCTATCAATTATTTATATTAAGGGTGCGACTCACCGAATCGATTTCGAACAATGGAAAGGGTAAGTACCTTGAGTTCATGGCTAATAGGTGCTATGTTTATATATGGAGTTGAGCGTGGTAAGTTTTGAACCTATGTGATGATTATAATTGAAGTCACGTACATAAGGTTCATCGTGGAATAGGTGAAAGTTCGTTTAGTTGTATGATTGTAACGAAAATAAAATGATGTATGGAAATGCCTCAATTATCCTATTGAATAGCGTATGAAATGTCAATGTAGGACTTGGAATGAGATTGAATTGTAAGGTCTAAGAAACTATGGCATAGTTCGGTATGGATGGAGTACTTAGCCTCATTTCGTTGTTTCCTCTTGTGAAAATTTTATTAATGGATGGTAGTGTAATGCTTATGACTTCATCGAGTTATATACTCATTCGGTGTTTGCTTGTCACCCATTTTAGGTTTCTTGGACTCGACTTTTTGCGTATTCGGGACCGTCATCAAGTCATCACACCAGCTTGCAACTTTTGGTATCTTCTTCTTAGTTGGTCTAAGAGAACATTTCGCATGTATAGGCTATTATGTTTGTTTGAACTTTGGTATGTAAAACTTTGGATAGCCATGCGAAAATGGCTTATATACATTTTTAGCATAGTACTATAATCGTTTGTATGTTGATCACTAAGAGGTATGGAAATGTTTGGAAACGATTAGCCATTGGAATGGTTAATCATGATTATACTTTGTGTTATGTATGCAAAAAGGGCTAATTGAATCATGGAAACTATGAAATAGGTAAAGTCTACCTTAAAGGCAGATGCTGACAGCAGCAGCGATGTGGATGTGAAAAATCACTAAAAATAGTAGGAATGGAATTAAATAGTGACTAATTTATGTAAATGAACCTTGATGAATCTAATTTCATATGGAAGAAACGAAACGGTCATATGAGTTGTATGTTAAGAGATATTTAGGTTTTCGTGAAACAGGGCCAGAACGGTTTCTGGATTCCCTGTTCCAACTTTGGAAATTCATTATAAATTAACCCGAGACATTTAGAAGTCATTCCATATATGTATAGAGTTATTTTTGAGTCTAGTTTCCACAGAAATAAACGGCATCAGTATTGAAGCCCTGTACAGGGAGATATCCAGGTCGTAATGCATGAAGGTCAGTGTGGTCGCACCCTGGAACAGGGGAGATTTTAACTAATAAACTGTACTAATTGGCCTGACCAAAAATTCTAGAAAAAAATTTGTAGATGGATATATGAGTCTAGTTTCAGGGAAAAATCACAAAACTGATTTTCGAGTTGTAGAACTCAAGATATGATTTTTAAGGTGACAGTGACACAGTTAGCTAACTGTCTGGAAAATTTTTTTTATGAACGGTGAAATTAAGTGAACGAAGTCTGTTAACCCCTCGTGTCCGACCCCGGCGACGGTCTCGGGTACGGGGTGTTAAACCAACCTACACAATATTAACCAAAACCAGCCCAAGCATAACACATATACCATATGAGCCAACATCAAATGCCAACATAAATTGCCTACACAAAATAACTATCACCTCCACCATATGAGCCAACACTTGTGGCTAAACTAACAAGACACTGAACAAAAGATTCAAGTCCCTACACATGCCACAATCAAAACATTTAAACTAGCTATACCAAAAGCATCAAGTGATAGTGTGATCGATGCCTCCGACATCCCTTGATCCCCGATGCTAGCTTGGCAACACTAAAAGAAAATGGGAAGGACAGGGAGTAAGCATAAAGCTTAGTAAGTTGCATATAAATAAGTAACAACATCAATCATGCATATTATAGATCAACACAACAGTCTTGAGTGAACATGGTTAAATATCACTACTTGCTTATATATCACAAGTATAACCCAAAGATTTCAATATCGTTCCAAAATCATTTCATAGCTAGTACTTACTCATTTCATTCTTACCATCATTGCAAGATAACTAGATTCATATCTTATGAATTTTGAATAAGAACCTGTACCACTCACAACATGATTATATAGTTCCATATCATTATCATAAGCTTTAAAATAACACGTAAAACCATGTGGAATACTAAAGGATATCTGACAAGCTTTACACAAAAGGGCAAATTGTCGATGCCATGTTCCAATTACATTGGCTCACATGTCGAGGTCGATGCCATGTCCCAGACATGGTCTTATACTAGCTCTCATCTCAATGCCGAGGCCATGTCCCAGACATGGTCTTACACTGGCTCTCACAACATCACCGATGCCATGTTCCAAACATGGTCTTACATTGGCTCTTATGATGTGATCGATGCTATGTCCCAGACATGGTTTTACACTAGCACACATATCAATGACGATGCCATGTCCCAAACATATTCTTACACTGGCACACATATCAATGCCGATGCCATGTCCCAGACATGGTCTTACACTGGCACAGGTGTCACCCAAATGTCATGGCATGGATATCCAATCTATTCCTAAGTTCAATCGTGACTGTACTACATTAAATTTCTTCATGCATTATTCATAAGCAATTTCAACCATATTACACAAAATTAATCATTCAACACATAATAGCGATAAAGTTGCCTTACTTACATACAACTTACCCCGTATACAAAAAGTGGACGACTAATTAGCTTTAGTCTACTAGCTTGGCCTTCCCACGGTCTTGGCCCAAATTTTGTATTTCTTGATCTAAAATAATAAAAATTCATTGATTTAATAGTCATATTAATCAATACATTTCATAATTCATATTTTGGCAAAATGACCATTTTGCTCCTATGATTTTACAAAATTACTATTTTACCCTTATGCTCGTAAATTGATTTTTATCAAATTTTCTCACTAACCAAGCCTAGTCAAACTCTTTTTATACCAGAAGTAGCCCACAGTTCCCATTATTTCACATATTTATCACATAATTTATAACTTAAGGAAAATTGTCCTTTGTTAGGGTTTTCATGAAAACTACTTCACAAAAGTTGTTTGTTTAAAAACCATGATTCATTTTATTCCTTAAAATTTTAGAAATCAACATGATTACTATCATGGCAAAACCCTAGTCTTCCAACCATTTTGCAAAATAGTCCCATCATTAGCTAAATTATGCTACAAGGGTCCCAAAAGTACAAAAATTATCAAAAAAGTCATCAAAATCACTTACTTATGAGAGAACTTAATGGCTGAAAGCTTCAAGCTTCAAAAACCCCTTTCTTGTTGAAAATTTTGATGGAGAAGAGAAAAAGAGTAAAAAGATGATAGCTAGCCTTTAGGTTTATTATTTATTTATCAATTAAGTCACCTACCCTTTGACCATCCCATGAATTAAGGCTCTATGTTCGGCCACTAACATTGTATTGGTTTATTTACTTAATAATAACCTCTACTTTAATGCTCCACAGCTATTTGACACCTTTATTTAGTAGAACAAAACTTTCGCACTTATTGCGATTTAGTCCTTTTTCGCAATTAGGCATGCAATCGCTAAAATTATTTCACCAAAATTTTCATGCACCCATATAATCATGCTATAACACATAAAATAATATATAAAAAATAATTTCTTTGACCTCGGGTTAGTGGTTCCGAAACCACTATTTCGACTAGGCCCAAAATCAGGCCATTATAATTCTTCCCCTTAGGGATTTTCGTCCCAAAAATCTTACCGGTGAAATGGTTAGGGTATTGATCTCTCATAGTCTCCTCGAGTTTCCATGTGGCCTCTTCAACCCCATGTCAATGCCACAGTACTTTCACGAGTGTTATACTTTTATTCCTCAATTGCTTGACCTCTCGGGCTAAGATCTTAACCGACTCTTCGCCATAAGTCATGTCTGATCGAATCTCAACCTCTGTTGGCGAAAGAACATGCGAAGGGTCAGAACGGTAATGGTGTAACATTGACACATGGAAATCATTATGGATCTTCTTTAACTTGGATGGTAAGGCTAGTCGATAAGCTACCAGTCCAATTCTCTCTGTTACCTCATAAGGTCAAATAAAACGTGGACTTAATTTTCCTTTCTTACCAAATCTGAGGACCTTCTTGCACGGGGATACTTTCAAAAACACCTTATCAACGACTTGAAACTCAATTTCCTTTCGTTTCAAATTCGCGTAGGATTTCTGTCTATCCAAAACGGCCTTCAAACAATCATGAATTACCTTAACTTTTTCTTCGGTCTCTTTGACTAAGTCGACCCTGTGAATCTGATTTTCTCTGAGTTTCATCCAAAATAAGGGCGTTCGGCACTTACATCTATACAAAGCCTTATAAGGCGCCATTTTCAAACTCGACTGATAGCTATTGTTGTAGGCAAACACTGTAATATCCTGATTTTGGGCCTAGTCGGAATAGCGATTTCGTGACCACAAAATCTGAGATAGAAATAATTATTTTATGATTATTTTGAGGTCTATGATATGATTGCATGATTGTGTGAAAAATTTGTGAAGAAAGTTTATGCATAAAGTGCTTAAATTGAAATTAGGGACTAAATCGAATAATTTGTAAAACTTGCATTCTAGAAGTTTCTAGTATAAAATTTTTTTGAAATATTAATTAGGAGGTCTTAAATAGCAATTTTACCAATTTCTAAGTCTATGGACAAAAATTGGACATGGATGGAATTTTTGGAAAGTTTAGTAGTAAGGGCATTTTGGTCATTTAGGGGTAAAATGAATTAAAATACAAAATTAAAAGTCAATTTTGCTCATCTTCAACCCCATGGCCGAATATATCAAGGAGAAACCATGGCTAGGGTTTTTCAAACTTCCAAGGTCAATTGTAAGTTCGTTCTAGCCTCATTTTTAATGATTTTTACGTTTTTGGAGTCCCGGTAGCTCGATTAAGCTTATGCTAGCAATAATTCAACCTACGGTTCATATTTGGAAAAATACCCATAGGTGAAATTTGTGTATTTTGGTGTTTTATGATAGAATATGAGGTTTTAAATTATGTTAGACAACTTGTACTACTCGGTTTTAAGTGAAAACGAGCAAAAAGGCTTAATTGGTAAAAATACCTAATAGTCATAACTACATGTTAGAGTGAGAATTTGATGTTACCATAGAAGGGAAAAATGATCAGCATGTCATAAAACATAAGAACATAGGTTGAAGTTTAATTTACGAGCTTTGGGGCAAAAGTGTAAATATGCGAAAGTTTAGGGGCAAAACTGTAATTTTGCCAAAATATGATTTTGGGTCAATTTGTATAATGTGAGTCCTAATTAGACTATATTTTAAATGATAGAGCAAGGAAAACTAAAATTCAGGCTAAAATGGGGAAATACCAAGTTGTGGACGAAATGGTAAAAGTAGCCATTTTCGCATACGAGGTAAGTTCATATGTAAATGTTGGTAACATAGTTATTATTTTAAATGTTTTAATGTTATTTAAATGATATGATAATTATTACAAAATATTATACTATGATAATTGTTTGTTAATATGTCAAATTATGTGATATACTTGGAAAATGTGAAATACTACCGAGTATCGGTAACGGCATTCCGTAGAAGATGGTTGAGACACATTATTGGGAAAAAGGTCCCGTTGAACCTTAGGAATGGATTAGGATACAAGTGACATGTCACTAGGATATTTGGGCATCCGAACTCGTTGAGTTGAGTCCGAGTTCACTTATGGATGCGAATGTCCGAACTCGTTGAATTGAGTCCGAGTTCGAGAGATGTAACTAGGCATCCGAGCTCGTTGAGTTGAGTCCGAGTTCACTTATGGGCGGGTTACATGGTAGCTTGGCTACATATGTGGCACTTATGTGCAAACTTTCCGTGTATCTGAATTATATTCCGATGTGTTCAACGGGTAAAATTCTACTCAAATGGAGGAATACTCGAGATGAAAGGGATGTATTGGTAAGTGTTGTGAAATGAATACTTTGAACAGGTATGTACTTAACCCTCGGGTTGAAAAATTGATATAACAACAATATGCTAAGATGATAAATGAAAATGTGATATGAATGTCTCGGTGATGATTATGCAAATGATGTTTTATGTTGCGTATATAGTTGCGTAACTTGCTATTTGCATGTGAGCTTACTAAGCATTAATGCTTACTCCCTCCTTTTCATTCCTTGTAGTGTTGACAAGCCAGCTCGGAAATCGGGAACGGTCAGAGGCACACTCACACTATCCGTATACCATCTTCGCATAATGGCTTGTATATTTTGAGTATGGCATGTATAGCATTATAATCATTTTGTATATATGGTCTTATGATATGGTTATTGAGTGGTATGGAAATGCTTGGTAATGATTAGCCATTGGAATGGCTAATCATGATCATATTTGGTGTTATGTATGCTAAATTGCTAGCTAATCCATGGAAACCATGAAATAGGTAAAATTTACCATAAAATAGATTCGCATGTAAAAAAGTGATGTGATTTTGAAAATTATTAAAAATAGTAGAGATACAATTAGATGATGAATAAAATGGAATTGAATAATTATGAGTCTATTTTCATATGGATGGAACAAAACAGTATATGAGTTATATTTTATGAGATGTTTAAATTTTTGTGAAACAGTCCGAGCAATTTCGATCCCCTGCTCGACTTTGGAAATTCACCATAAGTTTTTCAAAGATAATTATAAGTCATGATTTATATGTACAGATTCCTTATTGAGTCTAGTTTTATTAGAAACAAATGGCATAGTCATTGAAACTTTGTACAAGGAGATATCTATTTCGTAATACACAGAGGTCAGAGCAGTCGAACCCTGAAACAAGGGAGACTTTAACTAATAAACTGTACTAATTTGCTAGACCAAAAATTCTAGAAAACAATTAGAAAATATATATATGAGTCTAGTTTTAGGAAAAAATTACGGAATTGGATTTCGAGTTTTGGAACTTGAGATATGAATTTTTAAGCAACTGTGACGCAGATTGCTAGCTTGACTGAAAATTTTAAAAATAAATTGTTTGAGCTGTTTAAGTAGTGAATTAAGTCTGTTAACAGCTCGTGTTCGACTCCAGCAGCGGTATCGGGTACGGGGCATTACATTTGGTGGTATCAGAGCAGGTTTAGTCGGTTCTCGGACTAACTTAGCTTGTGTAAAAGTTTAGCTACACATGCCACTGATCTGTGATAGTGTGATGTCTTCTGACGCGTATGAGTACCGTCTTATTTAGACAGGGTACTCTCCAACCGAGCTGCGCCAACCATGTTCAATGTTATGTGAAGGTATTTGAGTAAAATTATGATTATGATAAGTCTCGGTTCAGAAAAGTATGAATAAAAGTTTATGATACATATGTGATAAATATTCATATTTGCTTAATGCTTATATGATGTAGTGTATATGGCTTCCAAAACCAAGACGTGAAGCGAGGATCTCTATCGGATACGATGGAAATCGATACCCCATGCAATCTCACAATTTCAAACACATATAGCTTAGCTAGTTTCTGCAACGAGTAATCAGTACGAACAGGTATAAAATGGGTAGACTTGGTCAATCAATCCACAATGACCCATACCGAATCCTTCTTAGAAGGTGTTAGGGGTAGCTCACTAACAAAGTCCATAGTTACTCTCTCCCACTTCCAAAGCAGAATCTTAACTAGCTAAAGCAACCCTGAAGGCAACTGACGCTCCGCCTTAACCTGTTGGCAAGTCAGGCATTTACTCACAAAATCGATAACTTCCCGCTTAAGACCAGGCCACCAATATAATTTCCAAAGGTCTCGGTACATCTTATTCCCGTCAGGATGCGTAGCGTAAGGGGTACTATGTGCCTCTTGCAGTATAGACTGCCTCAAATCAGTATCTTTCGGTACACAAATTTTTTGGAATAATGGTGCCTCCAAGGCACAGCGGAAAAATAAAATAATTAAAAACATTCCGACGATCCAAACCATGGATCCATGTGTAAGGAACGTATCGGGGTGATAAAAGGTTTCGAAATTACCAAAAATTCAATCTGAGTAGACAGCGACGCCTAGGCAACGGGAATCCTGAACCACTATTGAACCAAGCCGTAACCTTTCCGATGTCGGCCTCTACGTAGTCCACCTAGTTGACAATGAACGGTAGAAAAACTCAGAAGCTATTTCAGTGATTTTTATGCTTGACAGCTGCTAGACCTTTTTGCATAGTTTCGGGCTTATTTATATATTATCTCTTTAGGGTTTTTACCTTGCCATATATAACACCCTTTTAATTGGTATATCTTTTAATGAATATTAATTCATTAAAATTAATCAACATAATAGTCATCATTAAAATAAATATAATAATGTTTAACCGAAAATTATAATTACATTAATTATAATAAAGATTTCAAGAACTATATTTATTTAAACTTATATACTGAACCAAATTCATATACTAATGAAATTATGTTCTGATTATGTATACAACATCCTTGTACGTATAGTATGTTCAACAATTTGATTGCCCAATTAAATTAATTCTATAATTAATTTAATTCATCTGACAATCAGAATACAATACCAACTATGTTTTACTCCATTCATTTCAACCATAGGGTGTGACCCTATAGGTTCTTGTAGCGTTAGTAGTAATATTAGAACGATTCTAATGTTACAAACAATGAGTGGCATCTAGCAATGCATCATTACTACCTAAGTTACGAGAAGTCATGATTCGACATAACCTTTTGTGATTAACCATTCATGCATTAATCCTTAAGTCCTATATCTTTGGAAAGGACACAAGTCATGGAATAGTCACACTTGTATAGTCCATCCCATGTTTCTTGATACCTTAAGTGAACTATGATACACAAATAAGTATGACATCTCATATCAACTTATTTGAGCATGGCCATGCATTTCTAGTCTCACTCAATCAAGTGGCCTAAGATATTACTCCCATTATGTATGAGGGACTTATCCTATATTGATCAACCATATCCCTCTACATATATTGTGGTATATCCAACACTAGTCTTTATAGAACAACTAGTTATGATGTTAGTTTGACTATATCAAAATATACAACTCACCATGTTGGGATAATGATGATCTCAACTATGAGGATTATATACATATTAATCACTAGGAGTAATGTTGTGACAATTACATAATAATCCAAGAAACATACTCATAGCAGGTCAGTCCAATATGTTGTTCTCTAACACACATATTCATACATTGATTTTGACACTCCATATCAATGACAACTCTTTATCATCAATCAACTACATGTTAGTCGTAATGCATTATTGTTGTCCTAGCCAACAATAATACTTGACTAAGGATCTTTTAAGAATAATCATATTATTCTCAAGACATTATTATAAAACAGTTTATTTTTGTACTCAGAAAAGAAACTGAAATAATAATGGCAATGCCTTATATCAATAAACATGATAAATCAAGTATGTTATTACAACCATCTCGTGATTCATCTTTGGGCATACTCTTACAAAATTCTCCCATGGAAACAAAGTACCCCTTCACTATTCAGTCCAAAATTTGAAATTTCACCACTCTCTACCTAACGAAATCGAGGACTTAGTGACTCATCCTCCATCTACTTATCCATAATCTACTCAATCCACCTCAGTTTAACCTGAAGTTCAGGCAAGAGACTGCCATCGTCGAATAAGCTGAGACGAGCAAACATTGCCCTCAGATCAGTAACAACCCTATGGCTCAGTGCATCGGCTACCACATTAGCCTTACTAGGATGGTATTCAATCGAACAGTCATAATCCTTAAGCAACTTTATTCATCTACGCTGCCTAAGGTTTAACTTATTCTGAGTGAGGAGATAGTTGAGGCTCTTGGGATGTGTATAAATGATACACCTCTCACCATATAGGTAATGCCTTCAAATCTTTAGTGCGAATACCACAGCTGCCAGCTCCAAGTCATGAGTAGGGTGGTTTGCTTCATGTGTCTTAAGCTGACGAGATCCATATGCCACTACCTTACCCTCTTGCATCAACATGCATCCCAAGCCATCATGTTTTGCATCACTATAGACAGTGAATTCCTTCCCAAATTCTAGTTGTATTAAGACAGGAGCCTCAGTCAAAACTTTCTTAAGTTTTTCAAAATTTTCCTGCTGCTTATCAGTCCAGTTAAATAGTACCCTTTACGCAACAACTTAGTTAGAGGTGCAGCAATTAATGAGAACCCCTCAACAAACTGTCTATAATACCCTGCCAGTCTCAGAAAACTTCAAATTTTAGACACGGGCTTGGGCTGTTTCCAATCTAGAACAGCTTCAATTTTTGAGGATTAACCCTAATCCCCTCAGCTAATACCACGTGACCCAAAAAAGTTACCTTATGTAGCCAGAATTCACATTTTTTGAATTTAGCATACAACTGCTTCTCCCTCAAAATTTGCAGAACAACCCAAAGATGTGCATCGTGCTCCTCCTCAATCCTCGAATACACCAAAATGTCATCATAAACACCACTATGAACCGATCCAGATAGGGCTAGAACACTCAGTTCATCAAATCCATAAAAGCTGCTAGTGCATTCATCAGTCCAAACGGCACCACTAGGAACTGTAATGACCGTAACGAGTCCTAAATGTCATTTCAAAAACATCAGTCTCCTTGACCCTCAACTGATGATACCCCGATCGGAGATCAATCTTAGAAAAGACTGAAGCACCCTGAAACTAGTCAAATAGATCATCAATCCTTGGTAAAAGGTATTTATTCTTAATAGTCAATTTATTTAATTGCCGGTAGTTGATGCATTGTGCATCGTTCCATTTTTCTTTTTTACAAATAACACCGGTGCTCTCCATGGGGACACACTTGGACGAATAAACCCTCGATCCAGTAACTCTTGAATCTGTGCTTTAAGCTCCTCAAGCTCCTTTGGTTCCATTCTATAAGGGGAGATATACACTGGAGCTGTACCAGGCAAGAGCTCTATCCCAAACTCAACTTCACAGTTAAGAGGTAACCCTGGTAACTCATCGAAAAAGACATTCGAAAAATCCTTAACTGTTCTAATATCTTTCACAAACAAAACCTCAGAACTTGAAGAACAGACGTAGGCTAAATATGCCTCACAACCCTTACGCACCAACTCCTTAGCCTTAAGTGCAGAAATCACATTTGTCAAATAATTTCGATGCTTTCCAATCACAATTACTTCATCACCCTTTTCAGTTCTCAGTATGATCTGCTTTGTAACACAGTCCAAATTTGGCTGATACTTAACCAGCCAGTCCATGCCCAAAATTATGTTGAATTCCCCAAAAGGAAGTTCCATTAAGTCAACTAAAAAGATCATTCCTTCAACCTCCAAAGGTACATCCTTAAACAATTTGTTCACCCTCACTGACTGCCCTAATGGACTCAACACGGTAACCTCACTCATAGTGTTTTCAACCATTATAACCAAAGTCTTAGACACAATGCATGTTATATAAGAGTGCATAGATCCAACATCAATCAGTGCAGTATAAGGTACATTATGAATAAAGAACGTACCCGTAATAACATCTGGAGCGTCTCTATCCTCTCGACAACGTGCAGCATAAACCAGTGCCGGTTGTCTCACCTCAGTATGAGCAGCACCTCTACCTGGTGCTTTTTGACCACGGCTCATACCATTTCCACCTTTGGCCTGACCACGGCCTCTCAATGGCTGCTGAAAACCTCTTTATGGCTGAATAATGCCTATACTAGTACCTTGCATCTGATCGACCCTCTTGGACAATCACTGATACGGTGCTCTATAGATTCGCACCTTAAACATGCCCCCATCCATACCCAGCACTCACCCTGATGGAGTTTCCTACAAACAGTACAAGGCTACAACACAAAAGTAGCAACAGGGGGCCCAACTCTGACTGGCCCATCAACTGTGGCCTTTTTCTTAGACCTCAAAGTTGAATTGAGGGCTCCCAAACCCTCTTGTTACTTTCTCTGTTCGCCTCGTGATTCTGGTGCTCAGCGCGTTTCATATCCTCTGTGATCTTCGTCTTTCCTACTAACACAACAAAATCTCGCTCCCTCTGAGGAGCTATCAACACTTGTAGATCATTTTTGAGACCGTCCCCAAAATGCACACAACGCTCATATTTAGTTGCCACCATGCCTCGCGCATAGCAACTCAAGTGCAAAAATTCCGCCTTATATTCGGCCACAAACTTATCCCCCTGAGTCAAATTCAGACACTCCCTCCTGCGGGCATCCACATAGCTAACGCCTACATATTTCCCTTGGAATGCATTCTTGAAAAACACCCAAGTCAATTAATCAGGTTGAGTACTCTCTTTCACAGTAAGCCACCATTAATAGGCTTCATCTCTCAACAACAACACTGCACCTTTTAGTTTTTGCTTTGGGGTGCAGTCAAGATCATCAATGATCCTCTCCGTGGCCTCTACCCAATATTCAGCCACATTAGGGGGCAGCTCCAGCAATACTCCTAAAGATCTCAGCCCTATTAGACCTGAGTCGTTCCGTTACCGACCCTCGGCCTACAGTACCAGTATTGGGCCCAACGACCCTTTCCAAAATTTGTAGCATAGCTTGGGACAGTGCGTCGTCCCCAGCTACCCGATCGTGTGACCCAGTTTCAGTCACATGTGAAGCTGGTGCCTCTCTTGCCTCAACGTTAGGCATATGGCTCGATGTCGAAGATCCAGCTTGAGCATCTTCACGGCCTCCGTTGCGACCTCTCGTACCCCTTCCACAAGTACCTCTGGTGCTCATAGCGATTTGTGTATTATCTTTATTAATAGTTTTATGCATCACTTTTACAGTTCCAGTGTTTATTAACAGATGTTTTATGAAAAATAGCATTGATAATTCAAAGTTGTTTTGTTTTTGCAGATCGTAGTCTTACTACAGTTTTAGGTTACCTTAATAAAGGTATTATCTACAGTAATCTCAGTATTTCAATTAAATCAAACAGTTGTTTCAGAAAACTTACAGAATCGGCACCGGAGACTCGGTAGACCACACATTCGGAAACAACACCACAAAATTTTTTTTATCATTTGAAATAATTCTTTTGATATTTATGTTTTTAGGAAAAACCCAAATCCACAGCTAAGTTTTGCAACCTAACTCTGATACCACTAAATGTAACACATCAAACCCAGCCTAGACGTTATGGCCCAATTTGTGATGTCACATTGGAGTGAGTTTTGAAAACCATAGTTTTACTGGAAAAAGTCATTTTGTGTTAAAACCTCATTTGTGTTCTTAAAGAGAAGTTAACTTATTTGTTCATTTGTTAATTTATAGGGTTGATTAGCAAAACATGGCCCATACTAAATCGTTATTACGTTTTAAAAACATTGTTCATTGCGGAAGCTTTTAAAATGAGTTGTGTAGCTTGGTAGCTGGAAATCATTTACTTTTTGAAAAAATCTCGTGTCCTACTGCTAACAGATATAAGTCAATTTAAATAAATCCCCAAATAAAAACAAAACTTAAAACAACCTTATTACATAAAATTTACACAAATAAAACTACTTTTACCAAAATTCCAAAACAAAACATAAACAGTGGTGTGGCCATCTTCGAGTCCCTCGTAGCACCAACCCGCCTAAGGATTACCTGCACACATAGGTAGAAATGGTGAGTTTATGAAAACTCAATGTGTAATCCATATTTATCAAACAGTCAAACATATAGTGTTGAACGGTCTGGGCCTAAGCCCATATCAATTGCAATATCAGTGTGGGCCTTAGCCCATTTCAATATAGTATCCAATATGCATATAAGATCCTACCCATCCATCCTCTACACTCCACTCTGTCCAACCCTACACTCCTTGTGAGGATAAAATCGACCCACCCATCCCTACACTCTAGAAATAGTACCAGTTGCGGCACTAACAGTATTTGCAGCAGAGCTGCCAGTAATAGGCTTATAGCCTTTCCATACTCTTCCTCCAATATCATCTTCCCACCCTGTGCAATGCAACATAATATAAATGTACATATATAATTAAGATGGCATGCTCAAGCATTCATATAACACATAGAGGTATTTCTGTCATTTACCTCCTAGGGGTATAACTGTCATAACATAAATTAGGGTCTAGGTGTACTTACTGACCCAACAGTAGGTCCACAGTCATCTCGTGCGACCCGTGCAACCTTAACAATTTTAACAGCAAAAATGGCCCAAGCCCATAATACGGCCCATGTGGGCCCACACACTCGTGTCGCCCAATAAGCCCAAATAACAGCCTTGGCCATGTAAACTACACAGCCGGCCCAATTATCTCCACACAACAATTTGATTTACCCGTGCGAAACCCACGAGCCCGTGGGCCCACATGGCCTATTTCGGCCCAACGCGGCCTAAAATGGCTTAAGCCCGTGAGATCACTCATGGTGGCCTCTACTATCAAACGTACATGTTCGTGAATTCGATTCACCAGACGAGCGATTGCACGCTCGTGTAGCGTGTATGAACATGCTCTCCGGCTCTTGCCGATTAGTAGCTTTACAGTGTGATTACACACTTTAAACGAAGATGTGCAAGTAGTCCTCGAGTCCAAAGCCTATATTCCATCGAAGTACTCCATTAGCCAACAACAATAAGATTAACATCCCTTCTTATACTTATCATAACTACTTCACTAATACTTGCTTTTATCGCACCAAAGAAGATTTCACCCTTAAACCAATACATGATCCTGATTACCAACACCTTTAAAGATTACCTGCGTTTCAAACAAACGTATTACTAACATAAAACAAGTACATGAATCTAACCAAGTGCACAATCACTTACCAAAGATGTAAAACCGAAACTAAAGAAGGTAATAATCGGTTCACAATTCCAAAGGAAAGCCACCACAGCAAGGCAAGACTAGCTCAGACCCTCCCTTAACAATCACTGGCCAGAAAAGAAGGTCTTACGAAGAGAACTAATGATTCGATCAATAGGAAAAGGGTGAACAAAACCAAATTAAAATAACAACACTTACCACCACAATCAGTAATGAAGAATCACAAGAAAAGTCGACACACAGAGGGTAAATAAAGGGCAATATTCAACCAACAAGGAGTAATTGCACTTGAGAGAAGGGGAAAGAAATAAAGATAGACTCGATTACCCCAGGCTAAACCTAAATGGTTTGAAAGGTAAGGAAGTAACAGGTGTTCGGTCACAAGGGAAACCGTTGAGAAAAGATGTGAGAAAAAAGAAAGTTCGTGAACAAATGATTTGGAGAGAAAAGTAGAGTCGCACTTACTAGAACCGAAAGGTACTTTCAAAACAACACACAACTTGGCTTCAGAACAAATGAAAAGGACCCCGAATATTAAAAACGCAAAAGAAAGGAAAATAGGGAGGAATGTGACAGCCCTAATGTGACCCTAGTCGGAAAGTGGTTTCGGGACCACAAAACCGAGTCACAAAAATAATTAGATGTTATATTCTGTGCTTATTGTATGTGGAATTTGTATGTGTGAATATTTCGTGCCTTGATTTTATCAATTAGGTGCTAATTTATAAGAAAGGACCCATGTGATAGGACTTGAAAATGTGATAGGGTAATCTACAAGGATCTAATAGTGCATGTAATCAAAAGGGAGGTCTTGCATGTCAATTTTCCCCCCCTAATATGTAGTGGCCGGCCATGGGCATGGGTGGACAAAGTGTTATGGCTAAAAACATGTCATAAACATGTTGGGACAATGCATTATGGAAGGGATAATAAAATAAAGAGCATGGGCAATGTGTGTGTTTGTTCTCCCCTTTTGCCGTGAGTGGGAGGAAAGAAAACAAAAAATGAAAAAAATGTTCATTCTTGAACATCCTTGGCGAATAGAGGAAAGGAAGGAAGGGAAGAGCTGGAGAAAATCGGCTATGGTGGTTGTTAGATTAAGGTATGATATCATGTGATTCTTTTGGAATTTTGTGAAGATGAGTTTGTTTTGGTGCTCATAACATGACCCATGTGTTCATTTTTGAGTTTTGTGTTGCAAGAAACATTTGGTTATGTCCTTATATGTCAAATTGATGATAAATTTTGATATTTGGTGAATGAATATGGGTTTCGTTCATGGTAGATAACAAAGAATGTGGTTGTTGTTCTTGTAAATTTGGATGAAATTTTGATGGATGATTGGAGCATTCGGCTAGGGTATAAAGGAAGGGATTTTGATTGTTTCACCTATGTATTGATGATGAATGTGTTATGGAAAGAAATCGGTCTTCCTAAGAATATGATTTGTGAATGTTTATATTAGTAATAGCCTAAATTAAAGAGGTTTGATGTCTTGAACAAATGTTGATTATATGATTTGAAAATGAGATATGTTAATGATGAAGTAGAATCGCCATGAGGTAGCTCATTTTGGAAGTGGGATTTGTGGTATATTTTTCTTTGTGGTTGATTATAAAAATTTGGCTTAAGTGAGGTAATTGGTAAAAGATGTGTTTATGATGTAATACATATGTTCTCATAAGCTAAGTTATGTATATGTGATATCTTGCATATTGGTTGTTATGGTAAGGTTTGAGATATTGACGTATGAATACGTTTTGTTTGTGGTTCGGCAACTAATGGTTAAATTGTTAAGTTACATGCTTGAGTAGTAAATATGTTAAGAATGGTTCTAAAATGTATATGGATGCCGTGTGATTGTGTTTGATTGGGAACTAAATTATTTGATTTAGCTCAAGAGCCTAGAGGATCAAAGTCGGATAAGGGAAAAGAGGAAGTAAACGAATAGCCGTGGATATCTAGTCGTCGACCACTTTCGAGGTAAGTTTTAAGTGATTAAATGTTGAGTAAATTCAACTATAATAGGATATAATGAGTTGATTTAATAAGATATGATGTGGCCATGATATGTCTTAAACCCAAATGGTAAGTTCATAAGTGTTTGGACTTGGAAATTTAAGAGCAAATTGTAATAAATTGCTTGGACAGCAGCAGTAATGTGATTTTAGAAAATCACTATAAATTTTTGGTGTGGAATTATAGGCTGAATAAAATATGTAATCAAAGCTTAGTTGGTCTAGTTTCTTATAAAGGAGACCGTGGAAGCAAAGAAATTTCCTATAAAGAGATATTTAAAGTTGTGCGGGACAGTGTCGGAATGACTCGAAATCCCTGTTTGGTTTTAAGAAAATCACTATAATTTGTACAAAAAATGGTTACAAGATAAAATTTATATGCTTAGACTCCTTAATGAGTCTAGTTTCAAATGAAATCAAGTAGAACATACTTTGAATTCTGTACAATGAGAATTTTGATTTGTAGTGAAGACTGGTCAGGTTAGTCAAACAGTGAAACAGGGGAAACTTTAAGAAAAATCTGGTATTGATTGGCCACACCTAAAATTCTGAAATTTTTATGGATGAAAGATACATGAGTCTACATTCGGGAAAATTAACGGCAATTGATTTTGAGTTTTGTAGCTCCAGTTATAAACAATTTAGTGACTGTTGCTCAGGAAAACTGCTTGTAGTGAATATGTGATTTTGTTGTAAACTTTGATGAAAATATTTGAGTTGCTTATAAGCTATTGCTGAAATTGATGTACAAGAAAAATATGAAATATGTATGAGATATATATATGTGATAAGGCCTAATGGCCGATGTGATGAATGTGAAAGTGTATATATATGTGATAAGGCCTAATGGCCGATGTGATGAATGTGAAAGTGTGTATATATGTGATAAGGCCTAATGGCCGATGTGATGAATGTGAAAATGTGTATATATGTGATAAGGCCTAATGGCCGACGTGATGAATGTGAAAATGTGTATATATGTGATAAGGCCTAATGGCCGACGTGATGAATGTGAAAGTGTGAATATATGTGATAAGGCCTAATGGCCGACGTGTAACACCCTGTACCCGAGACCGTTACCGGAGTCGAACACGAGGTGCTAACCGACTAATTCATTTACTCTCGCAGTCCAATTAAAAATTTTTCCAGACGACTGGCTAACTGCGTCACTGTCACCTTAAAAATCATAACTTGAGTTCCACAACTCGAAAATCAGATTCGTAATTTTTCCCTGAAACTAGACTCATATTTCCATCTACATATTTTTTCTTAGAATTTTTGGTCGGGCCAATTAGTACAGTTTATTAGTTAAAGTTTCCCCTAATCCAGGGTTCGACTACACTGACCTTCACACATTACGAATTGGATATCTCCCTGTACAGGGCTTCAATACTGATGCCGTTTGTTTCTATAGAAACTAGACTCAGAGAGGAATCTATACATATATGGCATGACTCCTAATTATCTCTGGTTAATTTACAATGAATTTCCAAATTCGGAACAGGGATTCCAGAAACCGTTCTGGCCCTGTTTCACAAAAACCTAAATACCTCTTAACATACAACTCATATGACCCTTTCGTTTCTTCCATATGAAAGTAGATTCATCAAGGCTCATTTAAATAATTTATTCACTATTTAATTACATCTCTACTATTTTTAGTGATTTTTCACATCCACATCACTGCTGCTGCCAGCATCTATTTTTAGGGTAGACTTTATCTAACACATAGTTTCTATGACTCAACTAACCCTCTTGCATATATAGTCCAAAATATAATCAAGATGAACCATTCTAATGGCTGATCGTTGCCAAACATTTCCATGCCTCTTAATGAGCATATACATATCGAATGATTATAACATTATGCTCAAAACATTTATAAGCCATTTTCGCATGGCTATCTAAAATTATACAAATCCAAAGGGTCCATGACCCACAACAAAAGGGGTAGTCCTATACATTGACCAAAATATCCTCTCACTACTAGTCTATTCCATACATGCCATAAGATATTCCAAAACGTAGCAGTACCAAACGGTGGGTAGTGATAGTGTGACTAGTTGCTGACGATCCCCGAGCCTCTAGCTTCCAATGAGATCTATAAAACAGAGGAAACAAAGTAAACAGAGTAAGCATTACAATGCTTAGTAAGTTTTAAGTAGTGTCAACAGATAAGAACCAAATCATAACATAGTTGTTCGTATTTTTATTTCACTCTTCCTTCGGGCATACTATCCCCTTTTCCGAATATACACATCTCATCATATACACTAGGCAGATAAACTCTCACATAAAAGTGAGCTCATGTGACATAGATATATCGTATGATTTCACATAACCTCTCACACAAAACCGATGTCACATAATCATAGGAATAGTCCCATAGATTGCTCTCGTGTGCATCATATATAAACTTGGAGTACATACCTGTTTAACCTTTCGCATTGCGTATATTTATAAGCAATTCTTATTACGAAGTCTTACCTGGACATAATCTCCACACGTAGTCATCGGGTCTTACCCGGACATAATCTCCACACGTAGTCATCGGGTCTCACCCGGAACATATTTCCAAGTTTCATGTACATTTAATCACATGTTACAACATTCACATTAGCCATTCGGCTTTACCACACATACACATCACACATATATTTCACATTAGCCATTCGGCTTTACCACATATACATATCACACATATATTTCACATTAGCCCTTCGGCTTTACCACATATACACATCACACATATATTTCACATTAGCCATTCGGCTTTACCACATATATATATCACACATATGTTTCACATTCATCACATCGGCCATTAGGCCTTATCACATATATATACACCTTCACATTCATCACATCGGCCATTAGGCCTTATCACATATATACTCTTTCACATTCATCACATTGGCCATTAGGCCTTATCACATGTATATACACTTTCACATTCATCACATTGGCCATTAGGCCTTATCACATATATATACACCTTCACATTCATCACATCGGCCATTAGGCCTTATCACATATATACTCTTTCACATTCATCACATTGGCCATTAGGCCTTATCACATGTATATACACTTTCACATTCATCACATTGGCCATTAGGCCTTATCACATATATATACACCTTCACATTCATCACATCGCCATTAGGCCTTATCACATATATACTCTTTCACATTCATCACATTGGCCATTAGGCCTTATCACATATATACTCTTTCACATTCATCACATTGGCCATTAGGCCTTATCACATATATACATCTCCTACATATTTCATATTTTTCTTGTACATCAATTTCAGCAATAGCTCATAAGCAACTCAAATAATTTCATCAAAGTTTACAACAAAATCACCTATTCACTACAAGCAGTTTTCTTTTCCTGAGCAACAGTCGCTAAATTGTTTATAACTGGAGTTACAAAACTCAAAATCAATTGCCGTTAATTTTCCCCGAATGTAGACTCATGTATCTTTCATCCATAAAATTTTCAGAATTTTAGGTTTGGCCAATCAATACCAGATTTTTCTTAAAGTTTCCCCTGTTTCACTGTTTGACCAATCTGACCACTCTTCACTACGAATTAAATTTTTCATTGTACAGAATTCATAATGTGTTTTATTTGATTCCATTTGAAACTAGACTCATTAAGGAGTCGAAGCATATAAATCTTATCTCATAACCATTTTTGTACAAATTATAATGATTTTCCAAAAACAGAACAGGGGATTTCGGAGTCATTCCGACACTGTCCCGCACAACTTCAAATATCTCTTTATAGGAAATTCCTTTGCTTCCACGGTCTCTTTTATAAGAACCTAGACCAACTAAGATTTGATTACATGTTTTATTCAGCCTATAATCCCACACCAACAATTTATAGTGATTTTCTAAAATCACATTACTGCTGCTGTCCAAGCAATTTATTACAATTTGCTCTTAACTTTCCAAGTCCAAACATTTATGAACTTACCATTTGGGCTTAAGACATATCATGGCCACATCATATCTTATCAAATCAACTCATTATGTCCTATTATGATTGAATTTACTCAACGATTAATCGCTTAAAACTTACCTCGGATGTGGTCGAACGATTTCGGCGGCTATTCGATCACTTCTTCCCTTCCCTTATCCAACTTGATCCTCTAGGCTCTTGAGCTTAATTAAACAAACAAATTGACTTAATCATTTGAGCATCGAAAAGAGGAATACAAGATACTTAGCCAATATATATACTCATTAGGCATCAAAGTCGCATATGTGCGAAATCATGAATCGAACTCAACACATTAGTTAATATTCCTCTTAGCCGAATTTTCTAAGCCAAGAATAGGCATCAATATGCTTGCCTCTAACCGAATGCATGCACACCAATTTCCCCTCATGTGGCCGAATATACATGTCCATGTTGAGGCCAATTATACACTTAATACCACACAAAAACAGCATACATTTTACTACTAACGCATTACATATCGTAGCTCAATACACCTCTCTCATTTACTTCATAACCAAACATCATCACAAGCAAATATACACTTGAAATAGTATATATGTCATACCAATACATCATGTGCAAACATATATTCATGTAGGTGCAAGGGCCGAATTCTCAAGTGGCTTATATCCAAATATATACACATATCCAAAGCTTAAATCTTACTTACCATGCAACATGCATGAATCATACTTATGGATATACCATGGCGAATACCACAACACCATAATTTTGGTCATGATTAAACAAAGAACTTAGTATCTCCTTCAAAATGCTAAAAGAAAATCTAAGAGTCCTCAATCCCCATCACATGTTTCATTATCAAGCTTGATATTTAGCATGCAATGGCATTAACACCACATTCACTTTGGCGAATTTCATTCCCATGACATAGCAAAGATTTGAACCATGGGCTAACAAGAACATCAAGCTAGCAACTAAAAACATGCATGAATCTCATGGCACAACCTCAAACATACCTTAATCTTGATGCAAGTATAGCCAACCTCTTCCTAATCCTCTTCAAAACCAAACATGAAGCAAAATTCCTTCCTTCCTCTAGTATTTTCGGTCAAGGGAGAAAAATGGATGAACAAATTTTTTTTTCTCTTTTCCTCAATACACTGCAAGGGGGTTCACTCACACACATTTTTTTTTCATTCTTTATTACCCATACTTATTTGTTTATTGTTTCTCCCTAATGCACCAACAAAACATGTTTCATGACATGTTTTGCCCATGATTCCTTGTCATGGCCGGCCACTAGAACTTGGGGGGGGGGGAAATTTGACATGCAAGTCCTCCCCTTTGACTACATGCACTATTAGGTCCTTATAGATTAGCCTTTCACTTTTCAAAAGTGTCACACAAGTCCAACTAATTGAATTCACATGCAATCGGCTAAATCGGAACTTGAAATTTTCACACATTCATAATTACATATTCTAGACAATAAATATTACATTCAAACATTTCGGTGACTCGGTTTAGCGGTCCCGAAACCACTTCCCGACTAGGGTCAATTTTGGGCTATCACACGACGTGATGAATGTGAAAGTGTGAATATATGTGATAAGCCCTAATGGCCGACGTGATGAATGTGAAAGTGTGTATATATGTGATAAGGCCTAATGGCCGATGTGATGAATGTGAAAATGTATATATATGTGATAAGGCCTAATGGCCGACGTGATGAATGTGAAAGTGTATACATATGTGATAAGGCCTAATGGCCGACGTGATGAATGTGAAAGTGTATATATATATGTGGTAAAGCCGAATGGCTAATGTGAATGTTGTAACATGTGATTAAGTGTACATGAAACTTAGAAATATGTTCCGGGTGAGACCCGATGACTACGTATGGAGATTACGTCCGGGTACGACCCGATGACTACGTGTGGAGATTATGTCCGGGTAAGACTTCATAATAAGAATTGCTTATAAATATACGCAATGCGAAAGGTTAAACAGGTATGTACCCCAAGTTTATAATGATGCATACGAGAGTAATCTATGGGACTATTCCTATGATTATGTGACATTGGATTAGTGTGAGAGTTTATCTGCCTATTGTATATGATGAGATGTGCATATTCGGTAAAGGGATGGTATGCCCGAAGGAAGAGTGAAATAAAAATACGGACAACTATGTTATAATTTGATTGTCATCTGTTGACACTGCTTAAAACTTACTAAGCATTGTAATGCTTACTCCGTTTACTGTGTTTCCTCTGCCTTATAGGTCTCATTGCGAAGCTCTAGGCTCGGGGATCGTCAGCAACTAGTCACACTATCACTATCCACTGTTTGGTACTGCTATGTTTTGGAATATCTTATGGCATGTATAGAATAGACTAGTAGTGAGAGGATATTTTGGTTAATGTATAGGGCTATTCTTTCGTTTGTTGGTCATAGACCCTTTGATTTTGTATAAATTGGGATAGCCATGCGAAAATGGCTTGTATACACTTTGGCATGGTATCATAATCATTTTGTATGTTGTTCATTAAGAGATGTGGAAATGTTTGGAATCGATTAGCCCTTGGAATGGTTAATCGCGATCATCTTTTGTGCCATGTATGCTAAAAGGGCTAGTTGAATCAAGGAAATTATGAAGTAGGTAAAATCTACCTTAAGGACAGAGGTTGACAGCTGCAGTGATGTGGATGTGAAAAATCACTAAAAATAGTAGGAATGGAATTAAATAGTGAATAAATTAGGTAAATTAACCTTGATGAATCTAATTTCATATGGAAGAAACGAAACAGTCATATGAGATGTATGTTAAGAGATATTTAGGTTTTTGTGAAACAGGGCCAGAACGGTTTCTGGATTCCCTGTTCTGTCTTTGGAAATTCATTGTAAATTAACCAAAGATAATTAGGAGTCATGCCATATATTTATAGATTCCTCTTTGAGTCTAGTTTCTATAGAAACAAACGGCATCAGTATTGAAGCCCTGTACAGGGAGATATCCAGGTCGTAATGCATGAAGATCAGTGTAGTGGCACCCTGTAACAGTGGAGACTCTAACTAATAAACTGTACTAATTGGCCAGACCAAAAATTCTAGAAAAATATATGTAGATGGACATATTAGTCTAGTTTCGGGGAAAAATTACGAATCTGATTTTCGAGTTGTGGAACTCAAGTTATGATTTTTAAGGTGACAGTGACGCAGTTAGCCAGTCGTCTGGAAAATTTTTAATTGGACTGTGAGAGTAAATGAATTAGTCGGTTAGCACCTCGTGTTCGACTCCGGTAACGGTCTCGGGTACGGGGTGTTACAAGGAAAGTATCAAAAGAAACCACAGTTAACAAAAATTGGGAAGCACAAATTTGGCACTAAAAAGCCTATGACCAAATTAACACAATGAGGAATCCCACTTTAGGCCAACCACTACCACCTCCCCCCTAATCCACTCCTAAAATCTCTCCAAACGTCACTCCCATTGAACACTATCCAAATCCCCTCAAAATCTCCTAGTTTTTCTCTTCACAACCACCCATTCAACCACTTCAATTTTGGTCAACCTAGGACACCTCCACATCACTTGTAGCAAAATAAAATCCATTGCGCACACCACAACTCGAACCTCAAACCCCAAAAACACTCCACACGCCCCTTGCCACTACACCAACCAACTCCTTATGCCATACTTTACCCAATTTAATTTAAGAGACCTACTAACCAGTGACAGGTTTAACTCAAGCAAAAAACCAAAATTTAGTACAAGCTAAGGCTCGAACCTGGGACCTCTCCCACACTCCTCAAGACACTCAACCACTGAAGCAAGCATACATTTATGCAACACAACACCAAAAAAATAAATACCTAAATTTTGGGGCATTACAAACTTGGTTGAATGTTAAGCACCTCCCATGGCCATTTTAGGTTGAATTTTCAATGGATGAATACACTAGGGAAGAAGACACATTTGTTTTTCTATATTTTACTTAATTTGATTCATTAATTTATAGGTTTAACCTTAATTAATAACATTTAAAACACTTAATAATGTGTCCAAATATGTCCACTCACATTAACCATGGATTAATTACAACATAAGGACCTCTAATTTAAGATTCCATATCTATTAAACACCTTTAGCTAATTGAACACAAATTTTACACATTATGTGATTTAGTCCTTTTCAACCAATTAAGCATTTAAACAATAAAATTTCTTAACGAAATTTTCACACATTCATACTATGATGCTATAGACCTCAAAATAGTAATAAAATAACTATTTCAACATAGGATTTGTGGTCTCGAAACTATTGCTCTGATTTGACTAAAATTGGGCTGTTACAGATCCTGAACACAAGGCGTTCTGGGCAGTCAAGAAACTGAATATGGATTTGGAATCTGTTGGAAAGAATCGCTCACTGGAGCTGAATCAGATGGACGAATTTCAAACTCAAGCCTATGAAAATACCAAACTATACAAATAAAAGACAAAACGATGGCATGACAACAAAATTTTGCCACGGTAATTTATTCCTGGACAACAAGTTTTGCGTTTCAATTTTGGGCTTAAATTGTTTCCTAGAAAATTAAAATCTTGGTGGTTGAATCCTTTCGAAGTTGTTCAGGTATATCCTCATGGAGCAGTAGACGTCCAAGATGAAAGAAATGAGTCTACTTTCAAAGTAAATGGCCAGTGGTTATAGAATTATTTCGGAGCTCCTATACTTCATGATAAAACTTCCATCATTTTTTCAAACTGATTAATATTTCTCTCCTACACTGTTTTTTCAATTATTTTATTTTTAATCTCTTTGTTTCAGTTGTTTCAATAATTTTAATTAACTTTTATTTTCATTTTGTTGCAGGTACATTATGGCCCAAGTTTGTAGGCTTCAACTTACTCATTCTGTAACACCCCGAACCCGAGACTGTCGCCGGAGTCGAACACGAGGTGTTAACAGACTTCAAGCCACTTATTAGAAATTTCCCAGACAGGCTGCCAATCTGCATACGGGTCGCATTAAAAATCATATCTTGAGTTCTGAAACTCGAAATCCAGATCCGTAAATTTTCCCTGAATCTAGACTCATATATGCATCTACAAATTTTTTTCTAGAATTTTTGGTCGGGCCAGTTAGTACAGTTTATTAGTTGAAGTCCCCCATGTTACAGGGATCGACTACACTGACCTTTGCACATTACAACTTGGATATCTCCCTGTACAGGGCTTCAATACTGATGCCGTTTGTTTCTATAGAAACTAGACTCGAAAAGGAATCTGTACATATATGGCATGGCTTCTAATTATCTCTGGTCAATTCATGATGAATTCCCAAAGTCAGGACAGGGACTCCAGTAACCGTTCTGGCCCTGTCCCGCGAGAACTTAAATATCTCTTGACATACAGCTCATATGGTTGCTTCGTTTCTTCTATATGAAAATAGACTCATCGGGCTTCGATTCCATAATTCATTCATTATTTAATTCCATTTTCCCTATTTTTAGTGATTTTTCAATCTCACGTCACTGCTGCTGCCATCACCTGTTACTAAAGCAACTATGCCTATTTCATGATTTCCCTTTGATCTAACTAGTGATTCATCATACATGTCACAAATTATGATCATGACTAGCCATACCAAAGGCTAATCATTGTCAAACATCTCCCTACTACACTATTGCCATATCATGAATTTTAACACCAAAATAATCAACCATGGCATATGGCATAAAAATCGAATTACCAAGACTTGCAACTTAACATTAGAGAACTAAATCCAACCGAACATTTATGCCATTTTCGCATGGCTAAAAGTTTACATACCAAAGTTCAACAAAGCATATTAGCCTATACATGCCAAAATGTTCTCCTAGACCGACTACAAAAAAGATACCAAAAGTTGCTAGCGGTGTGATGACTTCGATGACGATCACGAGCACGCAAAAGGACGAGTCCAAGAAACCTAAAATAGGCGACAAGCAAACACCGAGTGAGTATATAACTCAGTAAGCCATAAGCATTATATTGCCGTTCACTAATAATATATCATAAGAGAAAATAATTAATGCGGGATTAAAATCCTCCATCCACACCCAAACTGTGCTATAATTCCTTAGGCATTTCGGTTTGATCTCATACCAAGCCCTACTTTGATATTTCATACATTACACCATATGACATTGCATGCATTTATCTTCAAGTATAATCACCACATAGGTCAAGACTTACCAAGCTAAATTCCAAATATAAATAAAATGTCCATTCCTCATGAGCTCAAGGTGTTTACTCGTACCGCTGTCCATGATTGACTCGGTAAGGCCGCACACGTAGAGCTTGTATGTTCATTTGAGGATGTGTAATAAGCCCGCACACTTAGTGCTTAATAGTCGAACTCACACACTTAGTGCTATATAATCAAACTTGCACACTTAGTGCTATACAATTTGAACCCGCACACTTAGTGCCAATTTGTGATCATAAATGTTTACACCCGCACACTTAGTGCCGAAACCAATAACTCAATACATCTCACCTCTTTTCTTTCCATTCAATACTTTCATCACCACATACATACAGGTATATATATATATATATTTATCATTCCATTCAGCATCATTACTTGGACATTACGACCATTTAAATTAGTACAAAATAAGTGCTTAATGACTTACCTTATATTGGATGAAATGATTCCCAATCGACTACTCGATTATCTTTGCTTTGCCTTTGCTTGATTCTCCCTCTTTGGTGTCTTGATCTAAAATGAATACATTTAGTAGTTTAATCTTCTTGCTGGATTTTTATGTGTATAATTTAATGGTTTTCACCCCATTTCACAACTATCCTTGTTCAAAATATCAAAACCTCAACCAATATTCGATTAATGCTTCAAGGTCGAATGTATTGTCACCATTAAGTTAATCTAGTCTCAAGTATTTTTAATCCTAATATACAACATCATGAATCAACTCAACCTTATAAGCCAATATTACTCCTACAATCGATTGTAAAGAGTTAACAAAGAAAATATATTTTCACAAACATATACACCCATATGGCCGATTATACCAAATCAAGTTTAACCTTACTTATCTCAAAATTTTCATTCCATACTATCATCCCCATGACATAGCAAAGTTTTGAACCACGGACTAATTAGAACTAAAACTAGCAACTAAAAACATGCATGAATCTCATGGCACAACATCAAACATACCTTAATCTAGATACAAGGATAGCCAACCTCTTCCTAATCCTCTTCCAAACCAACCATGAGCAAGAACCCCTTTCTTCTCCCTTGGGATTTTCGGCCAAAAGGATGAAAAAAAGATGAACAAATTTTTTGTTTTCTTTCTCACCTTCACGGCAATGGGGAGGGGGGGAGAAGCCTTCACACACACATTTTTTTCTCATTTTTTTATTGCTCATGCACCTTATTTTATTTATTCCAACATAAAACACTCACCCAACATGTTTCATGACATGTTTTGCCCATGATTCCTTGTCATGGCCGGCCACTAGCACTTGGGGGGGGGAAATTTGACATGCAAGTCCTCCCTTTTGACTACATGTACTATTAGGTCCTTATAGATTAGCCTATCATTTTTCAAAAGTGTCATACAAGTCCTACTAACTAAATTCACATGCAATCGACTAAACCGAAGCTTGAAATTTTCACACATTCATAAATACATATTCTAGACAATAAATATTACGGTCAAACATTTCGGTGACTCGGTTTAGCGGTCCCGATACCACTTCCCGACTAGGGTCAATTTTGGGCTGTCACAACTCTCCCCCACTTAAGAAATTTTTGTCCCCGAAAATCTTACCGATAAATAGGTTTGGGTAACGCTCTTTCATAGAGTTCTCGGGTTCCCAAGTAGCTTCTTCCATCCCGTGTTTGAGCCATAACACTTTTACTAACGGAACCCTTTTGTTTCGCAACTCCTTCACTTCACGAGCTAGGATACGAATCGGTTCTTCTTCATAACTCATATCGGCTTGAATTTCCATCTCGGAGGGGTTTATTACATGCGAAGGATCGGATCGGTAACGTCGAAGCATCGAAACATGGAAAACGTTGTGGATCCTTTCGAGTTCAGGGGGTAAAAGCAACCTATACGCTACTGGGCCAACTCGTTCGGAGATCTCATACGGCCCAATGAATCTCGGACTCAATTTGCCCTTACGGCCAAATCTGAGTATCTTTTTCCAAGGTGATACCTTAAGAAACACTTTGTCTCCCACCTGATACTCAATATCTCTTCGTTTTAAATCCGCGTACGACTTCTGACGATCTGATGCTGCTTTCAGACTCTCACGAATTATACTTACTTTCTGTTCAGCATCTTTAATGAAATCCACTCCGAAAATTTTACTTTCACAGAGCTCGGTCCAAAACAATGGTGTACGACATTTTCGACCATACAAAGCCTCGTAAGGCGCCATCTTAATGCTTGACTGAAAACTATTGTTGTGTTTAATTCAATCAAGGGTAACATCGTTCCCATGAACCACTAAACTCGAGGATGCAACATCTCAACATATCCTCAAGTATCTGAATTATCCGCTCGGATTGACCATCGGTTTGGGGATGAAAAGCGATGCTAAAATGCAGCTTGGTACCCAAAGCTTCTTGCAATTTCTTCCAAAATCGTGAGGTGAATCTCGGATCTCTGTCCGATACAATAGAAATTGGTACCCCGTGTAATCTCATAATCTGAGAAACATACAATTCAGCTAGCTTATCCAATGAAAAATCCGTACGTACGGGGATAAAGTGAGCCAACTTAGTCAATCTATCAACGATGACCCAAATTGCATCTTTCTTACTTGCCGACACTGGCAAGCCAGATACAAAATTCATCGTGACTCGTTCCCATTTCCATTCAGGTATCATGATTGGCTGAAGCAAACCCGTGGGCACTTGATGTTCCGCCTTTACTTGCTGACATACTAAGCACTTCGAAACAAAGTCGGAAATGTCTCGTTTCATACCATGCCACCAAAATGGCGCCTCGTGTCATTGTACATTTTCGTACTCCCGGGAGAATTGACGTTCGGCTACAATGAGCTTCGCTCGTAATCATAGAAATGAGTTCGAATTTCTTGGGACACACAAACGATTTCGAACCTCAAACAATCGTCATCATCAACTTGAAACTCTGATTCCATATTTGGAACACATTCAGCCCGTTTTGCAACCAATTCATCATCGACTTTTTGAGCTTCACGAATTTGATGAGTCAACAAGGGTTTGGCCTTTAATTCCGCCACTAGTACATTGTCGGATAGAATGCATAAGTGTACATTCATCGTCTCGAAGGCAAACAAAGGATTTACGACTTAGGGCATCCGCAACCACATTAGCCTTTCCGGGTGATAGTCAATGACAAGCTCATAATCTTTTAACAACTCGAGCCAACGCCTTTGTCGCAGATTCAAGTCTCGTGAGTCATCAAATATTTGAGACTTTTGTGATCCGAATACACATGGCACTTCTCACCAAATAAGTAATGTCGCCATATTTTCAAGGCGAATACGATGGCGCTAATTCTAGATCATGGGTCGGATAATTTTTCTCATGTGGCTTTAATTGTCTCGACGATAGGCCACAACTCGACCTCCTTGCATCAATACACAACCCAACCCAAGTAGGGATGCGTCACTATAAATGACAAACTCTTTGCCACGATTCGGGTTGCACTAAAATCGAGCTTCGGTCAAATAAGATTTCATTGATCGAAACTTTTCGACATTTTTCCGTCCATTCAAACTTAACATCTTTTGAAGTAGCTTCGTCATGGGTGTGGCTATCATCGAGAAACCTTTTACAAACCGTCGGTAGTAAAGCAAGTCCCAAAAAGCTCGAACCTCGTAGTATTTCTGAGGCTTCCAGTTAAGTATGCTGAAATTTTGCTCAGTCGACTCGAATACCGATGCCGATACCACATGACCCAAGAAGCTAACCTCTCTTAACCGTAACTCACACTTGCTGAACTTAGCATATAACCGCTTATCCCGTAAAATTTGTAACACTAATCTCGGTGTTCAAAGATGTTCGGTCTCATTTCTTGAATAGACCAAGATGTCATCAACGAATACAACTACGAACCGTCCAAATATCGTCTCAAGATCCGATTCATCAAATCCATAAATACCGTAGGGCATTAGTGAGCCCGAACGGCATCACTAAGAACTCGTAGTGACCGTACCTCGTTCTGAAAGTAGTTTTGGGTACGTCCGAATCTCGAATCTGCAACTGATAATAACCCGACCTCAAATCTATCTTCGAAAACACTGAAGCTCCATTTAGTTGATCGAACAAATCATCAATACGCGGTAACGGATATTTATTCTTTATCGTCACTTTATTCAGCTGATGATAGTCAATACACAATCTCATGGTTCCGTCCTTCTTTTTCACAAACAATACTGGTGCACCCCAAGGTGAGAAACTTGGTCGAGCGAAACCTCTATCCGTCAATTCTTGCAACTGAGCCTTCAACTCCTTCAACTCGGTTGGTGCCATACGATACGGTGCTATCGAAATTGGCGTAGTCCCAGGTACAAGCTCAATACCAAACTCTATCTCCCGCACAGGTGGCAAGCCCGGTAATTCCTCGAGAAAAACGTCCGGGTATTCACTAACCACCGGCACAGATTCGGGTTTCTTTTCTAACTCTTTGTCACCAAGTACATACGCAAGGTACACTTCGCACCCATTTCTTACGTATTTCTGAGCCAACATTGACGATATCACAGCTGGCAACCCCTTTAAGTCCGTAGACTCAACTCGGATCATCTCGTTATTTGCGCACCTCAAGTCAACGGTTTTTCTTTTGTAATTCACCACCGCGTCATATACGGTCAACCAGTCCATACCAAGAATAACATCGAATTCATCAAATGGTAAAAGCATCAAATCGGCCGGAAAACAGGATTCTCGGATCATTAGAGGGCATCTCTTACACACTTTGTCAACAAGCGCATATTGACCCAAGGGATTTGACACTCGAATTTAACTCAAGAGACTCAATAGGCAGAGTCTTACTGGATGCTAAAGTCTCACGTACATAAGAATGAGTAGAGCCAGGGTCGATTAATGCAATTACATTAGTATCAAAAAGAGTGAAAGTACCAGTGATAACATCAGGGGAGGATGCTTCCTCTCGTGCACGGATGGCATATGCCTTAGCAGGAGTACGGGTCTCAGATCGAACAGCCGTATCAGTGGCCCCTCTCTGACTACCACTCCTACCTCCTGAAATTCTTGGTGGTCTACCTCTAGCTGTCATTCCACTAGGTCTTGCACCTTGCATCCTATTCTTCTCATCAAGCTCCGTGCAATCTCGAATGAAGTGGTCCTTCGAACCGCATCCGTAACAGGCCCTGTTAGTAGACTTACCCCAACATTCACCTATGTGTCTTCTTCCACATTGGGGGCATTCAGGTTTCTCTTGACGGTTATTGCCCACACTAGCTACCGAAGTAGCTCGGGAGTCCGTCGATGGTCGTGCTCTAATGGAAATTCCCGCAGTCGTCCTCGATTTATTAGTGTCCTCCCTGAACTTCTTTACAGCCGAGAACGGAGCTTTACCCATCGATCTCTTACGATAGTCTTTAGCTTCAAATTCAGCCTTCTTCTTCTCCTTTCCAAGTTCTTCCGCTTGCAGTGCTCGCTCGACTAGCGTTATTTAACTCCTTTATCTCCAAAATACCCACTAGTAGTTTTAAATCTTCATTCAATCCTTCTTCAAATCTTTTGCACATAGCAACCTCATCACCACACACTCCCGAGCATACCGACTAAGTCTTACGAACTCATGTTCAGATTCGTAATCGTCATACGGCCTTGCTTGAGTTCCAAGAATTCCTTACGCTTTTGATCGATGAACTGTTGACTAATATATTTCTTTTGAAATTCGTTTGAAAGAAATCCCAAGTAACTCGCTTCGTTTGGGACTATGGAGATCAAAGTCCTCCACCAATAGTAAGTGAGTCTCGCAACAAGGATATAGCACACTTTAGACATTCATCGGTGTGCATGATAGTTCATCAAACACCGAATGGTGTTATCAAGCCGTAACTCGGCTCTTTCGGCATCATCAAGAACTCGGCCTTGAACTCCTCACCCCCCGCTTCCTAATCAAGTCTGGTGGCTTACTTAGCCTCACGGGATCAAGAATCGATGGCATTACGGGCTCTTGGGGTGGATTATTCAAATTCGGAATTGTTGGATAGCCGGATTGGTTCAAGCGTATATGCGACCCACTCATTCATCATGGTAAAGAAGGCTTGTTTAGCCCCCTCACCCTGATTATTCGCAGATGACTAAGGTTCGACAGGCAGCGTCCCTTGTGCAGGAGCAGCCGCTACACTTTCAACGTCATCCGCCAAGGTTCTCTCTACACCGGGATCCATTTACTAATCAAAACAAAAATTTTAACCGTTAGAAGTCATCACACATTTAAACATTAACATTAAGGCATGTATAGCTAGACTCATACGTGCTATGGTAATCCTAGAACCAACTAAACCATAGCTCCGATACCAATCAAAATGTAACACCCCGAACCCGAGACTGTCGCCGGAGTCGAACACGAGGTGTTAACAGACTTCAAGCCACTTATTAGAAATTTCCCAGACAGGCTACCAATCTGCATATGGGTCGCATTAAAAATCATATCTTGAGTTCTGAAACTCGAAATCCAGATCTGTAAATTTTCCCCGAATCTAGACTCATATATGCATCTACAAATTTTTTTCTAGAATTTTTGGCCAGGCCAATTAGTACAGTTTATTAGTTGAAGTCCCCCATTTTACAGGGATCGACTACACTTACCTTTGCGCATTACGACTTGGATATCTCCCTGTACAGGGCTTCAATACTGATGCCGTTTGTTTCTATAGAAACGAGACTCGAAAAGGAATCTGTACATATATGGCATGGCTTCTAATTATCTCTGGTCAATTCATGATGAATTCCCAAAGTCAGGACAGGGACTCTAGTAACCGTTCTGGCCCTGTCCCGCGAGAACTTAAATATCTCTTAACATACAGCTCATATGGTTGCTCGTTTCTTCTATATGAAAATAGACTCATCGGGCTTCAGTTCCATAATTCATTCATTATTTAATTCCTTTTCCCCTATTTTTAGTGATTTTTCAATCTCACATCATCTGCTGCTGCCAAAGACTGTTACTAAAGCAACTATGCCTATTTCATGATTTCCTTTGATCTAACAAGTGATTCATCATACATGTCACAAATTATGATCATGACTAGCCATACCAAAGGCTAATCATTGTCAAACATCTCCCTACTACACTATTTCCATATCATGAATTTTAACACCAAAATAATCAACCATGGCATATGGCATAAAAATCGAATTACCAAGACTTGCAACTTAACAATAGAGAACTAAATCCAACCGAATATTTATGCCATTTTCGCATGGCTAAAAGTTTACATACCAAAGTTCAACAAAGCATATTAGCCTATACATGCCAAAATGTTCTCCTAGACCGACTACAAAAAAAGATACCAAAAGTTGCTAGCCGGTGTGATGACTTCGATGACGATCACGAGCACGCAAAAGGACGAGTCCAAGAAACCTAAAATAGGCGACAAGCAAACACCGAGTGAGTATATAACTCAAGAAGCCATAAGCATTATATTGCCGCTCACTAATAATATATCATAAGAGAAAATAATTAATGCAGGATTAAAATCCTCCATCCACACCCAAAGCGTGCTATAATTCCTTAGGCATTTCGGTTTGATCTCATACCAAGCCCTACTTTGATATTTCATACATTACACCATATGACATTGCATGCATTTATCTTCAAGTATAATCACCACATAGGTCAAGACTTACCAAGCTAAATTCCAAATATAAATAAAATGTCCATTCCTCATGAGCTCAAGGTGTTTACTCGCATCACGTCCATGATTGACTCGGTAAGGCCGCACACGTAGAGCATGTATGTTCATTTGAGGATGTGTAATAAGCCCGCACACTTAGTGCTTAATAGTCGAACTCGCACACTTAGTGCTATATAATCAAACTTGCACACTTAGTGCTATACAATTTGAACCCGCAAACTTAGTGCCAATTTGTGATCATAAATGTTTACACCCGCACACTTAGTGCCGAAACCAATAACTCAATACATCTCACCTCTTTTCTTTCCATTCAATACTTTCATCACCACATACATACATGTATATATATATATATATTTATCATTCCATTCAGCATCATTACTTGGACATTACGACCATTTAAATTAGTACAAAATAAGTGCTTAATGACTTACCTTATATTGGATGAAATGATTCCCAATCGACTACTCGATTATCTTTGCTTTGCCTTTGCTTGATTCTCCCTCTTTGATGTCTTGATCTAAAATGAATACATTTAGTAGTTTAATCTTCTTGCTGGATTTTTATGTGTATAATTTAATGGTTTTCACCCCATTTCACAACTATCCTTGTTCAAAATATCGAAACCTCAACCAATATTCGATTAATGCTTCAAGGTCGAATGTATTGTCACCATTAAGTTAATCTAGTCTCAAGTATTTTTAATCCTAATATACAACATCATGAATCAACTCAACCTTATAAGCCAATATTACTCCTACAATTGATTGTAAAGAGTTAACAAAGAAAATATATTTTCACAAACATATACACCCATATGGCCGATTATACCAAATCAAGTTTAACCTTACTTATCTCAAAATTTTCATTCCATACTATCATCCCCATGACATAGCAAAGTTTTGAACCATGGACTAATTAGAACTAAAACTAGCAACTAAAAACATGCATGAATCTCATGGCACAACATCAAACATACCTTAATCTAGATACAAGGATAGCCAACCTCTTCCTAATCCTCTTCCAAACCAACCATGAGCAAGAACCCTTTCTTCTCCTTGGGATTTTCGCCAAAAGGATGAAAAAAGATGAACAAATTTTTTGTTTTCTTTCTCACCTTCACGGCAATGGGGAGGGGGAGAAGCCTTCACACACACATTTTTTTTCTCATTTTTTATTGCTCATGCACCTTATTTTATTTATTCCAACATAAAACACTCACCCAACATGTTTCATGACATGTTTTGCCCATGATTCCTTGTCATGGCGGCCACTAGCACTTGGGGGAGGGAAATTTGACATGCAAGTCCTCCTTTTGACTACATGTACTATTAGGTCCTTATAGATTAGCCTATCATTTTTCAAAAGTGTCATACAAGTCCTACTAACTGAATTCACATGCAATCGACTAAACCAAGCTTGAAATTTTCACACATTCATAAATACATATTCTAGACAATAAATATTACGCTCAAACATTTCGGTGACTCGGTTTAGCGGTCCCGAAACCACTTCCCGACTAGGGTCAATTTTGGGCTGTCACAACTCTCCACCACTTAAGAAATTTTCGTCCCCGAAAATCTTACCGGTAAATAGGTTTGGGTAACGCTCTTTCATAGAGTTCTCGGGTTCCCAAGTAGCTTCTTCCATCCCGTGTTTGAGCCATAACACTTTTACTAACGGAACCCTTTTGTTTCGCAACTCCTTCACTTCACGAGCTAGGATACGAATCGGTTCTTCTTCATAACTCATATCGGCTTGAATTTCAATCTCGGAGGGGTTTATTACATGCGAAGGATCGGATCGGTAACGTCAAGCATCGAAACATGGAAAACGCTAGGATCCTTTCGAGTTCGGGGTAAAAGCAACCTATACGCTATTGGGCCAACTCGTTCGGAGATCTCATACGGCCCAATGAATCTCGGACTCAATTTGCCCTTACGGCCAAATCGAGTATCTTTTCCAAGGTGATACCTTAAGAAACACTTTGTCTCCCACCGATACTCAATATCTCTTCGCTTTAAATCCCGCATTCGACTTCTCGACGATCCGATGTCGCTTTCGGACTCTCACGAATTATACTTACTTTCATTTAGCATCTTTAATCAAATCCACTCAAAATTTTACTTTCACGAGCTCGGTCCAAAACAATGGTGTACGACATTTTCGACCATACAAAGCCTCGTAAGGCGCCATCTTAATGCTTGACTGAAAACTATTGTTGTGTTTAATTAAATCAAGGGTAAAACATCGTTCCCATGAACCACTAAACTCGAGGATGCAACATCTCAACATATCCTCAAGTATCCGAATTATCCGCCGGATTGACCATCGGTTTGGGGATGAAAAGCGGTGCTAAAATGCAGCTTGGTACCCAAAGCTTCTTGCAATTTCTTCCAAAATCGTGAGGTGAATCTCGGATCTCCGTCGCACAATAGAAATCGGTACCCGTGTAATCTCACAACTGAGAAACATACAATTCAGCTAGCTTATCCAATGAAAAATCCGACGACGGGATAAAGTGAGCCGACTTAGTCAATCTATCAACGATGACCCAAATTGCATCTTTCTTACTTGCCGACACCGGCAAGCCGATACAAAATCCATCGTGACTCGCTCCCATTTCCATTCGTATCATGATTGGTCAAGCAAACCCTTGGGCACTTGATGTTCCGCCTTTACTTGTCGACATACTAAGCACTTCAAACAAAGTCGAAATGTCTCGTTTCATACCATGCCACCAAAATCGGCGCCTCGTGTCATTGTACATTTTCAGACTCCGGGTGAATTGACATTCGGCTACAATGAGCTTCGCTCGTAATCATAGAAATGAGTTCGAATTTCTTGGGACACACAAACGATTTCGAACCTCAAACAATCGTCATCATCAACTTGAAACTCGATTCCATATTCGAACACATTCAGCCCGTTTTGCAACCAATTCATCATCGACTTTTTGAGCTTCACGAATTTGATGAGTCAACAAGGGTTTGGCCTTTAATTCGCCACTAGTACATTGTCGGATAGAATGCATAAGTGTACATTCATCGTCAGAAGGCAAACAAAGGATTTACGACTTAGGGCATCCGCAACCACATTAGCCTTTCCCGGTGATCGTCAATGACAAGCTCATAATCTTTTAACAACTCGAGCCAACGTCTTTGTCGCAGATTCAAGTCTCTTTGAGTCATCAAATATTTGAGACTTCGTGATCCGAATACACATGGCACTTCTCACCAAATAAGTAATGTCGCCATATTTTCAAGGCGAATACGATGGCAGCTAATTCGAGATCATGGGTCGGATAATTTTTCTCATGTGGCTTTAATTGTCTCGACGCAAAGGCTACAACTCGACCTCCTTGCATCAATACACAACCCAACCCAAGTAGGGATGCGTCACTATAAATGACAAACTCTTTGCCGATTCGGGTTGCACTAAAGCTCGAGCTTCACCAAATAAGATTTCATTGATCGAAACTTTTTCGACATTTTTCCGTCCATTCAAACTTAACATCTTTTGAAGTAGCCGTCATGGGTGTGGCTATCATCGAGAAACCTTTTACAAACCGTCGGTAGTAACCGCCATCCCAAAAAGCTCGAACCTCAAGAGTATTTCTGAGGCTTCAGCTAAGTATGGTTGAAATTTTGCTCGGTCGACTCGAATACACGATGCCGATACCACATGACCCAAGAAGCTAACTCTCTTAACCGTAACTCACATTTGTTGAACTTAGCATATAACCGCTTATCCCGTAAAAATTGCAACACTAATCTCGGTGTTCAAGATGTTCGGTCTCATTTCTTGAATAGACCAAGATGTCATCAACGAACACAACTACGAACCGATCCAAATATCGTCTCAAGATCCGATTCATCAAATCCATAAATACCGTAGGGCATTAGTGAGCCCGAACGGCATCACTAAGAACTCGAGTGACCGTACTCGCTCGAAAGCGTTTTGGGTACGTCCAATCTCGAATCCAAGAATCGATAATAACCCGACCTCAAATCTATCTTCGAAAACACCGAGGCTCCCTTTAGTTGATCGAACAAATCATCAATACTGTGGTAACGGATATTTATTCTTTATCGTCACTTTATTCATTGACGATAGTCAATACACAATCTCATGGTTCCGTCCTTCTTTTCACAAACAATACTGGTGCACCCTAAGGTGAGAAACTTGGTCGAGCGAAACCTCTATCCGTCAATTCTTGCAACCGAGCCTTCAACTCCCGCAACTCGGTTGGTGCCATACGACACGGTGCTATCGAAATTGCCGTAGTCCTGTGTACAAGCTCAATACCAAACTCTATCTCCCGACAGTGGCAAGCCCGGTAATTCTTCGGGAAAATGTCCGGTATTCACTAACCACCCAGCAGATTCGGTTTCTTTTCTAACTCTTTGTCACCAAGTACATACGCAAGGTACGCCGCACCCATTTCTTACGTATTTCGAGCCAACATTGACGATATCACGGTGGCAACCCTTTAAGTCCGTAGACTCAACTCGGATCATCTCGTTATTTGCGCACCTCAAGTCAACGGTTTTTCTTTTGCAACTCACCACCGCGTCATATACGGTCAACCGGTCCATACCAAGAATAACATCGAATTCATCAAATGGTAAAAGCATCAAATCGGCGGAAAACAGATTCTCGGATCATTAGAGGCATCTCTTACACACTTTGTCAACAAGCGCATATTGACCCAAGGGATTTGACACTGAATTACGAACTCAAGAGACTCAATAGGCGTAGTCTTTATGGATGCTAAAGTCTCACGTACATAAGAATGAGTAGAGCCGTGGTCGATTAATGCAATTACATTAGTATCAAAAGAGTGAAAGTACCAAGTGATAACATCGGGGAGGATGCTTCCTCTCGCACGGATGGCATATGCCCTAGCAGGAGTACGGGTCTCAGATCGAACAGCCGTATCAGTGGCCCCTCTCTGACTACCACTCCTACCTCCTGAAATTCTTGGTGGTCTACCTCTAGCTGTCATTCCACTAGGTCTTGCACCTTGCATCCTATTCTTCTCATCAAGCTCGTGCAATCTCGAATGAAGTGGTCCTTCGAACCGCATCCGTAACAGGCCCTGTTAGTAGACTTACCCCAACATTCACCTATGTGTCTTCTTCCACATTGGGGCATCCAGGTTTCTCTTGATGGTTATTGCCCACACTAGCTACCAAGTAGCTCTGGAGTCCGTCGATGGTCGTGCTCTAATGGAAATTCCCGCAGTCGTCCTCGATTTATTAGTGTCCTCCCTGAACTTCTTTATAGCCGAGAACGGAGCTTTACCCATCGATCTCTTACGATAGTCTTTAGCTTCAAATTCAGCCTTCTTCTTCTCCTTTCCAAGTTCTTTCGCTTTGCAGCTCGTTCGACTAGCGTTATTTAACTCCTTTATCTCCAAAATACCCACTAGTAGTTTTAAATCTTCATTCAATCCTTCTTCAAATCTTTTGCACATAGCAACCTCATCGGCCACACACTCCCGAGCATACCGACTAAGTCTTACGAACTCATGTTCAGATTCAGTAATTGTCATACGGCCTTGCTTGAGTTCCAAGAATTCCTTACGCTTTTGATCGATGAACCGTTGACTAATATATTTCTTTCAAAATTCGTGTGAAAGAAATCCCAAGTAACTCGCTTCGTTTGGGACTATGGAGATCAAAGTCCTCCACCAATAGTAAGTCGAGTCTCGCAACAAGGATATAGCACACTTTAGACATTCATCGGTGTGCATGATAGTTCATCAAACACCGAATGGTGTTATCAAGCGAACTCGGCTCTTTCGGCATCATCAAGAACTATGGCCTTGAACTCCTCAGCCCGCTTCCTAATCAAGTCTACGGTGGCTTACTCAGCCTCACAGGATCAAGAATCGATGGTATTACGGGCTCTTGGGGTGGATCATTCAAATTCGGGAATTGTTGGATAGCTGGATTGGTTCGGGCGTATTATGCGACCCACTCATTCATCATGGTAAAGAAGGCTTGTTTAGCCCCTCACCCCGATTATTCGCAGATGACCGAGGTTCGACAGCGGCGTCCCTTGTGCAGAGCAGCCGCTACACTTTCAATGTCATCCGCCAAGGTTCTCTCTACACCGGATCCATTTACTAATCAAAACAAAAATTTTAACCGTCAAGTCATCACACATTTAAACATTAACATTAAGGCATGTATAGCTAGATTCATACGTGCTATGGTAGTCCTAGAACCGACTAAACCATAGCTCGATACCAATCAAAATGTAACACCCGAACCCGAGACCGTCACGAGTCGAACACGAGGTGTTAACGGACTTCAAGCCACTTATTAGAAATTTCCCAGACAGGCTGCCAATCTGCATACGGGTCGCATTAAAAATCATATCTTGAGTTCTGAAACTCGAAATCTAGATCCGTAAATTTTCCTCGAAACTAGACTCATATATGCATCTACAAATTTTTTCCTAGAATTTTTGGTCGGGCCAATTAGTACAGTTTATTAGTTGAAGTCCCCCATGTTACAGGGATTGACTACACTGACCTTTGCACATTACGACTTGGATATCTCCCTGTACAGGGCTTCAATACTGATACCGTTTGTTTCTCTAGAAACTACACTCGAAAAGGAATCTGTACATATATGGCATGGCTTCTAATTATCTCTGGTCAATTCATGATGAATTCCCAAAGTCAGGACAGGGACTCCAGTAACCGTTCTGGCCCTGTCCCGCGAGAACTTAAATATCTCTTAACATACAGCTCATATGGTTGTTCGTTTCTTCTATATGAAAATAGACTCATCGGGCTTCGATTCCATAATTCATTCATTATTTAATTCCATTTCCCCTATTTTTAGTGATTTTTCAATCTCACGTCACTGCTGCTGCCAGCACTGTTACTAAAGCAACTATGCCTATTTCATGATTTCCTTTGATCTAACTAGTGATTCATCATACATGTCACAAATTATGATCATGACTAGCCATACCAAAGGCTAATCATTGTCAAACATCTCCCTACTACACTATTGCCGTATCATGAATTTTAACACCAAAATAATCAACCATGGCATATGGCATAAAAATCGAATTACCAAGACTTGCAACTTAACATTAGAGAACTAAATCCAACCGAACATTTATGCCATTTTCGCATGGCTAAAAGTTTACATACCAAAGTTCAACAAAGCATATTAGCCTATACATGCCAAAATGTTCTCCTAGACCGACTACAAAAAAAGATACCAAAAGTTGCTAGCCGGTGTGATGACTTCGATGACGATCACGAGCACGCAAAAAGACGAGTCCAAGAAACCTAAAATAGGCGACAAGCAAACACCGAGTGAGTATATAACTCAAGTAAGCCATAAGCATTATATTGTCGTTCAGTAATAATATATTATAAGAGAAAATAATTAATGCGGATTAAAATCCTCCATCCCCACCCAAAGCGTGCTATAATTCCTTAGGCATTTTGGTTTGATCTCATACCAAGCCCTACTTTGATATTTCATACATTACACCATATGACATTGCATGCATTTATCTTCAAGTATAATCACCACATAGGTCAAGACTTACCAAGCTAAATTTCAAATATAAATAAAATGTCCATTCCTCATGAGCTCAAGGTGTTTACTCGTACCGCTGTCCATGATTGACTCGGTAAGGCCGCACACGTAGAGCATGTATGTTCATTTTAGGATGTGTAATAAGCCCGCACACTTAGTGCTTAATAGTCGAACTCGCACACTTAGTGCTATATAATCAAACTTGCACACTTAGTGCTATACAATTTGAACCCGCACACTTAGTGCCAATTTGTGATCATAAATGTTTACACCCGCACACTTAGTGCCGAAACCAATAACTCAATACATCTCACCTCTTTTCTTTCCATTCAATACTTTCATCACCACATACATACATGTATATATATATATATTTATCATTCATTCAGCATCATTACTTGGACATTACGACCATTTAAATTAGTACAAAATAAGTGCTTAATGACTTACCTTATATTGATGAAATGATTCCCAATCGACTACTCGATTATCTTTGCTTTGCCTTTGCTTGATTCTCCTCTTTGATGTCTTGATCTAAAATGAATACATTTAGTAGTTTAATCTTCTTGCTGGATTTTTATGTGTATAATTTAATGGTTTTCACCCCATTTCACAACTATCCTTGTTCAAAATATCAAAACCTCAACCAATATTCGATTAATGCTTCAAGGTCGAATGTATTGTCACCATTAAGTTAATCTAGTCTCAAGTATTTTTAATCCTAATATACAACATCATGAGTCAACTCAACCTTATAAGCCAATATTACTCCTACAATCGATTGTAAAGAGTTAACAAAAAAATATATTTTCACAAACATATACACCCATATGGCCGATTATACCAAATCAAGTTTAACCTTACTTATCTCAAAATTTTCATTCCATACTATCATCCCCATGACATAGCAAAGTTTTGAACCATGGACTAATTAGAACTAAAACTAGCAACTAAAAACATGCATGAATCTCATGGCACAACATCAAACATACCTTAATCTAGATACAAGGATAGCCAACCTCTTCCTAATCCTCTTCCAAACCAACCATGAGCAAGAACCCCTTTCTTCTCCCTTGGGATTTTTGGCCAAAAGGATGAAAAAAAGATGAACAAATTTTTTTGTTTTCTTTCTCACCTTCACGGCAATGGGGAGGGGGGGAGAAGCCTTCACACACACATTTTTTTTCTCATTTTTTTATTGCTCATGCACCTTATTTTATTTATTCCAACATAAAACACTCACCCAACATGTTTCATGACATGTTTTGCCCATGATTCCTTGTCATGGCCGGCCACTAGCACTTGGGGGGGGGAAATTTGACATGCAAGTCCTCCCTTTTGACTACATGTACTATTCGGTCCTTATAGATTAGCCTATCATTCTTCAAAAGTGTCATACAAGTCCTACTAACTGAATTCACATGCAATCGACTAAACCGAAGCTTGAAATTTTCACACATTCATAAATACATATTCTAGACAATAAATATTACGTTCAAACATTTCGGTGACTCGGTTTAGCGGTCCCGAAACCACTTTCCGACTAGGGTCAATTTTGGGCTGTCACACATTCTCTTAGCCACTTTTTAGTTTAATAAATTTACTTTGTATTTCATTTTTTTCCCTCTTAAATATTTACTGTTATTTATGTCAGACCATGATGAAGGCCCAATCATATCACGCATGTCACAGATTCTTTCCCTTCAAGTTTTTACCTTAAGCGATTCAGTTTCCTCTTCACTGTTACCTTCACTTTATTTCTCTGTTATTTTGCTCTCTATTTTCATCCCAAACTTTTAAAGCTCTCACATTTTTCACTCTTACAGTTACCATCTTCTTTGCAATGGCTCGTTAAGCACCATCTACTTCTACTGCTGCACAACCGTGTATATTCTTCAGTAAGACAGTGGAAACCAAATACCACCAAAACTTCTCTAAAGACCCTCTGTGCATGGAAAAAGGATTCCTTTTTTCAAGATTCTTTTTTTATGAGGTATACTGAAGCCATTTCCTCAGTTGTGGAGCAATGTGGATGGCAGATTTTCTGTCTCCATCCTAATGATGTTTTTTCTAAAGTAGTAAAGGAGTTCTACGCTCACCTTACTTCCCCTGAAAATACTTTTATATATGGGCGGGGTGCTTCAGTACTGTTTGATTTCGACTCGATAAATGCAAAATATAGGTTATTTGATGGTCCCGATGAACACGCTGATTTTGTCAAGATAATGACAGCAAAAAGATTAAACTACATGCTTACTGATGACTATGTTGAGGGCACAAAATGGAAGATCTCAATGAATGATTGTTACACTATTAACAGGGTAACTTTGAAGGCCCACTGTAGGGTTTGGTATTATTTCCTCAAAAATCCTCTCATTCCATCCACCCACAATTCTACAATCTCAAAGGACTGTCTGCTACTACTCCATTCGATTATGGTGGCATGAAGGATAAATGTTGGGAACATTATCTTTTGAGAGGTCCACTACTGTGCTTAGAAAAACACATATACTATGAATTTTTTGTCGCTTATCATTGAACTTTGTCCGAAGGTCAACATTCCTTTTCAAGTCAATGAAGACCGAGTCCCTAACAAAGGTGTTATGGCTAAGCACATTGCTCTGAAATTTTCTGGCAAGGAATTACCATGGCATTCGGATCCTTCCCTGACATCTTCTCTAGCTAAGCCTAATGATGCTACTCCATCAACCTCTAAGAATGCATTTGAGTAGAAGGTGGTTGAGACTCTAGAGGTTTTGTAACAACAATTTCAAAAACTAGAGAAACACCAATAAAGGCTAGCCACTGATTTGGTCGTGCTCAAGAGGAAATGGCTATCTTTTGGGGGTATATTCGATGAAGAGATAGGGCCCTGAAGAAATCTCTTTAGAAGAACTTTACAAGACCAATGTCTACATCCCTTGATTTTCCTAACGAGTTGTTGTTGGAGTCTAAGGAGGATGATGGCGAGAGAAGTAGAGAAAATCGAATATGATATGCTTAATTTGGGAAGCAAGATAATGATGTGACTCAAGCTACTACACCTGCAGACACTACCACAACCACCACACCAAGATCGAAAGCACCTGTAACACCCCTAACCCATATCTGACACTGAAATAAGGTTATGAGGCATTACTGAATAACACATCTCATTCACATACATTTATGCCATCATAATCAAAATCCATTCATATGAATCACATTGTCCTTTATAAGGTCTATGAGACCTTAAAACATGCTTAAAAGTGGTTTGGGACTAAACCGATAACATTTGCAAAGTTTGAGAGACTTAGAAAATTTTCAAACATTTAAAGGTCACACACCCGTGTGCCTCACATGGCTATCAAACACGTCTGTGTCACAAGTCGTGTGAAAATAGGGCATATATACTGACTTGCAGCACACGGCCGAAGACACGCTCGTGTGTCATGGCCATGGAAAAGTTAGGGAGGTTACTGACTTGGCCACACGGCTGACCACATGCCCATGTGCCAGCCCGTGGGCCAAACACAGCCAATAGACACGCCCGTGTACCTATGTCGTGTCAAAACTGTAGGGTATTGTAACACCCCGTACCCGAGACCGTTGCCGGAATCGAACACGAGGTGCTAACAGACTTAATTCATTGATTCTCACAGTCCAAAAAAAAAAATTTCCGGACAAGTCGGCTAAGCTGCGTCCTTTGTTACCTTAAAAATCATATCTTGAGTTCCAAAACTCGAAAACCAGTTTCGTAAATTTTACCTGAAACTAGACTCATATATCCATCTACAAATTTTTTCTAGAATTTTTGGTCGAGCCAATTAGTACAGTTTATTAGTTAAAGTCTCCCCTGTTTCAGGGTTCGACTGCTCTGACCTTCATGCATTACGACTTATATATCTTCCTGTACAGGGCTTCATTACTTATTCTGTTTGTTTCTAACGAAACTATACTCAAAAAAGAATCTATCCATATATGGAATGACCCCTAATTATCTCTGGTTAATTTATAGTGAATTTCCAAAGTCAGATCAGGGGATCCAAAAATCGATCTGGCCCTATTCCACGAAAACTTAAATATCTCCTAAAATACGACTCATATGATGGTTTGGTTTCTTCCATATGAAAGTAGATTCATCAAGGTTCGGTTACATAATTTATTCACTATTTAATTCCATTCCTACTATTTTTAGTGATTTTTCAAATCCACACCACTGCTGCTGTTAGCATCTGTTTTTAAGGTGAACTTTACCATTTTCATGGTTTTCCATGAATCAACTAGAACTTGTCATACATAGCACCAAAATGATCATGATTAACCATTCCAATGGCTAATCGTTACCAAACATTTCCATACCTCTCAATGAACATCATACAAAAACGATTATAATGCTATGCTCAAAGTATATATAAGCCATTTTCGCATGGCTATCCAAATTTATACAAAACCAAAGTGTACATGACCGACAACAAAAAGGGTAGTCCTATACATGCCATTTTCAGAGTTCAACCAAAAGTGTACCAAAAGCGCTTTGATAGTGTGGAAGACTTCGACTTCAACAATCCCGAGTCCGAATAGCTGACGAACCAAAATCTATAAAATAGAGAATCAAAGAAACGGAGTAAGCATTTAATGCTTAGTAAGTTTTGAGCCATGAAATTAGACACAACTAAAGTATAGCATTCATATGGCTAAATGGATAATTTCATATGCACAAATTCTCAATATCATACTTACTTCACATTACCAACCCTTATATTCATACCCAAAAGATCAACTTAGCCAAAGGTCGGAAGCTCATTAATTGACTGAGCGAATAATATTTCAAGGGAATTTACTACTCCAATGCATATATGAAACGTACCTCATCGTTGGGATTTCTGGCGTATCAATTTAAATTATTACAGCAAGATCGCTCATTCCCAAACCAAGTACCTTCGAGTTTAGCGGATATAGCTACTAGCTCAAATGCCTTCGGACTTAGCCCGGTTATAGTAACTCGCACAAATGCCTTGGGACTTAGCCCGGTGATAGTAACTCGCACAAATGCCTTCGGGACTTAGCCCGGTTATAGTAACTCGCACAAATGCCTTCGGGACTTAGCCCGGATATAGTAACTCGCACAAATGCCTTCGGGACTTAGCCCGAATTTAGTCACTAGCACAAATGCCTTCGGGACTTAGCCCGGGTATCAATCCGAATATCCATGCACATATCAATAAATCATGACACATCAATATTTCATTTTCATAACTAGAATTCAAACACAATTCAATTATTAAGCATTACATTTTAAGCTCAATAGCCGCATACGAACAACATGATTCGGCTTGCTTCATGACATGATTTCTATGCACATACGGCTACCCATCATACGTATAGACTAATTAACTCACATATGATTCAAGTAGAATCATTATATCACCGTATATTGTTGTAATTATACGTCATGACTTAATCAAATCGTAAACTAAGTTTCATTACTCGAAAACTTACCTCGGATGTTTTCGAGCGATTTCGACGGCTATTCGATCACTTTTTCCTTCCCTTTATCGGATCTAGTTCCCCTTTGCTCTTGAGCTTAATTTAACAAATAAATTGATTTAATCATTTGAATATCAAAAAGAGAAACTCAAGGTACTTAACCCATATATACATTAGACATTAGAGTCACATATATATGAAATCATGAATCAACTCAACATATTAGCCAATATTCTCCTTTAGCCGATTTTCTAAGTTAAGATAAAGCCATCAATATGCTTACCTATAGCCAAACACACAACATCAATCTATGTATTCATTCATGTGGCCGAATATGCATGCCTATGGTGAGGCCGATTGTATACTTAATACATTCTACAAATATGGTCACTTGTATTGGCTAATCACCATTTTGTTTCAAGTTCAAAGCTCGGCTAAAACACATATATACACTAGAAATCAATTACTAACATTTGCACTTCACCTTAATAGCTAACTTAGCAACCCTTAATTTAACATATAATTGTTCATAACAAAATTAATGCATCCTCTCCGTTCCATCGATTCAAAACACATACATTACTCAATAATATTCAAAGTCACATTCGGCCTTAGCACACAACTTCTCTACTTCATCTAACATGAACAACAACTATATTTCTCTTCTACTTCCTAGCATGGCCGAATGCTTCATGAAGTTGCTAAGACCTACCTTTTTCAAATTCCCACACACACTCACATCCAATCCTTTTTGTTGAGCACTCAAACTCTATCATCTTCATAACTCATCAACACAACATCAAACACCAACCAAAAAGACAACACCCATGGCCGAGTATCATCTCCCTCACATAGCAAGGATTTAAACCATGGGCTAGGTAGAACTCAAGCTAACAACTAAAAATATACATGAATCTCATGGAGCAACATCAAACATACCTTAGCCTAGTTACATGCATGGCCGAACCTCTTCAACCTTTCTTCTTCCTTCCTCCTTAAAATTTTTGGCCAAAGATGTTAAAGGATGAACACATTTTTTTTTTCTTTGTCTAGTCACGGCAATGGGGAGTAAGGGGGGACAACTTTGGTTTCTCCTCCCACTCACCTCATGTTTTATCATTCTTAATTCACTATTTTATTTTCTCAACCCATAATGCTAATAGGAAATTCATATTATCATCTATGACCCATCCATGGCCGGCCACTACTCAAAATAAATGGGTATTTGACATGCAAACCCTTCATTCTTATAACATGCATTAATAGGCCACTTACATTTGCCTAGCATATTTCTAAATTTTCTCGCATAAGTCCTATTAAATAAATTCACATGCAATTGACTAAATTGAAGCTTAAAACTTTCACACATTCATATTCACATATTCTAGACAATAAATATCACATTCAAATACTTCGGTGACTCTGTTTAGCGGTCCCGAAACCACTTCCCGACTAGGGTCAATTTAGGGCTGTCACAACTCTCCCCTACTTTAAGAAATTTTCGTCCCCGAAAATCTTACCGGTAAATAGGTTTGGGTATCGTTCTTTCATAGAGTTCTCGGGTTCCCAAGTAGCTTCTTCCATCCTGTGTTTGAGCCATAACACTTTTACTAACGGGACCCTTTTGTTTCGCAACTTTTTCACTTCACGAGCTAGGATACATATCGGTTCTTCTTCATAACTCAAGTTAGATTGAATTCCAACCTCTGATGGATTAATTATGTGCGATGGATCAGATCTATAACGTCGAAGCATCGAAACATGAAAGACGTCGTGAATCTTTTCAAGTTCAGGGGGTAAAATCAATCTATATGCAACTGGACCAACTCGTTCGGATATTTCATATGGCCCAATGAATCTCGGACTCAGTTTGCCCTTACGGCCAAATCTGAGTATCTTTTTCCAAGGTGAAACTTTAAGAAACACTTTGTCTCCCACCTGATACTCAATGTCCTTGCGTTTCAAATCCGCGTACGACTTCTGACGATCTGATGCTGCCTTCAGACTTTCACAAATTATTTTTACTTTCTGCTCAGCATCTTTAATCAAATCAACTCCGAAAATTTTAGTTTCACCAAGCTCGGTCCAAAACAATGGTGTACGGCATTTTCGACCGTACAAAGCCTCATAAGGCACCATCTTAATGCTTGACTGAAAACTATTGTTGTAAGTGAACTCAATCAAAGGTAGATACCGTTCCCATGAACCACTAAACAAAATAACTATCACCGCCACCATATGAGCCAGCACTTGTGGCTAAACTAACAATACACTAAACAAAAGATTCATGTAACACCCCTAACCCGAGACCGTCGCCGGAGTCGAACACGAGGTGTTAACAAACTTCAAACCACTTATTGATAATTTCCCAGACAAGCTGCCAATCTGTGTACTAGTTGCTTCAAAAATCATAACTTGAGTTCTACAACTCGAAAATCAGTTTCGTAATTTTTCCCTGAAACTAGACTCATATATCCATCTACAGATTTTTTTCTAGAATTTTTGGTCGAGCCAATTGGTACAGTTTATTAGTTAAAGTCTCCCATGTTACAGGGGTCGACTACACTGACCTTCGTGCGTTGCAACTCGAATAACTCCTTGTGCAGGGCTTCAATACTGATGCCGTTTGTTTCTACAGAAACTAGACTCAAAAAGGAATCTATACATATATGGCATGATTTCTAAATGTCTGGGGTTAATTTATAATGAATTTTCAAAGTTGGAACAGGGAATCCAGAAACAGTTCTGGCCCTGTTTCACGAAAACCCACATATCTGTTAACATACAACTCATATGACAGTTTCGTTTCTTCCATATGAATATAGATTCATCAAGGTTCATTTAAATAATTTATTCACTATTTAATTCCATTTCTACTATTTTTAGTGATTTTTCACATCCACATCACTGTTGCTGCCAGCATCTATTTCTAGGGTAGCCTTTCTCTAACACATAGTTTCTATGATTCAACCACCCCTTTTTCATATATAGTCCAAAATATAATCATGATGACCCATTCTAATGGCTGGTCATTGCCAAACATTTCCGTGCCTCTTAATGAGCATATACATACCAAATGATTATAACATTATGCTCAAAACATTTATAAGCCATTTTCGCATGGCTATTCAAAATTTTACATACCAAGTTAAAACAAAACATAATAGCCTATACATGCCGAAATGTTCTCTTAGACCATCTAAGAAGAAGATACCAAAAAGTCGCTAGTCGGTGTGATGACTTCGATGACGGTCCCGAATACGCAAAAAGTCGAGTCCAAGAAACCTAAAATAGGTGACAAGCAAACACCGAATGAGTATATAACTCAAGAAGTCATAAGCAATGCACTACCAACCATTAATAACATTATCGCAAAGGAAACAAAATGGAGCGAGGCTAATTACTCCATTCAAACAGAACTATACCATAGTTCCTTAGACCATTCGATTCAACCACATACCAAGTTACACATTCACATTCCATATACTAATCAATAGGATATTTGAAGCATTTCTATACACCATTTTGTTTTCGTCACAATCATACATCTACATGACCTTTCACTCATTCCACGATAATTCTTATGTACGTGACTTCAATTTACATTGTCACATAGGTTCAAACTTACCAAGCTCAACCCCAAATATAAACATAGCGCCTATTAGCCATGAACTCAAGGTACTTACCCGATCCGCTGTCCGTGATCAACTCAATAGTGTCGCACACTCAGTGTCAATAGTGATTCAAAAGCATATAGTGAGTCCGCACACTTAGTGCTATATAATCAACTCGCACACTTAGTGCTATATGATCAAACTCGCACACTTAGTGCTGTACAAGTTTTAAACCCGCACACTTAGCGCCATTCTCATGATCACAAATGTTTATACCCGCACACTTAGTGCCGAAATCAACAACTCAATACATCTCACCTCTTTTCCTTTCATTCAATACTTCCATCACCACATACATACATGTATATAAATTCATCATTCCTTTCAGCATAATTATATAGACATTATGTCTATTCAAATCAATACAAAATATATGCTTAGTGACTTACCTTGTGTTGGGTAAAATAGTCCAAGTCGGCTACTCGATGACCTTCGTCTTTCCCTTGCTTGATTCTCCTTCTTTAACTCCTTGAGCTTAATCAATAAATCAACTAGTGTAACCATCTTGCTAAACATTCATAATTCAATTACACATGCATATGTATGTTTGTATATTCGGCAACCATCCTCACTTATTACCCATTTAGTCAATAATCTAAGCCAAGATAAGGCTTCAATATGGTTGCCTCTAACCGAATACATGCACACCAATCTACTTCATTTGGCGAATATGCATGTCTATGTTGAGGCCAATTTTACACTTAATACTACACAAAAAAAAACAGCATACATTTTACTAACTAACGCATTACATATTGTAGCTCAATACACATCTCTCGTTTACTTCATAACCGAAACAACATCACAAGCAAATATACACCTTAAAATAGTATATATGTCATACCAATACATCATGTGCAAACATATATTCATGTAGGTGCAAGGGCGAATCTCAAGTTGTTTATATCCAAATATAAACACATATCCAAAGCTCAAATCTTACCTACCGTGCAACATGCATGAATCATACTTATGGATATACCATGACCGAATACATCACAACACCATAATTTTGGTCATGATTAAGCAAAGAACTTAATGTCTTACTCAAAATACTAAAAAGAAAGTCCAAGAGCCATCAATCCACCATCACATATACCATTAGCAAGCTTCATATTTAACATGCAATGGCATTAACACAAAATCCACCTTGGCCAAATACCATCCCCATGATATAACAAAGATTTGAACCATGGGCTAATAAGAACATCAAGCTAGCAACTAAAACATGCATGAATCTCATGGCACAACCTCAAACATACCTTAATCTTGATGCAAGTATAGCCAAATCTCTTCCTAATCCCCTTCCAAACCAAACATGAAGCAAAAATTCCTTCCTTCCTCTTTGGTATTTTCGGTCAAGAGAGAATGAAATGGATGAGCAAAATTTTTTTCTTTTCTTTTCTTCAATGCACAGCAATGGGGGGGGTTCACCCACACACATTTTTTTTCTTTCTTTATTACCCACACTTATTTGTTTATTGTTTCTCCCTAATGCACCAACAAAACATGTTTCATGACATGTTTAGCCCATACTCCTTGTCATGGCCGCCACCTCCTATAAAAGAGGGATATTTGACATGCAAGGCCATTGTTTTGCATGCATGCTTTAATTAGTCATCACACATTTCCCCATCATACTTTCAAAGTTTTCTACTAGGTCCTTTCTAGTGAAATTCATATTTATAACTCTAAATCAAACATCAAAAATGTCACACACGAATTAACACATATCATAAGCATCAAAATGAGCATTAAATTATTTTTATGCCTTGGTTTTGCGGTCCCGAAACCACATTCCGACTAGGGTCAATTTTGGGCTGTCACAATTCAAGTCCCTACACATGCCACAATCAAAACATTTAAACTAGCTATACCAAAAGCTTCAAGTGATAGTGTGATCGATGCCTCCGACATCCCTTGATCCCCGATGCTAGCTTGGCAACACTAAAGGAAAATGGGAAGGACAGGGAGTAAGCATAAAGCTTAGTAAGTTGCATATAAATAAGTAACAACATCAATCATGCATATTATAGATCAACACAATAGTTTTGAGTGAACATGGTTAAATATCACTACTTGCTTATATATCACAAGTATAACCCAAAGATTTCAATATCGTCCCAAAATCATTTCATAGCTAGTACTTACTCATTTCATTCTTACCATCATTGCAAGATAAATAGATTCATATCTCATGAATTTTGAATAAGAACCTGTACCACTCACAACATGATTATATAGTTTCATATCATTATCATAAGCTTTAAAATAACACGTGAAACCATGTGGAATACTAAAGGATATCTGACAAGCTTTACACAAAAAGGTGAATTGTCGATGCCATGTTCCAATTACATTGGCTCACATGTCGAGGTCGATGCCATGTCCCAGACATGGTCTTACACTAGCTCTCATCTCAATGCCGATGCCATGTCCCAGACATGGTCTTACACTGGCTCTCACAACATTGCCGATGCCATGTTCCAAACATGGTCTTACATTGGCTCTTATGATGTGATCGATGCTATGTCCCAGACATGGTTTTACACTAGCACACATATCAATAACGATGCCATGTCCCAAGCATATTCTTACAGTGGCACACATATCAATGCCGATGCCATGTCCCAGACATGGTCTTACACTGGCACAGGTGTTACCCAAATGTCATGGCATGGATATCCAATCTATTCCTAAGTTCAATCGTGACTGTACTACATTAAATTTCTTCATGCATTATTCAAAAGCAATTTCAACCATATTACACAAAATTAATCATTCAACACATAATAGCAATAAAGTTGCCTTACTTACATACAACTTACCCCGTATACAAAAAGTGGACGACTAATTAGCTTTAGTCTACTAGCTTGGCCTTCCCACGGTCTTGGCCCAAATTTTGTATTTCTTGATCTAAAATAATAAAAATTCATTGATTTAATAGTCATATTAATCAATACATTTCATAATTCATATTTTGGCAAAATGACCATTTTGCTCCTAGGATTTTACAAAATTACTATTTTACCCTTAGGCTCGTAAATTGATTTTTATCAAATTTTCTTACTAACCAAGCCTAGTCGAATTCTTTTTATACCAAAAGTAGCCTACAATACCCATTATTTCACACATTTATCACATAATTTATAACTTATGGAAAATTGTCCTTTGTTAGGGTTTTCATGAAAACTACTTCACAAAAGTTGTTTGTTTAAAAACCATGATTCATTTTATTCCTTAAAATTTCAGAAATCAACATGATTACTATCATGGCAGAACCCTATTCTTCCAACCATTTTGCAAAATAGTCCCATCATTAGCTAAATTATGCTACAAGGGTCCCAAAAGTACAAAAATTATCAAAAAAGTCATCAAAATCACTTACTTATGAGAGAACTTAATGGCTGAAAGTTTCAAGCTTCAAAAACCCCTTTCTTGTTGAAAATTTTGATGGAGAAGAGAAAAAGAGTAAAAAGATGATAGCTAGCCTTTAGGTTTATTATTTATTTATCAATTAAGTCACCTACCCTTTGACCATCCCATGAATTAAGGCTCTATGTTCAGCCACTAACATTGTATTGGTTTATTTACTTAATAATAACCTCCACTTTAATGCTCCATAGCTATTTGGCACCTTTAGTTAGTAGAACAAAACTTTCGCACTTATTACGATTTAGTCCTTTTTCGCAATTAGGCATGCAATCGCTAAAATTATTTCACCAAAATTTTCATGCACCCATATAATCATGCTATAACACATAAAATAATATATAAAAAATAATTTCTCTGACCTCGGGTTAGTGGTTCCGAAACCACTATTTCGACTAGGCCCAAAATTAGGCCATTATAATTCTCCCCCTTAGGGATTTTCGTCCCAAAAATCTTACCAGTGAAATGGTTAGGGTATTGATCTCTCATAGTCTCCTCGAGTTTCCATCTGGCCTCTTCAACCCCATGTCAATGCCACAGTACTTTCACGAGTGTTATACTTTTATTCCTCAATTGCTTGACCTTTCGGGCTAAGATCTTAACCGACTCTTCGCCATAAGTCATGTCTGATCGAATCTCAACCTCTGTTGGCGAAAGAACATGAGAAGGGTCAGAACGGTAACGGCGTAACATTGACACATGGAAAACATTATGGATCTTCTTTAACTTGGATGGTAAGGCTAGTCGATAAGTTACTAGTCCAATTCTCTCTGTTACCTCATAAGGTCAAATAAAACGTGGACTTAATTTTCCTTCCTTACCAAATCTGAGGACCTTCTTGCACTGGGATACTTTCAAAAACACCTTATCAACGACTTGAAACTCAATTTCCTTTCGTTTCAAATCCGCGTTGGATTTCTGTCTATCCAAAACGGCCTTCAAATAATCATGAATTACCTTAACTTTTTCTTCGGTCTCTTTGACTAAGTTGACCCTGTGAATCTGATTTTCTCTGAGTTTTATCAAAAATAAGGGTGTTCGGCACTTACATCTATACAAAGCCTTATAAGGCACCATTTTCAAACTCGATTGATAGCTATTGTTGTAGGCAAACACTGTAATATCCTGATTTTGGGCCTAGTCGGAATAGCGATTTCGGGACCACAAAATCCGAGATAGAAATAATTCTTTTATGATTATTTTTAGGTCTATGATATGATTGCATGATTGTGTGAAAATTTTGTGAAGAAATTTTATGCATAAAGTGCTTAAATTGAAATTAGGGACTAAATCGAATAATTTGTAAAACTTGCATTCTAGAAGTTTCTAGTATGAAATTGTTTTGAAATATTAATTATGAGGTCTTAAATAGAAATTTTACCAATTTCTAAGTCTATGGACAAAAATTGGACATGGATGAAATTTTTGGAAAGTTTAGTAGTAAGGGCATTTTGGTCATTTAGGGGTAAAATGAAGTAAAATACAAAATTAAAAGCCAATTTTGCTCATCTTCAACCCCATGGCCGAATATAGCAAGGAGAAACCATGGCTAGGGTTTTTCAAGCTTCCAAGCTCGATTGTAAGTCCGTTCTAGCCTCGTTTTTAATGATTTTTACGTTTTTGGAGTCCCGGTAGCTCGATTAAGCTTATGCTAGCAATAATTCAACCTACGGTTCATATTTGGAAAAATACCCATCGGTGAAATTTGTGTATTTGGTGTTTTATGATATAATATGAGGTTTTAAATTATGTTAGACAACTTGTACTACTCGGTTTTTAAGTGAAAACGAGCAAAAGGGCTTAATTGGTAAAAATACCTAATAGTCATAAGTACATGTTAGAGTGAGAATTTGATGTTACCATAGAAGGGAAAAATGATCAGCATGTCATAAAACATAAGAAAATAGGCTGAAGTTTAATTTACGAGCTTTAGGGAAAAAGTGTAAATATGCGAAAGTTTAGAGGCAAAACTGTAATTTTGCCAAAATATGATTTTGGGTCAATTTGTATAATGTGAGTCCTAATTAGACTATATTTTAAATGATAGAGCAAGGAAAACTAAAATTCGGGCTAAAATGGGGAAAATACCAAGTTGTGGACGAAATGGTAAAAGTAGCCATTTTCGCATACGAGGTAAGTTCATATGTAAATGCTGGTAATATAGTTATTATTTTAAATGTTTTAATGTTATTTAAATGATATGATAATTATTATGAAATATTATACTGTGATAATTGTTTGTTAATATGTCAAATTATGTGATATACTTGGAAAATGTGAAATACTATCGAGTATCGGTAACGGCATTCCGTAGAAGATGGTTGAGACACATGATTGGGAAAAAAGGTCCCGTTGAACCTTAGGAATGGATTAGGATACAAGTGACATGTCACTAGGATATTTTGGTATCCGAACTCGTTGAGTTGAGTCCGAGTTCACTTATGGATGCGAATGTCTGAACTCGTTGAGTTGAGTCCGAGTTCGAGAGATGTAACTAGGCATCCGAGCTCGTTGAGTTGAGTCCGAGTTCACTTATGGATGCGAACGCCTGAGATCGTTGAGTTGAGTCCGAGTTCACTTATGGGCGGGTTACATGGTAGCTTGGCTACATATGTGGCACTTATGTGCAAACTTTCCGTGTATCCGAATTATATTCTGATGTGTTCAACGGGTAAAATTCTACTCAAATGGAGGAATACTTGAGATGAAAGGGACGTATTGGTAAGTGTTGTGAAATGAATACTTTGAACAGGTATGTACTTAACCCTCAGGTTGAAAACTCGATATAACAACAATATGGTAAGATGATAAATGAAAATGTGATATGAATGTCTCGGTGATGATTATGCAAATGATGTTTTATGTTGCGTATATAGTTGTGTTACTTGCTATTTGCATGTGAGCTTACTAAGCATTTATGCTTACTCCTTCCATTTCATTCCTTGTAGTGTTGACAAGCCAGCTCGGAAATCAGGAACGGTCAGAGGCACACTCACACTATCCGTATACCATCTTGGCATAATGGCTCGTATATTTTGAGTATGGCATGTATAGCATTATAATCATTTTGTATATATGGTCTTATGATATGGTTATTGAGTGGTATGGAAATGCTTGGTAATGATTAGCCATTGGAATGGCTAATCATGATCATATTTGGTGTTATGTATGCTAAATTGCTAGCTAATCCATGGAAACCATGAAATAGGTAAAATTTACCATAAAATAGATTCACACAGAAACAGTGATGTGAGTTTGAAAAATTATTAAAAATAGTAGAGATACAATTAAATGATGAATAAAATATGGAATTGAATAATTATGAGTCTATTTTCGTATGGATGGAACAAAACAGGTATATGAGTATATTTTATGAGATGTTTAAATTTTTGTGAAACAGGTCCAGAGCGATTTCTGGATCCCCTGTTCTGACTTTGGAAATTCACCATAAATTGTTCAAAGATAATTATAAGTCATTATTTATATTTACAGATTCCTTATTGAGTCTAGTTTTATTAGAAACAAACAGCATAGTCATTGAAACTCTGTACAAGGAGATATCTGATTCGTAATACACAGAGGTCAGAGCAGTCGAACCCTGAAACAGGGGAGACTTTAACTAATAAACTGTACTAATTTGCTTGACCAAAAATTCTAGGAAAAAATTAGTAAATAGATATATGAGTCTAGTTTTAGGAAAAATTTACAGAAATGGATTTCGATTTTTGGAACTTGAGATATGAATTTTTAAGTGACTATGACGCAGATTGCTAGCTTGACTGAAAATTTTAAAAATAAATTGTTTGAGCTGTTTAAGTAGTGAATTAAGCCTGTTAACACCTCGTGTTCGACTCTGGCAACGGTCTCGGGTATGGGGCGTTAAAAACACTACTAGCAGTAAATACTTCTCCCAACTACCTTGGAATTCAAGAACAAAACACCGCAACATGTCCTCAAAAATCTGAATTACTCTCTCTGACTGGCCGTCAGTTTGCCGATGGAAAGCCGTGCTAAAATTCAACTTTGTCCCCTAAGCTTCGTGTAAATTTTTCCAAAACTGTATAGTAAACCTCAGATCCTTATTTGAAATAATCGACAAGGGCACTCTATGAAGTCTCATAATTTCAGAAACATACAACTCGGCTAACTTATCAAGTGAGTAGTCGGTACGCAAGGGAATAACTGAGCTGATCTCATTAATTGATTGACTACAACCCAAACAACATCTTTCTTTCTTGGTGATGACGACAATCCCGTCACAAAATCCATGGTAATTCGATCCCATTTCCACTCGGGAACCATTACAGGTTAAAGTAAACTGGAAGGTACTTGGTGCTCAGCTTTCACTTGCTCACAAATCAAACATTTCGACAGAAACTCTAAGATGCCTCTTTTCATACTCGGCCACCAATACAATCTCTTCAAGTCATTATACATCTTAGTACTACCCGGATCGATTGACATACAACTACTAGATGCCTCGTGAAAATTTTTCTAAATAAGCTCATCATCTCTAGGTACATAGACCCTATCTCGAAACATCAAACAACCATCTGTACTAATCCGAAAATCTGATTCGTCAACTGTCTCACACTGAGTCATCTTGACTCACAAATCTTTATCACTCTTCTGAGCTTTACAAATCTCTTGAAAAAAATATAGGTCTAGCTCGTAACTCTACTAAAATCGAGTGACCCTCAATTACAAACAAATGAGTATTCATAGTTCTCAAGGCAAACAATGACTTCCTACTTAATGCATCCGCAACCACGTTCACCTTTCTCGGGTGATAGTCAATTACTAACTGGTAATCCTTAATCAAATCCAACCACTTTCGTTGTCGTAGATTCAAGTCCTTTTGAGTCATCAAGTATTTTAAGCTTTTTTGGTCGGTGAATACTCGACATCTCTCACCATACAAGTGGTGCCTCCAAATCTTCACTGCGAACACTATGGCTGCTAATTCTAAATCGTGTGTCGAATAATTTTTCTCATGTGGCTTCAGCTGTCTTGAGGCATTTGCTATTACTTTGCCCTCTTGCATGAGCATGCATCCTAATCTATTCAAGGATACATCACTATACACTACGAATTCTTTTCCAGGTTCTGGTTGCACTAAAATTGGGGCTTGAGTAACAACATCTTAAGTTTTTCAAAGCTCTGCTGGCATTTTTCCATCAAATCAAACTTGACATCTTTCTATAGCAACCTCGTAATCAAAGTACCAATCATAGAGAACCCTTTAACGAATCTTCTTTATTAACCCGCTAAGCTTAGAAAACTTCTAATCTCTGATACATTCCTCGACGGTTTCCACTCAACAATAGCCGAGGTCTTACTCAGGTCAACTCTAATCCCATCACTCGACACGATGTGTCTTAAGAATCTGACCTCTCTAAGCCAAAATTAACTTTTGCTAAACTTGGTGTGACAGCCCAAAATTGACCCTAGTCGGAATGTGGTTTCGGGACCACAAAATCGAGGCATAAAAATAATTTAATGCTCATTTTGATGCTTATGATATGTGTTAATTCGTGTGTGACATTTTTGATGTTTGACTTAGAGTTATAAATGTGAATTTCACTAGAAAGGACCTAGTAGAAAACTTTGAAAGTATGGTGGGGAAATGTGTGATGACTAATTAAAGCATGCATGCAAAACAATGGCCTTGCATGTCAAATATCCCTCTTTTTATAGAAGGTGGCCGGCCATGACAAGGGAGTATGGGCTAAACATGTCATGAAACATGTTTTGTTTGTGCATTAGGGAGAAACAATAAACAAATTAGTATGGGTAATAAAGAAAGAAAAAAAAATGTGTGTGAGTGAACCCCCCATTGCAGTGCATTGAGGAAGAGAAAAGAAAAAAATTGTTCATCCATTTTCATTCTCTCTTGACCGAAAATACTAGAGGGAAAGGAGGAATTTTGCTTCATGCTTGGTTTGGAAGAGGATTAGGAAGAGGTTTCGCTATACTTGCATCAAGATTAAGGTATGTTTGAGGTTGTGCCATGAGATTCATGCATGTTTTAGTGGATAGCTTGATGCTCTTGTTAGCCCATGGTTCAAACCTTTGTTATATCATGGGGATGGTATTTGGCCAAGGTGGATTTTGTGTTAATGCCATTGCATGTTAAATATGAAGCTTGCTAATGATATATGTGATGGTGGATTGATGGCTCTTGGACTTTCTTTTTAGTATTTTTGAGTAAGACATTGAGTTCTTTGTTTAATCATGACCAAAATAATGGTAGTTGCTTACATCTTAATATCTATGAGTTCCTTTCTTGGTTCTACCATAGACCCACGAAGTATATGTTTATTTGGTGTTGTTGGAGATTATGATAGAAGCTAATGAGTGAGAGTTTGATAGATACTATGAGGTTAAACTTCATGAGGTTGTAAGCTTGTAATTTGGATGATGAAATTTATGCTTTGTGAAGGTAAATGGTGTGGAAGGAGCATTCGGCCATGGTAGTAAGATGAAATGCAAAATGTTAGTATTTGCTTTCTAGTGTATAAATGCGTATTAGCCGAGTTTTGAATTTGAAATGAAACGAGATATAATCAATACGAGTAACCATACTTGTAGGAAGTATTGAGCATAATTGGCCTCAACATATACATGCATACTCGGCCACATGAGAAGATTAGTGTTGCATTCTTTCGGTTAGAGGCAAGCATATTGATGCCTTTATCTTGGTTAGGAAAATCGACTAAAAGGGATGTGAGTTAATATGTTAAGTTGATGCATGATTTCACATGTATGTGACTTTAATGTCTAATGTATAAATATGGGCTAAGTGCCTTGTATTCCTCTTTTCGATGCTCAAATGATTAAGTCAATTTGTTTGTTTAATTAAGCTCAAGAGCCTAGAGGATCAAGTTGGATAAGGGAAGGGAAGAAGTGATCGAATAGCCGCCGAAATCGTTCGACCACATCCGAGGTAAGTTTTAAGCGATTAGTCGTTGAGTAAATTCAATCATAATAGGACATAATGAGTTGATTTGATAAGATATGATGTGGCCATGATATGTCTTAAACCCAAATAGTAAGTTCATAAGTGTTTGGACTTGGAAAGTTAAGAGCAAATTGTAATAAATTGCTTGGACAGCAGCAGTAATGTGATTTTAGAAAATCACTATAAATTGTTGGTGTGGAATTATAGGCTGAATAAAACATGTAATCAAAGCTTAGTTGGTCTAGTTTCTTATAAAAGAGACCGTGGAAGCAAAGGAATTTCCTATAAAGAGATATTTGAAGTTGTGCGGGACAGTGTCGGAATGACTCCGAAATCCCCTGTTCTGTTTTTGGAAAATCATCATAATTTGCACAAAAATGGTTATGAGATAAGATTTATATGCTTAGACTCCTTAATGAGTCTAGTTTCAAATGGAATCAAATAAAACACATTATGAATTCTGTACAATGAAAAATTTGATTCATAGTGAAGAGTGGTCAGATTGGTCAAACAGTGAAACAGGGGAAACTTTAAGAAAAATCTGGTATTGATTGGCCAAACCTAAAATTCTGAAAATTTTATGGATGAAAGATACATGAGTCTACATTCGGGGAAAATTAACGGCAATTGATTTTGAGTTTTGTAGGCTCCAGTTATAAACAATTTAGTGACTGTTGCTCAGGAAAAGAAAACTGCTTGTAGTGAATAGGTGATTTTGTTGTAAACTTTGATGAAATTATTTGAGTTGCTTATGAGCTATTGCTGAAATTGATGTACAAGAAAAATATGAAATATGTATGAGATGTATATATGTGATACGGCCTAATGGCCAATGTGATGAATGTGAAAGTGTATATATATATGTGATACGGCCTAATGGCCAATGTGATGAATGTGAAAGTGTATATATATATGTGATAAGGCCTAATGGCCAATGTGATGAATGTGAAAGTGTATATATATGTGATAAGGCCTAATGGCCAATGTGATGAATGTGAAAGTGTATATACATGTGATAAGGCCTAATGGCCAATGTGATGAATGTGAAAGAGTATATATGTGATAAGGCCTAATGGCGATGTGATGAATGTGAAGGTGTATATATATGTGATAAGGCCTAATGGCCGATGTGATGAATGTGAAACATATGTGTGATATGTATATGTGGTAAAGCCGAATGGCTAATGTGAAACATATGTGTGATATGTATATGTGGTAAAGCCTATATATGTGATAAGGCCTAATGGTAGATGTGATGAATGTGAAACATATGTGTGATATGTATATGTGGTAAAGCTGAATGGCTAATGTGAAATATATGTGTGATATGTATATGTGGTAAAGCCGAAGGGCTAATGTGAAATATATGTGTGATATGTATATGTGGTAAAGCCGAATGGCTAATGTGAAATATATGTGTGATATGTATGTGTGGTAAAGCCGAATGGCTAATGTGAATGTTGTAACATGTGACTAAATGTACATGAAACTTGGAAATATGTTAGGGTGAGACCCAATGACTACGTGTGGAGATTATGTCGGGTAAGACCCGATGACTACGTGTGGAGATTATGTCCGGGTAAGACTTCGTAATAAGAATTGCTTATAAATATACATAATGCGAAAGGTTAAACAGTATGTACTCCAAGTTTATATATGATGCACACGAGAGCAATCTATGGGACTATTCCTATGATTATGTGACATCGGTTTAGTGTGAGAGGTTATGTGAAATCATACGATATATCTATGTCACATGAGCTCACTTTTATGTGAGAGTTTATCTGCCTATTGTATATGATGAGATGTGCATATTTGGAAAAGGGGATAGTATGCCGAAGGAAGAGTGAAATAAAAATACGAACAACTATGTTATGATTTGGTTGTTATCTGTTGACACTGCTTAAAACTTACTAAGCATTGTAATGCTTACTCTGTTTACTTTGTTTCCTCTGTTTTATAGATCTCATTGGAAGCTACAGGCTCGGGGATCGTCAGCAACTAGTCACACTATCACTACCCACCGTTTGGTACTGCTACGTTTTGGAACTAGTAGTGAGAGGATATTTTGGTCAATGTATAGGACTACCCTTTTTGTTATGGGTCATGGACCCTTTGGATTTGTATAATTTTAGATAGCCATGCGAAAATGGCTTATAAATGTTTTGAGCATAATGTTATAATCATTCGATATGTATATGCTCATTAAGAGGCATGGAAATGTTTGACAACGATCAGCCATTAGAATGGTTCATCTTGATTATATTTTGGACTATATATGCAAGAGGGTTAGTTGAGTCATAGAAACTATGTGTTAGATAAAGTCTACCCTAAAAATAGATGCTGGCAGCAGCAGTGATGTGGATGTTAAAAATCACTAAAAATAGTAGAGATGGAATTAAATAGTGAATAAATTATGTAAATGAGCCTTTATGAATCTAATTTCATATGGAAGAAACGAAGCAGTCATATGAGTTGTATGTTAAGAGATATTTAGGTTTTTGTGAAACAGGGCCAGAACGGTTTCTGCAATCCCTGTTCCGACTTTGGAAATTCATTGTAAATTAACCAGAGATAATTAGGAGTCATGCCATATATTTATAGATTCCTATTTGAGTCTAGTTTCTATAGAAACAAACGGCATCAGTATTTAAGCCCTGTACATGGAGATATCCCATTCGTAATGCATGAAGGTCAGTGTAGTTGAACCCTAGAATAGGGGAGACTTTAACTAATAAAATGTACTAATTGGTCCAACTAAAAATTCTAAAAAAAAATATGTAGATGGACACATGAGTCTAGTTTCAAGGAAAAATTACGAATCTGATTTTCGAGTTGTGGAACTCAAGTTATGATTTTTAAGGTGACAGTGACGCAGTTAGCCAGTCGTCTGGAAAAATTTTTAATTGGACTGCGAGAGTAAATGAATTAGTCGGTTAGCACCTCGTGTTCGACTCCGGTAACGGTCTTGGGTAAGGGGTGTTACACTTGGCATACAACTTCTTATCTCTTAAAGTCTACAAAACAGTTCTCAAATGCCCCGCGTGTTCACTCTCATCACAAGAATAGATCAATATATCATCTATAAAAACCACAACAAATTTATCCAAGTATGGCCAAAAAATATGGTTCATTAAGTTCATAATCACGGTGGGAGCATTTGTTAAGCCAAAGGGCATGACAAGGAACTCATAATGCCAATATCTCATTCGAAATGCGGTTTTCGGCACATCTTGCTCCTTAACTCTTAGCTGGTAATAATCAGATCTCAAGTCTATCTTAGAGAACATCGTGGCTCCCTTTAATTTATCAAACAAACCATTGATCCTTGGCAAGGAATATTTGTTCTTCGTTGTAACCTTGTTGAGCTGTCTATAGTCTATACACAACCTTATCGACCCATCTTTCTTTTTCACAAAAAGTAATAGAGCACCCCACAGAGAATAGCTCGGTCTCGTAAAACCCTTATTTGTTAACTCTTGTAGCTGAGCCTTCAACTCTTTTGACTCCAACAGTGCCATCCTATACGGGGCAATCAATATAGGCGCAGTACCAGGGTCTAACTCGATACCAAATTTGACTTCCCTAGCTGGAGGCAGTCTGGGCAGCTCTTCCAGAAACACATCCAAAAATTCACAAACCACTTGCACTGACTCAATCTTCACTTTCGACACTTGGGTATTCAACACAAATGCGAGATAAGACTCATACCCTTTTCACTTATATTTTTCGGTAGTCATGGAAGAAATCACTACAGGCAAGCTATTCGGTTCACCTAATTCAACCCGATAAGACTCATCCCCATTTTCACATTTTAGTTCAATGAATTTCTTCCCACAATTTACTATGACATCATGGTTAGACAACCAATCCATACCAAGGATAACATCAAATTCATCAAACGGTAATAGCATGAGGTTAGCCAGAAAATAATGGCTTCAAATTGTCAAGGGACAATTTCTACATACTTGGTCAACTAATACATGCTTACCTAATGGGCTTGACACTTTTACCACAAATTATATAGACTTGACAGGCATATTCATGCTAGACACCAGTTTCACACAAGCATACAAATAGGTAGACCCCAGGTCTATCAAAGCAATAACAGAAATATCATGAAGAGAGAAAGTACCTATAGTCACATCTGGTGACAATGCCTCTTCGCGAGCATGAATGGTATAAGTCCTTGCAGGCGCTCGGCCCTCGGACCTCATGGAAAAATCTCTAGGTGTACCTCTGCTAAGTCCCTCTTCTCGGATTCTTCTATGGTCTGCCTCTTGAAGGAGCATTACTCGCTCTCATATCCTGCTTTTCGTCTTTTTTACCAATTTCAGGGTAGTTTCAGATGAAATGGTCTAGTGGCCCACATTTGAAACAACCTCTTTCATTCCCTCGACACTCACCAAAATGGCTTCTACTGCACTGTGAACATTCTGGTCTGTCTGGTCGAGCATTACCGACACTCGCGATAGAAGTGGTTTAAGCTTTAGACGTCATGTACTGTTTATTCTTATTTCTACTAGAGAATCCCATTGAAGCATTCAATCATGTAGTGTCTTTTCTTTGGTCAATTTTTCTGCCTTGCAAGCTCTTTCAACCAACATCGCAAACTTCCTTAACTCTAAGATGCCAACCAATAATTAAATGTCTTCATTCGACCTTACTTCAATTCTAAAAATTCCTTCCCCTTCTGATCTATGAACCTCTGACTAATATACTTCTTTCACAATTCCTCTTCGAAGAACTCCTATGTAATCCTTTCCCTTGGTACAACTAATACAAGGATGTTCCACCACTGAAAGGCCGAGTCGGCAGGAGTGACACAACACATTTCATGCACTCCTCAGGTGTACAAGATAACTTATCGAATACCCTAATGGTATTTCCAGCCAGAACTTTGCCCTCTCTGGGTCATCATCTATATTCGCTCTAAATTCCTCGGCCCCTTGTTTTCGAATTCTGTCAACTGGAGGTTTCTCTCTTCTAATCATCTCTACGGCTTCGGGAGCTATGGGGTTAGGCTGAGGGATGGGAGGAGGTAGGGGAGGTGGAGTGTTCGGATTTGCACGAACAAACTCTGAATACGAGGCATCCATCATATGGAGGTAGGCTTCTCTAGCACCTCTGCCCTAACTCATTGTCACGGGCCCAGTTTCAACTAGTGCGGTCCCCTCAACAGGAGTCGGCGCATTACTCTCTACATCATCCATCACTGCTCCATCAGGATCCATTTACTATAAGAAAATACAATTTAAAATCGTCAGGAGTCGCTACACTCTCAAAGTTCATATATGGCATGTATAGCTAGACTCGTACGCATGCTAGGTTGGTCCGAGAATCGACTAAACCTAAATGTAGGACCCCTTACCCGAGTTCGATGCCGGAACAGGAATACGAGGTGTTACCAGACTTCAACACATACAAACGTGCATTTTTTAGTTATGAAATTTTGCCCCAATTTTAGATCCTTTCACAATACCTTAATGTCCCAACTATAGGCCTACAAGGCCCCGAAAACACTATGGAATTGATTCAGAACTAATCTGTGCACTCTAGAAAACTTTGTAAAATTTCACGCACACAAGGGCACACACCGTTTGTCGTCTTAACATGATCGTGCTGAAGGCCCGTGTAGCTCATATTGCCTGGGCATGTCCGGACACGCCCCTGCTCCTAACCTGTGTGAATTACTTTCTCAATTTGAACCTACAGGGGCTTTCACACAACCTAAAACACGCCCATGTCCATGGCCATGTCCCTCACACGGCCATGACACGCCCGTGTCTCAACCTGTGTACAAAAACCTTTATAATTTGTTTCTGACGTCATCAACAAATTAAGGGCACATGGCCAAGGCACACGCCCATGTGTTAGGCCATGTCCTCCATACGGCTGAGACACATGGCTGTGTCTCTACTCGTGTTTTTACTACCATGCATACTGACTTGTAAAATTGAGGTACAGGGGACACACGACCGGACTACATGCCCGAAGGCAGACCGTGTGTCACACACGGCCTAGACACATGCTCGTGTGTCTGTGTGGACAAAAATAAGGCTATTTATCAAGCCTTTTTACCACCCTTACTTGCACCAATCTACACAATATTAACCAAAACCAACCCAAGCATAACACATATAGCCAAATCAACCAGAACTAATCGCGATTTTCGTGTGACATGATTTAAATATTTATAAAGAATCGTTCTTGAAACTAACTATTATCACAATATAGGCAAGTGTACCTATCGAACAGTAGTATAGTTTTAGCAAGACCAGATTGTCGAACCCAAAGGAACTAAAAGTACGAGTAATGACTGTCATTTTATTATCTAGCCTAAGAATAATGGGGTTTTGTTTTAACTAACTAATTATCTAAACTAAGAATTTGCAAAAAGTAGAATTGGGGGATTACTTTTGGAAAATGATTGAATTAAGACAATACCTAAGGAAAAATCCACCTAGACTTGTTATTCTGGCTCTGAATTGGATGGTTTATTCATTTAACTTGTCCTGTAGAGATCCCTAAGTTATATTATTATCCCTATTCAGGACTAATAACGTCTAATCCCTAGATTGAATAATTGAGACTTTTCTCTAATTAACACCCTATGGTTGCATTCACTCGATTTATGGATCCCCTTATTAGGTTTCACCCTAATCCGGCAAAATCTTGTCACCATATGTCTAGACACTCAATCAACTCCGCTTAATTATGACAAATGTACTCTTAAACAGGGTCTATTCCTCCTCTGAATAAGAGCTTATCTTGAATCAGTATCCTGGGATATCAAAACAAGAATTAAGTACACATAATTAAGAACAAGTTAGATATTTATCATACAATTCAGAAAATAATAACACTGTTCGTCTTAGGTTTCATCCCCCTTAGGTATTTAAGGGATTTAGTTCATAACTAAAAAGGAAAACATCTCAGAAGAATAATGAATACAAAACATAAAGAAAACCCAAAACTCTTGAAGGGAAATTGAGGGGAGATCTTCAGTCTTGATGGTGACTCTGGCTTCTAAGATGAATCAATCAGCTTCCCTTGAGCAGTTCCCTGCCTCCTTCTCTCTGTACCCCTTTTCCTCTTCCTTTAGGGTGTATTTATAGGCTTTAGAATGCCTAAAAGCCCTCAAAATTAGCCTTTTCTGGATTACACTCAACTTGGGTCGGCAGAGACACGCCCGTGTGTTATTACTTCAGGCTGTAGTCAAGCTTGTTAAATAGGCACGGGCGTGTGGTCTACCCGTGTGAGTCGTGCTTCGATTCTGCCAAATTGACACGGCCGTATGGTCTGCCCGTGTGAGGAAGTCCAGGCCGTGTTGATTTCATACTTTGGCCCTTTTTCTCAGTTTTTGGCTCGTTTCTCGTTCCTTTCACTCTCCTATGCTCACCTAAGTATAAAAGATGAAATTAAGGCATTAAGAGCATCGAATTCACCAATTCTACGGAAAAATCATCCATAAAATGCGTCAAGCATGGGGTAAAAATATGTATAAATTACGGTTTATCAAATACCCCCACACTTAAGCATTTGATTGTCCTCCAGCAAAATTCTCAACTCATAATCAAAATAAATTCTTCTTAACTTATAATCTCTATCGAAAATATCTCAAACTAATTCATGAGTAGTTGTACATTGAGAATTCAGCTAAAAGAACATTAGAGCTTCAAACATTCCAAGTTGAGTATTTAATCATGCAAAACTTAGGCATCTCCCCTTATCTAAGTGGTTACTTCGATCCGAAATCTCACGGAGTTTAACATCCTCATTAAAGATTCACTCAAATCACTCAAAGTGTTTAAGGACAATGAAAGTAGCACTCATCAGTCAATATGAAAAGTTATTACCATAGGCTTGCATGAAAATCACATCTCCACCATTATGAATTGAGATTATACATCAATCAAAAGGTCTTTAGAGGGTTGTAACATGGCTTTGGTTAGGGGGTGTGGTCACAAGCTGAAAGAAACAGTTAGAATCGAGATTGAATTGAAAAATCACTTAACTAGAAAAAGAAAAATCACTTGCATACAATAGAGCTTTTCTCAGAATATGGAATTTAACTTATTTAGCTCAGAAGATTACTACTACTAATATGTATACATGTTTTTTTTAAGAACAAGTTAAATAACATAGACTAACTATTAAGAACAAGACATAGCTGAGTAACTATTTCAATTCAAATCTCGACAAAAATAAGGATCAAATTTAGTTTAGGGGATTTCAACAATAATGGGTTAAGGGTTAATTGTGAATCCAGAATTAGGGCCTAAACGGAATAGTGGTTTTGAAACCATAATTCTAAAGTAGAAAAATTTATTCCGATTAATTTGTATAATTTATTGAGTGATTAGATGCATGTGTTAGAATATCGATAGAAAATTTCATGATTTGCATGTCTAATTTGCCTATTAGGACTTAATTGTAAAAGTTGATAAATATGAGTTTTAGATGTTAAAGGATTTAATTGAAGAGCATAATTGAAGTAGAGGTCCTTAAATGGTAATTATACCATTAGGTTTTCATGGACAAAAGTAGACATACATAGGTAGAAATAACCAAAGTTTTTAATGAAGGGTATTTTAGTCATTTGGTAATTAAAAGATTAAAAAAAGGAAAAAGATGGAAAAATATGTCCATCTTCTTCATTAGGACGAAATTTCAAGGGTTCTCCATAGCTAGGGTTTGTTTCAAGATTCCAAGCTCCATAACCAAGAAAGACGTGGAATCGACCTTGATCGGGGAAAGGAAAAGATTGTGAACTAAATTGCAAAATTTCTTTATTTTGTACCGAGGTAAGTTCAGGTGTAAATTTAGTAACATAATTGTCATTTTAAGTAATTTAATGTTATTTATATGATATGATGATTAATATCATGAAATATTATGCTTTGTGGTTATTATTGAGTAATATGCAAATTATGTGTGCTACTTGTTAAATATGAATAGCTACCGAGTATCGGTTTCAATATTCCGTGGAAGATGGCAAAGATGTGTGATCGAGGAAAAAGCCCGTTTGAACCTTGGGAATAGATTAGAATACAAGTGTCATGTCACTGAGATATTTGAGTTCCAAGCTCGTTGAGTTGAGTTCGAGTTCGTGAGATGTAACTAGGCATCCGAACTCGTTGAGTTGAGTTCGAGTTCACTTATGGATGCGAACGCCCGCGCTCGTTGAGTTGAGTCTGAGTTCACTTATGGGCGGGTTACATGGTAGCTTGGCTACATAATTTTCGCAGGCTATTGAGTTTGTCTAGCTGCGGGTATAGCACTTATGTGCATGAAATCCGTGTATTCGAATCATATTCCGATGTGTTCAATGGGTAAATCTTAAGTGGATAAGGTGAGTACCTAAAATGAAGGTGACATGTTGGTAAGTGTGGTGAATGATAAAATTTTTACAAGTATGTACTTAACCCTCGGGTTGAGACTTCAATATAACAAAAATTTTTACAAGTATGTACTTAACCCTCGGGTTGAGACTTCAATATAACAATAATATAGTAGGATCATAATGAGAAATATGATATGAATGCTCTAGTGATATTATGCAAATGTGGATTTCGTATTATTGCATGGTTATGTTACTTGCTATTTACATGTGAACTTACTAAGCAATTATGCTTACTCCCTCCTCTCTATTCTTTGTAGTTTTGTCAAGTCGGCTTGGAGATCGGGAACGGTCGGAAGTGCGCTCACACTATTAACAAACTATTTCGGTATAATGACTTGTATATTTTGGGAATATGGCATGTATAGCATTATAATCATTTTGTGTATATAATCTTATGATATGGCTCATGGATGGCATGGAAATGTTTGAGAATGATTAGCTATTTGAGTGGCTAATCGAGATTATATTTGATAACACGTATGCTTTATGTGCTAACTAATTTATGGAAATCCATAAAATGGTGAAATTGGCTATAAAATAGAATCACTGCAGCGATGGCGTGAGTTTGAAAAATCACTAAAAATAGTAGAGATAGAATTAGATGATGAATAAAATATGGAATTTAATCTTAATGGATCTATTTTCATGTGGAAGAAACAAAATAGGTAAAAGAGTTGTATTTTATGAGATATTTATGTTTTGGTGAAATAGGGTCTGTGACAGCCCTAATTTGACCCTAGTCGGAATGTGGTTTCGGGACCAAAAAACCGAGTCATAAAATTTAGTTAAAATTTTAATTGCACATCTTATATGTGTGATAATACTTGTATAAAAATTTGATGTTTTAATTTTATCTTAGGAATGTGAATTTTGCTTGAAAGGATCTAGTTGAGAGACTTAGAAAATTATGATAGGTAAATAAGTAAGGACCAAATAGTATTAAAATAGGAAAGTTTGGGTTTGCATGTCAAAGTGCCCAATTCATGTTAAGTGGCCGGCCAAGCATGGTTCCATTCCTCCAAGTTTATGTTGTTTATTATTTAATATTGGTAAGTAAATTAAAATAAATTAAAGAAAGGAATTAAAAGGAAAAGATGAATAAAATAAGGAGGAAGAGGAGTGTTCATCTTTTTTTTTTTGGCTATTGCCATGAGTGAGGAGAAGGAAGGAGATTTGGTTATTTGATTTTGGCTTGGAAGATGGCTAGAATGAGGTATGTATTGAATGATTCTTGAAAATCTATGCATGTTTGAGATGGTTAGTTCAAATTCTACTCATCCTATAGATTAGACTTAGGATTTTGAGGTTGAAATTCGCCAAGAAGCTTGAAACTCTTAGTAGATGTGTTAATGTCATTAAAATGGATAGTAATGTAGGATATGGTGAGTGGTTAATTGCTTTTAACTTGAAAGTTGAGGTTAAAATGGGTTAAGTGATTGCGAATCTAATTTAGGGTGGAGGATTGTGTTCATGTTATATTGGATAGGTAGAGGTTGTAATGAGGTCAAAATTGTTGAATTGTTAGTTGGGTAACAAATGAAGCAATCGGCCATATGGGGTAAAAATGGGATGTTCATTTTAGTTGTTGTTTCATTTTTGTGAGAAATGGGTCAAGTGTTCATGAGATGAAATTTTGTGATTAGATGAATTAAAAGTAATAGTATAGTTGATATATATATATAGATATACATATTCGGCCATCACTTAGGAGCTTACGTGATGTTGAGTTTAAGCTTTGCATATTCGGCTATATATACATATATATATGTAAGCCCATTCGTGATATTACCTTAGAACTATGTATATATAACCGACAAAAAAATGGGAAAAACTAGCAAAGGTGATTGCCGAATGTCCAAGTATACATATGCATGTGTGATTGGATTATTGAAAGCATGGTAATTGCATAAGGTTATTAGTAGAATAGCTAAGAACATAAGGTAGCAAGATAAAAATTTTACCATGCCGTTCAGTATGTCATAAAATCATTAAAATGTGAACACCAATATATGTAGCAAAGCGGTTGAATGAGTTAATTTATTTGTTTAAGCTCAAGATCCTAAAGGAGAGGCATCCAACAAGGGGAAATCGAAGGTCATCGAGTAGCCGACTTGGAATTATTTTACCCAACACAAGGTAAGTCATTAAGCATATAGTTGGTATTGATTTAAATGATCGTAATACCTATGCAATTGTGTTTAATGAGATGAAATGTATACAAATGTATATGTATGTAGAGATGAAATTGTCGAATGTAAAAAGGAAGTGAAGCGTATAGAGTGGCTGGTTTTCGGCACTAGGTGTGCGGGCAATAAGTGTTCATGGTTGTGCGATTGGCACTAAGTGTGCAGGCTTGAAATGCATGGCACTAAGTGTGCGAGTTTAAAGTACATGGCACTAAGTGTGCGTGGTTGATTATTAAGCACTATGTGTGCGAACCCACTATATATATATATATTTTCTATCAATTATTTATATTAAGGGTGCGACCTTACCGAGTCGATTTCGGACAGCGAAAAGGGTAAGTACCTTGAGTTCATGGCTAATAGGTGCTATGTTTATATTTGGAGTTGAGTGTGGTAAGTTTTGAACCTATGTGATGATTATAATTGAAGTCACGTACATAAGGTTCATCGTGGAATAGGTGAAAGTTCGTTTAGTTGTATGATTATATGAAAATAAAATGATGTATGGAAATGCCTCAATTATTCTATTGAATAGCGTATGAAATGTCAATGTAGGACTTGGAATGAGATTGAATCGTAAGGTAGAAACTATGGCATAGTTCGGTATGGATGGAGTACTTAGCCTTATTTCGTTGTTTCCTCTTGTGAAAATTTTATTAATGGATGGTAGTGTAATGCTTATGACTTACTGAGTTATATACTCATTCGGTGTTTGCTTGTCACCTATTTTAGGTTTCTTGGACTCGACTTTTTACGTATTCGGGACCGTCATCGAAGTCATCACACCGGCTAGCAACTTTTGGTATTTTCTTCTTAATTGGTCTAGGAGAACATTTCGGCATGTATAGGCTATTATGTTTTGTTGAAATTTGGTATGTAAACTTTTAGCCATGCGAAAATGGCATAAATGTTCGGTTGGAATTGGTTCTATGATGTTTGGACACAAGTCTTGGTAATTCGGTTTTGGTTGAGTATTGGTAGAGGCCTACTCAATTATTATGCCATATGTCATGGCTGATTATTTTCGGTGTTAAATTCATGATTTGGTAATAGTGTAGTGGGGAGATGCTCGGTGATGATTAGCCTTTGGCATGGCTAGTCATGGTCATAAATTGTGACATGTATGATGAATTATTAGTTAGATCAAGGAAAAATCATGAAATAGGCATAGTTTGTTTTAGTAATGAATCTTGACAGCAGCAGTGATGTGAGATTGAAAAATCACTAAATATAGTAGAAATGGAATTAAATAATTAATAAATTATGAAATCGAAGCTTGATGAGTCTATTTTCATATGGAAGAAACAAAATGACCATATGAGCTGTATGTTAGGAGTTAATTAAATTCTTGTGAAACAGGGCCAGAGCAATTTCTGGATCCCCTGTTTTGATTTAGAAAATTCACCGTAAATTTTATCGAGATAATTTGAGGTCATGCCTTATATGTAAAAATTCATTATCGAGTCTAGTTTCATTAGAGACAAACGGAATAGGCATTGAAGCCCTGTACAGGGAGATATTTAAATCGTAAGGTACAGAGGTCAGTGTAGTCGAACCTTGAAACAGGGGAGACTTTAACAAATAAACTGTACTAATTGGCCCAACAAAAAAATTATACAAAAATTCCCCCATATAGATATTTGAGTCTAGTTTCGGGGAAAATTTACAGAATTGGATTTCGAGTTTCAGAACTCAAAATATGATTTTTAAAGCGACCACAATCAAGAGCTGACTTGCACGGAACAAAAAAAAAGGAAATAAATGTAGTAAGCGGTAACACCTCGTGTTCGATTTCGATATGACCATGAGTTCGGGTGTTACATTTTATTGGTATCGAGCTATGGTTTAGTCGGTTCTAGGACTACCATAGCACGTATGAGTCTAGCTATACATGCCTTAATGTTAGTGCTTAATAATGTGATGACTTGACGGTTAAAATTTTTGTTTTGATTAGCAAATGGAACCGGGGTAGAGAGACCCTTAGCGGATGACGTTGAAAGTGTAGTGGCTGCTCCTACACAAGGGACACCGCTGTTGAACCTCGGTCATCTGCAAATAATCAGGATGAGGGGCAAAACAAGCCTTCTTCACCATGATGAATGAGTGGGTCGCATAATATGCCCGAACCATTCCTATTGTCCAACCATTCCGAATTTGAATAATCCACCCCAAGAGCCCGTAATGCCATCGATTCTCGATCTGTGAGGCTGAGTAAACCACTGTAGACTTGATTAGGAAGCGAGAGAGAGGAGTTCAAGGCCATAGTAAGCGATGATACCCAAAGGTAGAGTTACGGCTTGATAACACCATTCGGTGTTCGATGGTATCATGCACACCGATGAATGTCTAAAGTGTGCTATATCCTTGTTGCGAGACTCACCTACTATTGGTGGAGGACCTTGATTTCCATAGTCCCAAATGAGCGAGTTACTTGGGATTTCTTCCAAGCGAATTTGAAAGAAATATATTAGTCAACGGTTCATCGATCAAATCGTAAGGAATTCTTGGAACTCAAGCAAGGCCGTATGATAGTATCTGAATACGAACATGAGTTCGTAAGACTCAGTCGGTATGCCCGGGAGTGTGTGGCTGATGAGGTTGCTATGTGTAAGAGATTTGAAGAAGGATTGAATGAAGATTTAAAGCTACTAGTGGGTATTTTGGAGATAAAAGAATTCGTAACACTAGTTGAACGAGCCTGCAAGGTGGAAGAACTTGGAAAGGAGAAGAAGAAGGCTGAATTTGAAGCTAGAGACTATCGTAAAAGATCGATGGGTAAAGCTCCATTCTCGGCTGTAAAGAAGTTTAGGGAGGACACTAATAAATCGAGGATGACTGCGGGAATTTCCATTAGAGCGCGACCATTGTCGGACTCCCGAGCTACTTCGGTAGCTAGTGTGGGCAATAATCGCCAAGAGAAACCTGAATGCCCCCAATATGGAAGACGACACATAGGTGAATGTTGGGGTAAGTCTACTAACAGGGCCTGTTATGGATGCGGTTCGAAGGACCACTTCATTAGAGATTGCACGGAGCTTGATGAGAAGAATAGGATGCAAGGTGCAAGACCTAGTGGAATGACAGCTAGAGGTAGACCACCGAGAATTTCAGGAGGTAGGGGTGGTAGTCACAGAGGGGCCTCTGATACGGCTGTTCGAACCGAGACCCGTACTTCTGCTAGAGCATATGCCATTCGCACACGAGAGGAGGCATCCTCCCCTGATGTTATCACTGGTACTTTCACTCTCTTTGATACTAGTGTGATTGCATTGATTGACCACGGCTCTACTCATTCATACGTATGTGAAACCTTAGCATCGATAAGACTCTATCTGTCGAGTCTCTTGAGTTCGTAATTCGAGTGTCAAACCCTTTGGGTCAATACGTACTTGTTGATAAAGTGTGTAAGAGATGCCTCTAATAATCCGAGAATCTGTTTCCGGTGATTTGATGCTTTTACCGTTTGACGAATTTGATGTTATTCGGGTATGGATTGGTTGATTGTACATAATGCAGTGGTGAACTGTAAAAGGAAAACCATTGATTTGAGGGGTACAAATAATGAAGTAGTCCAAGTTGAGTCTACTGATTTAAAGGGGGTGCCAGCGATAATATCTTCAATGACCGCTCAGAGATATGTGAAAAAGGGGTGTGAAGCATACCTTGCGTATGTATTTGATAGCAAAGAGATGGAAAGGAAACTTGAATCAGTACCAGTGTTCTGTGAGTATTCAGATGTTTTTCCCGAAGAGTTACCGGGGTTGCCACCGGTTCGAGAGGTGGAATTCGGCATCGAAATTGTACCTAGTACCACGCCAATCTCAATAGCCCCGTATCGTATGGCATTAACGGAATTAAAGGAATTGAAAGTTCAATTGCAAGAATTGACGGATAGAGGTTTCGCTCAACCGAGTTTTTCACCATGGGGCGCACCAGTACTGTTTGTGAAAAAAAAGGATGGAACCATGAGATTGTGCATCAACTATCGTCAGTTGAATAAAGTGACAATAAAGAATAAATATCCGTTATGACGTATTGATGATTTGTTTGATCAATTGAAGGAGCCTCGGTGTTTTCAAAGATAGATTTGAGATCTGGTTATTATCGGTTGAGGGTCGAGACTCGGACATACCAAAGCGCTTTTAGAGCGAGTGCGGTCACTACTGAATTTTTAGTGATGCCGTTTGGGCTCACTAATGCCCTACGGTATTTATGGATTTAATGAATCGAGTATTGAGACCATACTTGGATCGGTTTGTGGTTGTGTTTATTGATGATATTTTAGTTTATTCACAAGGTGAAGTTGAACATGCCGAGCATTTGAGATTAGTATTACAAATTTTACGAGACAAGCGAGTTATCATAAAATTGATAAATGTGAATTTTGGTTGAGAGAGGTTAGCTTTTGGGGCGCGTGGTGTCGCATCAGTGTCGAGTGGATCCGAACAAAATTTGGCCATACTCGATTGGAAACCTCCAAGGAATATTCTTGAAGTTAGGAGCTTTTGGGACTTGCGGATACTCTTGACGTTTTGTAAAGGGCTTTTCGATGATAGCTGCACCGTTGACAAAACTACTTCAAAAGATGTTGAGTTCGAATGGTCGAAACTTTGTCGAGAAAGTTTCGATCGACTAAAACACTTTAACCGAGGCCCCAGTGCTAATACAGTAGAGTCCGGCAAGGAGTTTGTTATTCTGATGATGCATCCTTACTTGGGCTAGGTTGTGTGTTGATGCAAGAAGGTCGAGTTGTGGCTTATGCGTCGAGACAATTAAAGCCGCATGAGAGAAACTATCCGACCCATGACCTTGAATTAGCAGCTATAGTGTTCGCCTTGAAAATATGGCGACATTACTTGTTTGGAGAGAGGTGTCATATTTATTCGGACCATAAGAGTCTTAAATATTTGATGACTTAAAGAGATCTAAATCTGAGGCAAAGACGTTGGCTTGAGTTGTTGAAAGACTATGAACTTGTCATTGATTATCACCCGGGGAAGGCTAACGTGGTGGCCGATGCTTTGAGTCGTAAAGCACTGTTTACTTTGAGAGTGATGGATGCTCACCTATCTGTTTCGCCCGATGAGGTGCTAGTAGTTGAATTAAAGGCCAAACCATTATTGATTCATCAAATACTTGAATCCCGAGAAAGTCGATTTGAATTGGTCGCTAAACAATTTGAATGTGCCCGAATGAGGAATCGGAGTTTGGATTGACAACAATGATTGCTTGACGTTCAAGAGTCGATTATGTGTTCCAAGAAATTTGGAACTTATTTCGATGATTTTGAATGAGGCTCACGATGAGTCGAATGTCGATCCACCGGGTAGTACTAAAATGTACAACGATCTCAAGCGTCAATTTTGGTGGCGGTATGAAGCGAGACATTTTGAATTTGTTTCAAGGTGTTTGATATGTCAACAAGTAAAAGCGGAACATCAAGTGCCATCGGGATTACTTGACCAATCATGATACCCGAATGGAAATGGGATCGAGTGACAATGGACTTTGTATCTGGGTTACCTTTGACTCAGAGTAAGAAAGACTCGGTATGGGTTATTGTTGATAGATTGACCAAGTCTGCTCATTTTATCCCTCTCCGTACGAATTTTTAGCTCGATAAATTGGTAGAATTATACATCTCCCAAATTGTTCGATTGCATGGGGTACCTATTTCTATCGTGCCGGATAGAGACCCAAGATTTGCATCGCAATTTTGGAAAAAGTTACAAGAAGCGTTGGGTACTAAGATGCATTTTAGTACCGCATTTCATCAGATCGATGGCCAATCTGAGCGAATAATTCGGATACTCGAGGATATGTTGAGATGTTGCGTCTTAGAGTTTTGTGGTTCATGGGAAAGATATTTGCCTTTGATTGAATTAAACACAACAATAGTTTTCAATCAAGCATTAAGATGGCACCTTACGAGGCTTTATACGATTCGTAAATGCCGTACCCATTATTTTGGTGAACTTAGTGAAAGTAAAATCTTGAGGTTGATTTGATTAAGGATCTTTGAGAGAAAGTTCGAGTAATTCATGAAAGTTTGAAAGCCGCGGATCGTCAAAAGTCGTATCGGATTTAAAGAAAAAGACATTGAATATCGGGTTGGGGACAAGGTATTTCTCAAAGTTTCACCACGAAGAAAGTGCTTAAATTTGGCCGTAAGGGCAAATTGAGTCTGAGTTCATCGGTCCATATGAAGTATCCGAACGAGTTGGGCGATCGCATACCGATTAATTTTACCCCGAGCTTGAAAAGATTCTAGCGTTTTCCATGTCTCGATGCTTGACGATATAGGTCCGACCGTCGCGTAATCACTCCATCGAGATCGAGATTCAGCCTAACTTGAGTTATGAAGAAGAGCGGTTCGCATTTTGATGCGTGAAGTAAAAGAGTTGCGAAATAAGAAAATCCCATTAGTGAAGGTGTTCTGGCATAAACACGGGATCGAAGAAGCCACTTGGGAACTTGAAGACTCTATGAAGGATCGATATCCCAAATTTTTCACTGGTAAGATTTTCGGGGACGAAAATTCCTTATGTGGGGGAGAGATGTGACAGCCCTAATTTGACCCTAGTTGGAATGTGGTTTCGGGACCACAAAACCGAGTCATAAAATTTAGTTAAAATTTTAATTGCACATCTTATATGTGTGATAATACTTGTATAAAAATTTGATGTTTTAATTTTATCTTAGGAATGTGAATTTTGCTTGAAAGGATCTAGTTGAGAGACTTAGAAAATTATGATAGGTAAATAAGTAAGGACCAAATAGTATTAAAATAGGAAAGTTTGGGTTTGCATGTCAAAGTGCCCAATTCATGTTAAGTGGCCGGCCAAACATGGTTCCATTCCTCCAAGTTTATGTTGTTTATTATTTAATATTGGTAAGTAAATTAAAATAAATTAAAGAAAGGAATTAAAAGGAAAAGATGAATAAAATAAGGAGGGAAGAGGAGTGTTCATCTTTTTTTCTTTGGCTATTGCCGTGAGTGAGGAGAAGGAAGGGAGATTTGGTTATTTGATTTTGGCTTGGAAGATGGCTAGAATGAGGTATGTATTGAATGATTCTTGAAAATCTATGCATGTTTGAGATGGTTAGTTCAAATTCTACTCATCCTATAGATTAGACTTAGGATTTTGAGGTTGAAATTCGGCCAAGATGTGACACCCCTAATGTGACCCTAGTCGGAGAGTGGTTTCGGGACCACGAAACCGAGTCACAAGAATAATTAGGTGTTATATTCCGTGCTTATTGTATGTGGAATTTGTATGCGTAAATATTTCGTGTCTCGATTTTTATTAATTAGGTGCAAATTTATAAGAAAGGACCCATGTGCTAGGACTTGAAAATGTGATAGGTGTATTTTAAGTGGCCTAATAATGCATGAAGTGAAATAAATGGAGTTGCATGTCAATTATCCCATTCCCTAAGGTGGATGGCCGGCCATGACAAATTATGGGCAAGGGAAACATGTTCCCAACATGTTTTACTAATGGATGATGTTAGAAATAATAAACAACTAAGCATGGGTGAGAAAAGAATGAAAAAAAATGTGTGTGAGAGTAGCATCCCCCATTGCCGTGCAACCAAGAAGAGAAAACAAAAAAATTTGTTCATGCTTGCTCTCTCCCTTTTTGGCCGAAAATACTAAGAGGAAGAAGGGATTTTTGCTTCATTTCCTTTGTTTAGAAGAGATCTAGAAGGAGATTTGGCTAAATTTGCATCAAGATTAAGGTATGTATGAGGTTGTGTTGGGAGTTTCATGCATGTTTTGGTTGCTAACTTGATGTGCATGTTAGCCATGGCTCAAATCTTTGTTATGCCATGGAAATGGTATTTGGCCAAAGTTGTTATGGTGATAAAGCCATTGCATGCTAAGTGTGAAGCTTGATGATGATGCATGCAATGATGGATTGTCTACTCTTGAGTAAGATTTTGAGTTTTCTTTTTGTTTTATCATGATTGAAGTTGAAAAGGAGCATGATTGTCATATTCGGCCATGATGCATTCATGAGCATGGTTCATGCTTCTTGCATGTTAGTTAAAATTTGTGTTTTGGATGGCTATGGACACCTTGAAATTCGGACATGCTCATATATGTATATATATGTTTGCACATGATGTTTTGGTTATGAAGGAAGTGATGAATAAGTTTGTTTAAAGAAGAAGATGTTGAAGAATAATTGTGAAATTGCAAGCACAATTCGGCCTAGCACACATATAAGTGCTTGATGCTATATTATAAGTTTTGAGCCACAATATGCAAAGCATTAACTAGTAAAATGCATGCTGTTTTTGTGAGGTATTAAGTGCATAATTGGCCTCAACATGTACATGAATATTGGCCTTGGGTAGCCTATTGAAGGCCTTAGCATTTCCTTGATGCTCGAATAAATTGTATTGAATTGCTTGATGTAGTATAAAATGTGCATGACCATTGTGTATTCAAGCTAAAGGGTGGCCATATGACCATTTAAACTCCTTGTCATATTCGCCATAAGCTAGCACAATGAGGTTTTAATAAATTGAATTTGTTTGAATTAGCTCAAGAGCTTAGAGGGCCACAATTGGACAAGGGAAGGAGAAAGTGATCGAATAGCGAAAAAGCCGTTCGACAACATCCGAGGTAAGTCCTCAAGAAGTGACCCTACTTGAATTATGTGAAATAAAGTATGGATGTGTATTGATTATTGATTATGTGTGTATGAGCATTTGAATTCTACCGGGCTAAGTCCCGAAGGCGAATATGCTTGTAATTATATTTGCGTTTGAGCCTTAGTAACGAAAATGAAATATGTATGTCCAATGATTATTGATGTATGTGTACATGAGAAATTGAATGATATCCGGGCTAAGCCGAAGACAATTATGCTGGAAATTATATCCGGGTTAAGACCGAAGGCAATTGTGCAAGTGGCTATATCAGGGCTAAGACCGAAGGCATTCGTATGAAGTCATTCTATCGGGCTAAGACCGAAGGCATTTGTGCACATGGTTATATCCGGTTATATTCGAAGAATCTTGGGCTGGAGGTGAGTGTTGGTTGCTGTAATAAATTCAATTAGTACACCGAAAAGCCCAAAGAATAAGAATGCGTTTATATGTGCATTGGAAAGTCGACACGTTTGAGCAACATTCGCTCAATCGACTAATGAATTTCAGTTATTGACTTGATTGATACTTTGTGAAAGTATATAATGATGAAGTGTGAAATAAGAATGTGTATTAATGAAATGATGCATTTGGCTATGTGAATGTATTGCTGTAATTAGAGTTGATTATATTCCTTGAGACTTACTAAGCATAAAAATGCTTACCCGTTACTTTGGCTCTCTGTTTTATAGATTTCGCTCGATAGCAATCGGATTCGGGATCAATAAAGTCAAGTCATCCACACTATCAACGCCTCTATTTTGGTATAAATTTTGTTTGAACTTTGAAATGGCATGTATAGGACTACCCTGTTAGTTTAAAAATGTGGTGATGTATATGTATACGGCCATGCGAAAATGGCTCGTAAAAAGGAAGCATGAATTTAGACTATTTGTGGTTTGTATGTATATATTTGGTGTCATGATGTGGCTATGGATTGGAAATGGGAATGTTGGTCACATGATCAGCCATTGGCATGGTTAAAATGATCATATATGAACCTATGTATGAAAGACTAGTTGGTTCATGGAGACTACCAAATAGGTAAGACCTACCTTAAAAACAGATGCTGCCAGCTGCAGTGACGTGAATGTGAAAAATCACCAAAATTCGTAGGAATGGTATTAAATAGGGAATAAGCTATGTAAATGAACCTTGATGAGTCTATTTTCATATGGAAGAAACGAAATGGTCATAGGAGTTACATGTTAAGAGATATTGAAGCTATTGTGAAACAGGGCCAGAACGGTTTCTGGGTCCCCTGTCGCAACTTTTAAAATTTACTATAAATTATCCAGAAAGAATTAGGAGACATACCTTATACGTACAGATTCCATTTTGAGTCTAGTTTCATTAGAAGCAAACGGCACCAGCATTAAATCCCTGTACAGAGAGATATTCAATTTATACCGCGCGAAGGTCAGAGCAGTCGATCCCTGTAACATGGGTGACTTTAACTAATAAACTGTACCAATTGGCCCGACCAAAAATTCTAGAAATAAATCCATGGATGGATATATGAGTCTAAATTCAGGGAAAATTTACGAAACCAGTTTCCGAGTTTTGAAACTCGAGATATGATTTTTAAGGCAAAGGTGACGCAGTCTTCCAGCCTGACTGGAAATGTCAAATTGGTGGGCAAAACATGTGATCTTGGCTTGTTAACCCCTCGTGTCCGATACCGGCGATGGTCTCGGGTTCAGGGTGTTAGACAAGAAGCTTGAAACTCTTAGTAGATGTGTTAATGTCATTAAAATGGATAGTAATGTAGGATATGGTGAGCGGTTAATTGCTTTTAACTTGAAAGTTGAGGTTAAAATGGGTTAAGTGATTGCCGAATCTAATTTAGGGGTGGAGGATTGTGTTCATGTTATATTGGATAGGTAGAGGTTGTAATGAGGTTGAAATTGTTGAATTGTTAGTTGGGTAACAAATGAAGCAATCGGCCATATGGGGTAAAAATGGGATGTTCATTTTAGTTGTTGTTTCATTTTGTGAGAAATGGGTCAAGTGTTCATGAGATGAAATTTTGTGATTAGATGAATTAAAAGTAATAGTATAGTTGATATATATATATATAGATATACATATTCGCCATCACTTAGGAGCTTACATGATGTTGAGTTTAAGCTTTGCATATTGGCTATATATACATATATATATGTAAGCCCATTCGTGATATTACCTTAGGACTATGTATATATAACCGACAAAAAATGGGAAAAACTAGCAAAGGTGATTGCGAATGTCCAAGTATACATATGCATGTGTGATTGGATTATTGAAAGCATGGTAATTGCATAAGGTTATTAGCTGAATAGCTAAGAACATAAGGTAGCAAGATAAAAATTTTACCATGCCGTTCCGTATGTCATAAAATCATTAAAATGTGAACACCAATATATGTAGCAAAGCGGTTGAATGAGTTAATTTATTTGTTTAAGCTCAAGATCCTAAAGGAGAGGCGTCCAACAAGAGGAAATCGAAGGTCATCGAGTAGCCGACTTTGAATTATTTTACCCAACACAAGGTAAGTCATTAAGCATATAGTTGGTATTGATTTAAATGATCGTAATACCTATGCAATTGTGTTTAATGAGATGAAATGTATACAAATGTATATGTATGTAGAGATGAAATTGTCGAATGTAAAAAGGAAGTGAAGCGTATAGAGTGGCTGGTTTTCGGCACTAGGTGTGCGGGCAATAAGTGTTCACGGTTGTGAGATTGGCACAAAGTGTGCGGGCTTGAAATGCATGGCACTAAGTGTGCGAGTTTAAAGTACATGGCACTAAGTGTGCGTGGTTGATTATTAAGCACTATGTGTGCGAACCCACTATATGTATATATATTTTCTATCAATTATTTATATTAAGGGTGCAACCTTACCGAGTCGATTTCGGACAACGGAAAGGGTAAGTACCTTGAGTTCATGGCTAATAGGTGCTATGTTTATATTTGGAGTTGAGTGTGGTAAGTTTTGAACCTATGTGATGATTATAATTGAAGTCACGTACATAAGGTTCATCGTGGAATAGGTGAAAGTTCGTTTAGTTGTATGATTGTAACGAAAATAAAATGATGTATGGAAATGCCTCAATTATTCTATTGAATAGCGTATGAAATGTCAATGTAGGACTTGGAATGAGATTGAATCGTAAGGTCTAAGAAACTATGGCATAGTTCGGTATGGATGGAGTACTTAGCCTCATTTCGTTGTTTCCTCTTGTGAAAATTTTATTAATGGATGGTAGTGTAATGCGTATGACTTACTGAGTTATATACTCATTCGGTGTTTGCTTGTCACCTATTTTAGGCTTCTTGGACTCGACTTTTTGCGTATTCGGGACCGTCATCGAAGTCATCACACCGGCTAGCAACTTTTGGTATTTTCTTCTTAGTTGGTCTAGGAGAACATTTCGGCATGTATAGGCTATTATGTTTTGTTGAAATTTGGTATGTAAACTTTTAGCCATGCGAAAATGGAATAAATGTTCGGTTGGAATTGGTTCTATGATGTTTGGACACAAGTCTTGGTAATTCGGTTTTGGTTGAGTATTGGTAGAGGCCTACTCGATTATTATGCCATATGTCATGGCTGATTATTTTCGGTGTTAAATTCATGATTTGGTAATAGTGTAGTGGGGAGATGCTCGGTGATGATTAGCCTTTGGCATGGCTAGTCATGGTCATAAATTGTGACATGTATGATGAATTATTAGTTAGATCAAGGAAAAATCATGAAATAGGCATAGTTTGTTTTAGTAACAGATGCTGACAGCAGCAGTGATGTGAGATTGAAAAATCACTAAAAATAGTAGAAATGGAATTAAATAATGAATAAATTATGAAATCGAATCTTGATGAGTCTATTTTCATATGGAAGAAACGAAACGACCATATGAGCTGTATGTTAGGAGTTAATTAAATTCTTGTGAAACAGGGCCAGAGCAATTTCTGGATCCCCTGTTTTGATTTAGAAAATTCACCGTAAATTTTATCGAGATAATTAGAGGTCATTCCTTATATGTAAAAATTCATTATCGAGTCTAGTTTCATTAGAGACAAACAGCATAGGCATTGAAGCCCTGTAAAGGGAGATATTTAAATCGTAAGGTACAGAGGTCAGTGTAGTCGAACCTTGAAACAGGGGAGACTTTAACAAATAAACTGAACTAATTGGCCCAATAAAAAAGTTCTACAAAAATTCCCCCATATAGATATATGAGTCTAGTTTCGGGGAAAATTTACGGAATTGGATTTCGAGTTTCAGAACTCAAAATATGATTTTTAAAGCGACCATGATACAGTAGCCAGCTTGCCTGGAACAAAAAAAAATAGGGGGAAATAAATGTAGTAAGCCGGTAACACCTCGTGTTCGATTTCCGGTAACAGCCATGAGTTCGGGGTGTTACAGGGTCAAAGTGATTTCTAGATTCCCTATTCTGAATTTAGAAATTCATCATAAATTGTGTAAACATAATTAGGACTCACACTTTATATGTATGGATTCCTTATTGAGTGTATTTTTAAGAGAAACAAACGACGTGGTCATTAGATCTCTGTACAAGAAGAAATTTGATTCGTAGTGCACAGGGGTCAGAGTAGCTGAACCCTGAAACAGGGGAGGCTTTAACTAATAAACTGTACTAATTGGCCCTGCCAAAAATTCTAGATATATGAGTCTAGTTTTAGAAAAATTTATGGAATTTGATTTCGAGTTTCGTAACTTGAGATATGATTTTTTTAGCGACTGTGACGCAGATGGACAGTTTAGTACGAGAATTGTTTGAACTTGTTTAAATGCTAAAATAAGTTTAGTAATGTCTCATGCTCGACTCCGGTGACGGTTTCGGGTAAGGGAGCGTTACATTAATATTATGGGTAATACAAAAAAAATGGGTTGTTAGGCTCAAAGGGGTTCACTAGAGGTTAATTTTGGAGGTAGGCTTTTCATGGCATGAGTGGGTTAATACTAAGTGCCTTAATCATTTTGACATATCAAATCAAATGGTGTGGTCTTGACATGCATAATCAAGCAAGTTCTAGAATAATAGTTCAATACTGACGCACTCAAAGTAATAATAGAAGTGAGCATTAAAGAATTAATAAATGCTCAAAAGGCTAAAAAATCTCACAAAAATTATGGCTTTTTGATGTTTAAAACTTGTGAATTCCAACTCAAAGTAATACCTAAACTTTGGGGAAATAACTTAAAATTTTAAATTCTTAAAAATCAACTTATCATTCTTGATTCTCTAATGTCTTAACGTTTAAACAATCAATGCATAAATGCCTATGTTTTAATTCAAGATATATCAATAAAAATCATAAATCAATCCAAATTTATCCTAAATATGATATGAGAGCTTTTCAAGAGAACAAGGCAGTCATTCAGGGATTTTTCTGATAATGAAATGAATACCCCAACACTTAAGATGTACATTGTCCTCAATGTACAAAGATAGATATAAGAATATAGAAATAAGATAGGGAGAGGAGTGAAACTTCCTGAGTGATGAGTGAATTTTCTTGAACTGGAGTTTTGGAGAATTATCGGCGTGAGGGTGGAGGAGGATACTCCGGCGGTGGTAGAGGTTCATTAGTCCATAAGTCCTGCGCCAAAAGAATATTATATCTAAAGTTGGTTATGATCGTGGTCGAGCAGGACATAGCAGTCATGGAGAACCTTTCCTAGTGGAGTTTTGAGTTCCTGAGTAATAGTGAGCTGTGGAGCTCTTTATAACTGTGATAGAATCAGGAACTCTTTCAGAAAATATATAACGAAGGGTAAGTACTCAATAGGAATTAGCCAAAATTAAAAATTGTAAAATAATAATTTTAAATCCTAATAAAAATAAGGTGAAAGAAAAATAAAAAGTAGTCTTAAAATAAAATAAAAGTAAAAACATAAAATAATAAATAAATGTTTTTAAACATCTTCATTGCTAAATGGTTCGCGAGGTGGGGGTGTCGAAGAGATGTGGAGGTCCTGACAAATCTGTGTAGAGTAGCATCAATGTTGTCAAATCATTGAAAACACTGCTGCTCGAATTGAGTGAGGCGCTCAGAGATGTCAGCATATGAAGCCACCGCATGAACTGGACGAGAGGGTGGTGGTGGCTGAGACGATGGGTCCTCATGCTGTGGGGGGACATCATCAGTAATGTCCTCAGAGGCCTCCTCCTCTGTAGATTGGGCAAGACAATACTGAGGAGGGTAGGTTCCTCGGTGCTTTTTGATCATCCTCATGCTAAGCATGCTCGAGATGCCTTGTGGAGACATCTGGCCAATAAGGGTCAAGGATGATTCTTGGGCCGCGGTGCTGAGGAGCCCGAAGTGTTGAGCCAATCGTGTCACATAGGGGCCAATGGAGATGACCCCCTTCCTATGCCGCTCCGTCTAGTGTTGAATGAGGAGGGCAATGAAATAGGTAAGGTCGATGACGTGCTCGTGCGACATACACCATAGAAAGTAGGCGTCGTGAGTATTGACGATGCCAGTGCTCTCTCACCTTCCTGTTATCATGTGAGCCAAAATGGCGTGTAGTTGCCTTAAAGATGGAGGGAGAGCTGATGCCTTGGAGCAGCTAGGATTATAGGTGGCTGCACCTGGTACTAGTGCGTCCCAACAACGTGAAGGAGAAAGATGGATATAACGGTTGAGAGTATCTAAGTTATTCTCTTTCATGAATTCCTCCGTATATAAGCCCAGTGTCGTACCGAATTCTGGGACGCTGAGTTGGCGGACTAATCTGCCTAGGCGAAATTGCACCGTGCCGAGATCATCATAGTTCGTCATCACGGTCTAAAGATGAAATGTGGAGCATAATTCCATCGTGAGCTCAAGATACGTTGACTCGATGATCCCAAAGTAAAGCTCCCAAGGATCGGTGGTTAGGAGGGCCCGAATCGCATCAGCCAACTGAACTTGTTCTACTGTAGCCCAGTCGATGCAGCGGCCCACAATTAAAGGTCGGGCCCAGAGTATTTGGAAAAGTTCTTCTTGGGGCCTGATGGGGAATTGTAGAAAAGGGTGGCAAATTTCCGCAGTGGGACCCGAGGAAGATGACGCTTCCTTCCTTTTCTTTGAAGCAGGGACAGCGGTTTTCTTTCCTCATGAAGACGACATTGTATACCTACAAGCAAAACCATTATTTCGTCGTGAGGAATGTTCAAGGTAATACAAAAGAAAATCCAAAAAGGTAGAAGCCATAAATTAGAACAAATAATCTCAGTCACAACTACTAGAAAACTTAATCAAAAATAATTTTATGGTGTATCATTAGCATGACAATAGTATGAGTTTCCTAAAAAAATGGCAAATAATTCTATGTTAGTGCATTTTATTGATGGAGAATATCAACCCAAAATTCATGAGTATTTTCACTTTAAACTAATAAAATGTAGCAGATAAATCATGCAACGAGGAAGAACTTCAACATGAAAAGATAATAACTACTCTAGATATGAAATGTGAGTGATACAGAGATGAAAAGAGCATAAAAAATGCATAGTACTATGATAACTTAACATGGAAAATGAGTGCAATTAAAGGGGGAAGAGTAAACAAATGCTAGAAAGGGGAGAATGAGCATCAAAAATGGAGTTGGAGGCAGCGCATGGGCGTGGTAGGGGGCGTGTGGACTTGCAGCGGCTAGGGTTAGGGTTTTTGAGTGAAGAAAATAATGAATAGTGCAGCCTATTTATAGATTTTGGGGCACACGGCCAGGGAACACACGTGTTCCCCAATTTTTACCCGTGTGATTCGCGAATTTTGAATTTGGGCGCGTCTGATAATTTCCCCATGCCCGTGTTCTTTGGGCGTGTGGGTGCATACGGCAGTTTCACACGACCGTGCCTGGCTTCGTTCGCTTCTCCCATGCCCGTGTATGTAGGCCCACACCCGTGTTAATTTAATAGGTTCGCCCACGGTTGCTTGGCACGGGCGTGTCACACGCCCATTTTAATTTGATAGGTTCGGCCATGGGTTAAAGGCACGAGCGTGTTGCACGCCCGTGCTATTTTGGCATGTTCGCCCACGGCCATGTCGCACAGCCGTGTCGATTTATCGTATCCCGTGTTTTGGGAATTTTTTTCCCTGCTTCCACACTACCTAAGGCACGCCCGTGTGCTAGGCCGTGTCTGTGTGGAAAACCTGTGTTCAAGAGCTCCGTTAGTAAGTTAGGTGGTAAATACTAAAATTTAAAGAAGTTAATACAATTAGTGCTCAAGTTGCCTCCCGAGAAGCGCTTATTTATAGTCTAAGCTTGACTTACCTCTCCATTGAATGGTCATGGTGGTTCGAGGAGTTTATACTCCTCATTCCTGCTATCATTCTCATCAAAATAAGGTTTTAGATGGGTGTTGTTTACCTTAAAAGTTCTGAACTTGGGATAACTTACCTCGACTGTACCAAATGGGAAAATGCTAAGTACTGTAAGAGGGATTTCTTTGTTCAGTGTGGTAGTGACAATGTGAGAATCTGCGGCATCTAATAAGACTTTATCTCTAACCTTAAATTGACGTGGGAAGGTGTTGAGCTCGTTCTGGCATAGTTTTGGTTTATCATGTGTCCTCGGTTAATGCGTCTGCCATTCATCTAACTCCTCAATTTGTAGCCTTCGATCTTCATGAATAGGTCCTCTGCTACTGCTTGAGAATGACTCATGTGCTTCCTTCAGACTCATTTCCTACAAAATAGGTTGTACCATATTATCAGTTTTAGTAGAATGGTTTAGACGGTCACCTTCAATTTCTGATGTGGCGCCAAAATTGTGAACTTGAAGGGTGATTTTTTTGTCTCCCACACAGAGTGTGAGCTCACCTGTGCCAACATCAATAACCGTTTTAGCAGTTGGTAAAAAGGGCCGTCCCGAAATCAAAGGAGTGTTGCTATCCTCCTCTATGTCTAGAACAATGAAGTCAACGGGAAATATAAATTTATCGACTTTACCTAGCACATCTTCAATAATACCCCTAGGGAATCTTATAGTTTTATCTGCTAATTGAATTCTGCTAATTGAATGCTCATCCTAGTCTGTTTGGGTTTCCCAAGACCTAATTGTTTGAACATTTTGTAGGGCATGACATTAATACTAGCCCCTAAATCAGCTAATGCATTATTAACATCTAAACTCCCAATTAAGCAAGGAATCATAAAACTCCCTGGATCTTTTAGTTTGTTGGGTAGTTTATTCTGTAGAATAGCTGAGCAAACTGTGTTTAGCTCCACATGCGACACCTCGTCCAACTTCTGTTTATTTGCTAAAAGCTCCTTTAAAAATTTCATTACGTTTGGCATTTGCGATAGAGCTTCAATAAACGGTAAGTTAATATGTAATTTTTTTTAAGAGTCTAAGGAATTTACCAAATTGTTCATCTGAGCGATCTTTCCTTATCGCGTTAGGGTATGGCACACGAGGTTTATATTCGTCATTCACTGATTTGTTTTTATTATGACCTACCTCACCTTAACCTCTGCTTACCACAGTTTCTTGCCTCGGTTCTGGCTCAGGCTCAACGAATCATTCTTCATATTGAACATTAATCGTGTTGAGCTGTTCCCTCGGGTTGGGTTCAGTATTACTTGGCAAGCTACCTTGTGGTCATTCGGAGATTAGTTTGGAAAGTTCGCCGATCTGAGTTTCGAGCCCTTAGATCAATGCTTGTTAATTTCTAAGTGCGGTCTCGGTGTTCTGGAAACAGGTTTCTGACATTGAGATAAATTTAGACAGCATCTCTTCAAGGCTCGGTTTCTTTTCCTGTTGATAGGATGGTTGTTGAAAACCCAGAGGATGTTGTTGTAACATCTCGAAATAGGGCCTAAATGGAATAGTGGTTGCCAAACCACAAATCTAAGATAGAAAAGTTTATTTCGATTAATTTTTATGATTTAACAAGTGACTAGATGCATGTGTTAGAGTATTGATAAGAAATTTTATAGATTGCATGTTTAATTTGCCTATTAGGGCTTATTTGCAGAAGTTGCTGTAACAGCCCGATTTAGGGCCTAAACGGAACAATGGTTTTAGAACCACAAATTTGAAGAAACGGAACAATGGTTTTAGAACAACAAATTTGAAGTCAAAAAATTTATTCCGATTAAGTTTTAAGGTTTATTTATTGATTAAAATATTGTGTAAAAATATCGTTAAGTAATTTTACTGATAAAGTGCTTAATTGGACTTTTAGGACTAAATTGCAAAAGTTGCAAAATATGTGTTCTAATTCATAAGTACTTCATTGAAAAGGGAGTTTAAAGAGGAGGTCCTTAAATGGTAATTAGACCATTATATTTCGTTTGGACAAAAATGGGCATGAATAGGACAAAATTTTAAAGAAAAGCCTTAAGGGCATTTTAGTCATTTGGTAATTAAAAGAAATAAAAAGGGAAAATAAAGCCAAAATTGACTCATCTTTTCCATGGAGGCTGAAATTAGCATGGGGGAAGCCATGGCTAGGGTTTTCAAGCTTTCCAATCTCAATAGTAAGTCCGTTCTAGCCCCGTTTTTCAAGTTCTTTACGTTTTTGGAATCCCGGTAACTTAATTATGCTTATTCTAGCAATAATATAAGCTAGGGTTCATATTTGGAAAAATACCCATAGGTGAAATGTGTTTATTTTGATGTTTTATGGTAGAATATGAAGGCTGAAACTATGTTAAACAACTTTTGCTAAGCGGTTTTAAGCAAAAATGAGTAAAACGGCTTAATCGGTAAAAGTTGTTATTGTTCATAACTATGTGTTAGAGTGAGAATTTGATGTTGCCATAGAAAAGAAAAATGATCAGCATGTCATAAAACATAAGAATAAGGGATGAAGTTTAATTCCTGAGCCTAGGGACAAAAGTGTAAATATGCAAAAGTTTAGGGGTAAAATTGTAATTTTTCCAAAGTTTGAGTTAAGGACTGTTTTGAATAGTACATTAATTAAATAAGTAAAATATGATGTTTTAGATCCCAGAAAACCAGATTTGAACCTAAAATGGGAGAAAAATCGAAAATCAAGAAAGTTGGTAAAATGGCCGTTTTAGTATCGAGGTAAGTTCATATGTATAATAAGCATTAATTTATGCATGTTTCAATGTAAAATTGATATATTTACTATGATTACCGAGGTGTTGAAAGTAAGTATAATTATGATGATTTAAATGTTCAATATTAATTCGACATGGAAATGAGAAAGTATGTAAGTTTGTATGTAAATAATACATTATTTTTATTATGTTTTTATATTTCAGCATATTTTATGTATTGTAGCTGATTTTTGAGTCATAAATGACTATTGGAAGTATGGAATCAAGTATTAGAAAGAGAGAAATACGGTTGAACCTTGGAAAGATTGGATGATCTGAGATGGTATGTAGCTAGGTCACATGTATGGTGCTGAGTGCACATCATGTGTACAAGAGAGCTATGAGACATTATGATGTAGCTAGATCACATGGATGATACTATGTGTACACCATGTAGACAAGAGAGCTACGGGATATATGTAGCTAGGTCGCATGCGTGGTTCCAGGTGAAGGACACCATGTAGACAAGAGAGCTACGAGATAAACTGGCTAGGTCACATGAGTGGTACTAAGTGTTCACCATGTGTACAAGAGAGCCAAAATTATGTGTACAATCGAGCTAGGTCACATGAGTGGTGCTAAGTGAAGGCCACTGTGTGTGCAAGAGAGCTTCGATTTTAAAGGTGGGCTGTGTGCGATACCATCGCGTATCTGTTATTATTCCAAAGTGTTCAACTAGGAAATTGATTAAATGAAATTGTGTATGACTTTGTGATGATAAGTGTAAGTATATACGTGTGTACCTTATGAGCTATATGCTCGATATGTGATTGGAAATTTAGAAATATTGTTATGGGCAAGTGATGAATACAATTGAAGTGTGAAAGATCAAAATTGACAATAAAATTGTTCTGGATAGTTACAGTAAGGTGAATATAAAAATTTACCAAAAATAGTAGAAATTGAATCAGAGACTGAATGAGATATCAAATTAGAGCTTAATGAGTCTATTTTCATACAATAGAAACAAAGCAAGCAAAGGAATTCTATACTATGAGATATTTAAGTTTTTGAGAGACTGGTTCAGAATGACTACGTGATCCCCTATTCTGACTTGGAAAAATCATTAAACATTTTACAAAAATAATTAAGGGATATAATTTATATGATTGAAATCATTAATGAGTATAGTTTCAAATGAAATAAATGAGAACATCCTTTGAATTCTGTACGAGGATAAAATTGATTCGCAGTGAAGAGTGGTCAGAATAGTTGAGCAGTGAAACAGGGGTAACTTCAATGAATAAACTGTACTAATTGGCTAGACCAAAAATTCTGGAAATTTTATGGTAAGAATATAATTAAATCTAGTTTCAAGGAAAATTAACGTTTTGTAACTTGGAGTTTTGTAGCTTCAGAAATAAATAATATAACTGCTGGTACTCTGCTAGATAGTTTATTTTGAACCTGATTATAATTGTAATAGTGAAAGTATGTGTGTTTGTGATGGTAATATTCCGGGAACATATTGTGACTTTGTTTAAAGTATGATAATGTATTGTTTATTAATATTTACATACTTACTTACTAAGCTATAATGCTTATTCTCTTCCGTTCCTTTTTCCTATAGTGTCGCAGATGTTAGCTCGAGTTGGAGGTCACCGGAGGTTAAATCACACTATCAAACTATTGATCGATATATAAAGGTTTTAAAGTATTTTTAAGTCTTTGGCATGTATGGAGACTTGTTTAATTGTTATTAAGTTGCTAGAAATTGGCCTAAAATACTGACCTATGTTAATTGAAGGTCTCTATTGTATAAAGTCATTTAAGGTAGATATTCTTGATTATGTTATTAATTAAATGATGCAATTTATGAATGTGCATGCTTGCCTATGTGTGTGGTTGAATTAAAGCATGATATAGGCCTTGTAAGCCCTTTTTAAGGGACAGCTTGAATGTGTTTGAAAAAGTTTTAAATTAGAGTGAAATTATGAATAGTTTTTATACAATGATTAGTGATTAAGTCCGATAATGCCTCGTACCCTGTTCCGGCGTCGAACACGGGTAAGGGGTGTTACAGTTGTGGTCTTTGATTTCCTTGACCACCCCACGAGAAATTGGGATGGTTCCTCCAGCTTGCATTATAAGTGTTACTATATGGGTTATTTTGGGATCTATTGTTATTGTTACCCATATATTGGACTTGTTCCTCCTTGATGCTAGGGTTGAAGGATTGATACTCTGTGCATGCTCCTCCTCCATTCGTCTCGCACCTCATTACTAGATGTACCTGAGTAGAACCAAGTAAACCATCAATCTTTTTATTTAGAAGTTCTACCTGGTTTGACAGCATAGTGACCGAATTGACGTTATAAATGCCTACTATTTAAGTTAGCTTAGTCCTCATGACTTGCCACTGATAGTTATTCAGTGACATCTCTTCAATAAACTCATAAGCATTTTTAGGTGTTTTATTATTTATGGTTCCACCAGCAGCTACGTCAACCATTTGTCGAGTTGAAGGATTCAAACCATTATGGAATGTTTGAACCTGTAGCCAAAGCGGTAACCCATGATGAGGGCACCTTCTCAGTAAGTCCTTGTATCTCTCCCATGCATCGTAAAGAGTTTCTAAGTCCATCTACACAAACAAAGAGATATCATTACGTAATTTGGCCGTTTTAGCCTGCAAAAAATATTTTAATAGAAATTTTTCGATAATTTGTTCCCAAATAGTGATTGACCCTCGTGGTAATGAGTTTAACCATTATTTAGCTTTGTTTCTCAATGAAAAAGGGAATAATCGAAGACGAATGGCATCGTAAAAAATTCCATTAATTTTAAATGTATCGTAGAATTCCAGGAAATTTGCTAAGTGAGTGTTCGGATCCTCATTCTGCAAACCATCAAACTAAACAAATTGTTGTATCATTTGAATTGTGTTAGGTTTTAGTTCAAAATTATTTGCAGCAATAGCAGGCCTAACTATACTTGACTTAGTTCATGTTAAAGTAGGTTTAGCATAATCATACATAGTACGAGGAGCAGGATTTTGATTTGCTAGTTCAACGTGTATCGCAGGAGCTAGCTGATTGTCTTGGTTTTCAGCCATCTCTTCGGTTGGGGTTTGAGTATTGTGCTCTTGCTCGTTCTCTGTGTATCTTAAGCTTCGCCTTATTTCTCTTTGGTTTTTGTGAACTGTGCGATCGATTTCTTTGTCAAAAAGTAGTGGTCCTGATAGGTTTCTTCTAGTCATAAACTATAAAAACCTACCAAGAGAAAGAAAAAGTAAATTAATAAATAATAATAATAAAAAAATTAAAATTAAATTGCAAGAAAAATAAATGGCTAAAGTAATAAAAATTGAGCATTCCTAATATCTATGTTCCAGGCCAACGGCGCCAAAAACTTGATCGCAATTTTCATGTGATAGGTTTTAAATATTTATAAAGAATCGTTCTTGAAACTAACTATTATCACGATGTAGGCAAGTGTACCTATCGAACAGTAGCACAGTTTTAGCAAGACCGGATTGTCGAACCCAAATGAACTAAAAGTACTAGTAGTGACTGTCTTTTTATTATCTAGCTTAAGAATAAGGGGTTTTGTTTTAACTAACTAATTATCTAAACTAAGAATTCGCAGAAACTAGAATTGGGAGATTACTTTTGGAAAACGATTGAATTAAGACAATACCTAAGGAAAAATCCACCTAGACTTTACTTGTTATTCTGGCTCCGAATCAGACGATTTATTCATTTAACTTGTCCTGTAGAGATCCCTAAGTTATGTTATTATCCCTATTCAGGACTAATAACGTCTAATCCCTAAATTCAATAATTAAGAATTTTCTTTCATTAACACCCTAAGGTTGCATTAACTCGATCCATGGATCCCCTTATTAGGTTTCACCCTAATCCGGCAAAATCTTGTCACCCTATGTCTAGGCGCGCAATCAACTCCACTTAATTATGACAAATGTACTCTTAAAAAGGGTCTATTCCTCCTCTGTACAAGAGCTTTTATTTCTCCTCTGTATAAGAGCTTATCTTGAAGTAGTATCTTAGGATATCAAAACAAGAATTAAGAACACATAATTAAGAACAAGTTAAATATTTATCATACAATTCATAAAATAATAACAAGATTTGTCTTAGGTTTCATTCCCCTTAGGTATTTAGGGGATTTAGTTCATATCTAAAAAGGAAAACATCTCAGAAGAATAATAAATAAAAAACATAAAGAAAACCCAAAACTCCTGAAGGGAAATTGAGGGGAGATATTCAGTCTTGATGGTGACTCCGGCTTCTGAGATGGATCAATCAGCTTCCCTTGAGCAGTTCCCTGCCTCTTTCTCTTTGTGCCCCTTTTCCTCTTTCTTTAGGGCGTATTTACAGGCTTTAGAATGCCTAAAAGTCCTTAAAATTAGCCTTTTCCAAATTGGACTCAACTTGGGCTCGGCAGTGACATGCCCGTTTGCGATTACTTCAGGCCGTGGTCAAGCCTGTTAAATAGGCATGGACTTGTGGTCTACCCGTGTGAGTCGTGCTTCGATTCTGCCAAATTGACACGGCCATGTGGTCTGTCCATGTGAGGAAGTCCAGGTCGTGTTGATTTCGTACTTTGGCCCATTTTCTCAGTTTTTGGCTTGTTTCTCGTTCTTTTCGCTCTCCTATGCTTACCTAAGTATAAAACATGAAATTAAGGCATTAGGAGCATTGAATTCACCAATTCTAAGGAAAAATCATCCATAAAATGCGTTAAGCATGGGGTAAAAATTTGTATAAATTACGGTTTATCAACAACCAAGAGAAATTTACACCGAATTTATTTAATAATAATCAATATTAGCCAACATTAATTGCCTATACAAAATAACTATCACCTTTACCATATGAGCCAACACTTGTGGCTAAATTAACAAGACACTAGATAAAACATTCAAGTCTCTACACATGCCACAATCAAAACATTTAAACTAGTTATACAAAAAGCTTCAGGTGATAGTGTGATCGATGCCTCTGACTTCCCTTGATCCCTGATGCTAGCTTGGCGACACTAAAAGAAAATGGAAAGGAGAGGGAGTAAGCATAAAGCTTAGTAACTTTCATATAAATAAGTAACAACATCAATCATGCATATTATAGATCAACACAACATTCTCTGGTGAACATGGTTAAATATCACTACATGCTTATATATCACAAGTATAACCCAAAGATTTCAATATCGTCCCAAAATCATTTCATAGCTAGTACTTACTCATGTCATTCTTACCATCATTGCAACATAATTAGATTCATATCTCATGAATTTTGAATAAGAACCTATACCACTCAAGACATGATTATATAGTTCCATACCATTATCATAAGCTTTAAAATAACCTGTGAAACCATTTGGAATACAAAAGGATATCTGACAAGCTTTACACAAAAGAGTGAATTGTCGATGCCATGTTCCAAACATGGTCTTACATTGGCTCACATGTCGAGGTCGATGCCATGTCCCAGACATGGTCTTACTCTAGCTCTCATCTCAATGCCGATGCCATGTCCTAAACATGGTCTTACACTGGCTCTCATAACATCGTCGATGCCATATTCCAAACATGGTCTTACACTGGCTCTCATGATGTGGCTAATGCCATGTCCCAGACATGATCTTACATTAGCACACATATCAATACTGATGCCATGTCCCAAACATGGTCTTACACTGGCATACATATCAATGCCGATGCCATGTCCCAGACATGGTCTTACACTGGCACACGTGTCACCCAAATGTCATGGCATGGATATTCAATCTATTCCTAGGTTCAATCGTGACTGTACTACATTAAATTTCTTCATGCATTATTCATAAGCAATTTCAAACATATTACACAAAATTAATCATTCAACACATAATAACGATAGTGTTGCCTTACTTACGTACAAATTACCCCGTATACAAAAAGTTGACAACTAATTAGCTTTAGTCTACTAGCTTGGCCTTCCCCTGGTCTAGGCCCGGATTTTGTATTTCTTGATCTAAAATAAAAAAAATTCACTGATTTAATTATCATATTAATCAATACATTTCATAATTCATATTTTGGAAAAATGACCATTTTGCCTCTAAGCTTTCACAAAACTACTATTTTACCCTTAGGCTCGTAAATCGATTTTTATCAAATTTTCTCACTAACCAAGCCTAGCCAAATTCTTTTTATACTAGAAGCAACCCACAATTCCCATTATTTCACAGATTTATCACATAATTTATAACTTATGTAAAATGGTCCTTACTTAGGGTTTTCATGAAAGCTACTTCACAAAAGTTGTTTGTTTGACAACCATGATTCATTTTCTTTCATAAAATTTCAGAAATCAACATGATTGCTATCATGGAAAAACCCTAGACTTTCAACCATTTTGCAAAATGGCATCATTAGCTAGATTATGCTACAATGGTCCTAAAAGTACAAAAAAATCAAGAAAAGCCATCAAAATCACTTACTAATGAGAGAACTTAACGGCTGAAAATTTCAGTCTTCAAAAACCCCTTTCTTGCTGAAATTTTCGATGGAGAAGAGAAGAAGAGAAAAAAGAATATAGCTAGCCTTTAGGTTATTATTTATTTATCAATTAAGTCACCTACCCTTTGACCATCCCATGAATTAAGGCTCCATGTCCAGCCACTAACATTTTATTGGTCTATTTACTCAATAAGGACCTCTACTTTAATGCTCCATAGCTATTTGACACCTTTAGTTAGTAGAACAAAACTTTCAAACTTATTGCGATTTAGTCCTTTTTCACAATTAGGCATGCAATTGCTCAAATTATTTCACCAAAATTTTCATGCACTCATATAATCATTCTATAACACATAAAATAATATATATGTATATAAATAATTTCTCTGACCTCGGTTTAGTGGTTCCAAAATCACTATTCTAACTAGACCCAAAATCAGGCTGTTAGACTTCGTATGTTAAACAAACCTATAAACTTTGAACCAATTTTCTGAGATAGAAGACTACTAGGAATGGAGGTATAAAATATACTTCAGATAGTTTAGCAATATGTAATAGCCCATTTTTAGTTAAATCAAAATAGAGGTTTCGGGACCACAAATATGACGAGTAAAATTTTATTTTATTATTATTTTAATATGTGTGGGATGTTAGTAAGGTCATATATTAAGAAATTTTGGTGTTTTACATGATTAATTAAGCGAAAGGGCTAAATCGTAAAAAGTGTAAAAGTAGAGTTCCATTAGTTAAAAGGGTCAAATGGCTATAGAACATTAAGATGATGGACTTAGATGGTAATTAGACAATTTCTATGGTTAGTGGATATTCATGGCAAGGTATTATTGAAATTTTGAATGTTTTTAAAGGACAAAATGGTAAATGTGTAATTAAAGGTTAAATTAAAAAGAACAAATAGCATTCATCTTCTTCAATATTTGTGTTGTAACACCTCGAATTTGGGCCTAGAAGTATTGGGCCTTGAGTGGGGGTCCGTAAGGAGGTTGTATATAGGTATTTAATTGTGCTATGAAATAACACAATTAAATGTTTGCTTTAGTGGTTAATGGCTTTGAGAAGTGTTGGAGAAATCTTGGGTTCAAACTTGGGCTTTAGCAAAAATTTTGGTGTTAAGAGAAAAAAACCTGGATGCTTGGATGAGGGCTTTTAAATTATTGTGTTAAATAAATGACACAAGGAAGCTTGTAGTCTAGTGGTTGTGGCGTCATTAAGGTTGTATGGGAGCCTGGGTTCAAGCCTTGGCTCTTGCAATTTATTTTGGTTTTTTTAAGGGCACCTGAACTTTGGCCTTTAGACCTTATAATTAACTGGGGATAAAATATGACACAAAAAGCCTTGTGGCTTAGTGGCAAGTAACGTGTGGAGCATCTGAGGGGAGGCATGGGTTCGAATCCCATGGCAAGCAAGGAACATTTATTTTGCTAACAGGGGGTGGCAAGAGTTGGTGTTGAATTTAAACTCGATGTTCGAGGATCCCACATCGGAAGCTAACATAAGAGTGGATCTGGTCGGCTTTAAATAGAGGGAACCATGAGGAGAGTAAAGATACCTTTCTTGGCTGATCCCTTTCGTTGTATGGTGTGCTCGTTTGGGTTGGGCATCGGCTAAGAGTGTTCGGAGCGTGGATTAACTCCAGTCTCCTATCAGGTGTGTATTTCTCACTACTCTAGCTGTAGGATGGCTACTTCGGGCCGCGATGGGCCGAAAGGGGCTATGTGGGCCTAATGGGCCTACGGGCCCAATTGGATAAGTTGTTTGATTGTGTAGTAAATATTGGACTAGGCTAGGTGAATCTCATATTTGTGGCTAGATTTGGGCTAAAAGGGCCACAGAGCGTGTGGGCCCATTTGGGCCGAGAATGGGCTTTAGGGCCATTCGTATTGTTATCCCTGTTTAGAATACTTTAGTTTACCAAATTACAGAAATGCCCTCGACTTGTAAAATTACCAAAGTACCCTCGATTTATAGAATTATTGTTTTACCCTTGATTTACAAAATTATTGTTTTACCCTCGATTGTGAAATTACCGTTTTACCCTCGATTGTGAAATTACTGAAATACCCCTATAGGGTAGAATCACCAAAATACCACTAGTTTATAAAATTACCAAAATACCACTGGTTTGTGAAATTACCAAAATACCCTGAATTTGTAAAATTACCAAAATACCCCTAATTTACAAAATTACAAAAATACCCTTGACTTTCTAAAAATTATAGAAATATCATTGGTTTACAAAATTACTGAAATACCCTTGGCTTGTAGATTTACCGTAACACCCTTGTAGGATGAAATGACTAAAATACCCCTATTAGTTAAAAAGACCGTAAAGCCCTTGTAGGGTAAAGTGATCGTAAAGCCCCTATAGGGTAAAGTGACAGTAATACCCCTGTATGGTAAAATGACGAATATGCCCTTATGTTCTGTATGACTGATGGGCTTAGGATTTACATATATTGATATTGGATTAGTTAAGTTTGAGTAACAGGTGGTGGTTATCGTAGGTGATTGATTATGGAAACGTTTCAACTTCAACCCATAACAGGTGTGTACTAACCCTCGTAATAGCTTTGATTAATATTTGCTGAGAAGTCAAAATGCTAAAATACTGGTATTTTAGGAACTTGCAATGTTGCGTTTGGGTATAGATGCGATAAATACGATAAGATCGGTGTTTGGATCGATGGAACAGGTAAGAACTCAATTTTGTACACGATGGTAAGTTGGGCCTCAATGGGCTGAAATTGGGCCCAATGGACTTTCGGACCCATTTAGGTAGAATTGATAGAAAATGGAATTTGGAAAAGTTGCACGTTAACACGGTTAGTATTGTTGTAAAATTTGGGTTAAGTAGGCTAAATTAGCATTCGTAGGGCCCATTAGGGGTTTTGGGCCCAAAAGCCCGAATTTGATAAAGTGGGTTAAAGATTATTGTTTAAACACTCGGAAATATTGATAATTGTAATGAACATGGAAAACCCTGATATTTGGTAAAATTAAGAAAATACCCTTATAATGTGAAAAATGACTATTTTGCCCTTGTGGGCAAGTGGTGACTTAATTTGTGTGGTTGTGAATTTGATTGTGAATATATGTTGGTGATATGAATGACTTGACTGTGATTGTTTAATTCAAATATGGGCATGACATTACGCAAACATGACATGTTGCATTGGGTTGGGTTTTATATCGATGGAGGAAGTGCAAAAGGGCTTATGCCCGGTTTAAAAGGGCTTATGCCCCGATTTATTGAAAAGGGCTTATGCCCGGCCACAAAAGGGCTTATGCCCCGATTTATTGAAAAGGGCTTTGCCTCGGTTTCGAAAAGGGCTTTGCCCTAGTTATTAAAGAGGCTAGGGCTCGGATATATGATAAAGCGACTATCTTGCCGGTGGTGTGTTGGTTGGGTGGGTTGAGTTATTCCCCACATGGTGTGTTGGTTGGTACGGGTGGAGAGTAGCAGATGGTGGGTCGAGTAGTCTCCCCAAATGGGCTTGCATACATTCATTGGTATTTCATATGATATTGAAATGGGCTTGCATACATCCATTGACATTACATGTGATATTGAAATGGGCCTATGGGCCATCTTATTTCTGATAAAGGCTTGACCCAGTGAAATGATTTATGAAAAGGCTTGACCCGATGATATAATTTATGAAAAGGCTTCGGTCCAGTAACTGTTAAACGAAAGGCTTCGACCCAGTTTATGTCAAGACTAAATAGGCCTTTGGCCCAGATTGTACTGATACTGTGTTTTCACAGTTTGTTTGTTATTGGGATTACACACTGAGTTTTCATAAACTCACCCCGTTTCTAACTGTGCAGGTAATCCCTAAGCTTAGATGGTTTGGAGCTGCGAGGGACTCGGAGATGGCTACACTACTATTTCTGTTTCTTTTAATTCAATAAGTAGCCAATTTATTTCTTTATAAGTTTTATCTTATTAATATTATTGTTTGGTTTTCGGTTGTAATAAGGCCATTTTAATTATTTTTCTGGGATTATTTTATTTTTAATAACTTTAATCTGTTTGTTAATAAATGGGCTAGACTTAGGACGTGTTTTCAAAATGATAATTGTTTTCAAAATAACACCACGCCACGATTATCCGATTTATCAAAGATTTCAACTTAAATAAATTACAACTCAATTTAACCAAGTGTGGCAATGGTTGTGAATTGTGTCAAAACATCATGGATCAAATCAAAGCAACATAGCTACTTTTCAAGCATATAACCTAGTTCAATTACCTACCAAATCAAATCACAAATTTCCATTTCCAAGTCATCACAACATACCAAAAGACTTTGCATTTCAATTACCTAAAAGTTGCCAAAATGACCTAACTTAACGAGGTATTACAAATCCATCAAACTAAACATAAACTTCATAAGTATATACATACCAAATCAACCATTAACACTTTCATAAACTACCATTATAAAAGATCTTCTACATGCCATTTATAACCTTAGAAAAATACAAAAAAAACTACTGAAATAGTTGTTGGATAGTGTGATAGGTCTCCGACAAGCTTCCAACCGATCAAGCTCCCTTTAACTATAAAACAAAGTAGCTATGTAAGCAATGAGTGTTTAGTAAGCTCGTATAAATTGAAACATAACTTACCATTTCTTTAGCACAAACTATAAAATATGCATAATGTCATTACCAAGACCATAAGCTTAGTATAAGCCTATACAAGCACCAGCAAACTCACAAGTTAGTGTGCTTATCCATGATGCAAATGTACTCAATCATACAGTAAGTAAGTTCACATATACATCATTTAATTCATCAACTTTTTCATATGATCATGAACCATTTCATTTTTATACTTACCATTTCATTTCCTTTTCTCACCTATTGAACCATCTAGAATTGCATTAGATACTTGAGAATACTCACACACATAGTGTGCCTTTCCATATAACCGTAAGATTTTCTTTTCAATAATGCTCACACAAGCTGTGAAAAAGGCCTACTGTAACAAGCCAATTTTAATGAAATTAGAATAATGGTTTCGGGACCACAAATCTGAGCCAAAAAGAAAATTTATTTTAATAATATTGCATGGTCCGTATTATGATAGAAATGTTATATGAAAATTCTGATAAGAAAATTTTTTTGATTATGTGCTTAATTATGGAAAGGACCAAATTGCATAAAATGCAAAAGTTGAATTCTAATAGATAGAAGGATCAAATAGCTATAGAATTCAAAATAAAAGGTCCTTATATGGTGATTAGACCATTAAAGAAAATTTAGTAGATATTTTTGGTGATTCATCCATGGAAAAATTAGAAAAGGCTACGGACTAAATTGGAAATCAAAATAATTAAAAGATGATAATAGAAAATATCATCTTATTTTTCATCATCTTCCCCAAAATTTACATGGAAACCCTAGGAGAGAGAAAATAAACTAATCAATCTTAATTAGGTATGTTTTCTTGTCCCATTTTTAGTAATTTTTATATTTTTGAGATCGAGATAGTTTAATCTATCTACTTTGGGGATTAATTTGAAAAGATATCAAAGTATAAAATTTTTCCAGGGATGAATAAGCTAAAAAATTGAAATTTATGGTAGAAAATGAAAGGTTTTTGATAGATAAACAACTTTTACAAAGAGAAATTTGATGAAATCATGATTTAAGGACTAAATTGAAAAGTGTAAAACCCATGGAAAAATTCTAAATTTTGTGTAATACAAGTGTTGTAAATGTTATATGAAAGTTTCAGTTAGGCTTGTAATAAGGATTAAATTGCATGAATTTCATTTTTCAAGCCTAGAGACGAAATTGGAATTTATGAAAAGTTTAGGCGAAAAATGGTAATTTTGCCTAGGGTGTAAATTGAATCCAATTGACTATGAAATGGATTCAATTGATGATTAAATTAATTTATATAGATCCGGATAACTTAAATTCGAACCTAGATTGAGCAAAAGAAAAAGTGCCGGATTAGAAGACTTTTAAATATGAACAAGTATTGAGGTAAGTTCGTGTAACTAAATTTTGTTTATTTCCATGCTTGAATTGAATGTGGTATGTGATTGTGTGAATTATATAAATGTTATAAATAAATGAAATAATCACATATTCAATCAAGTTTGGAAAATGTTAAGTTCCGTTTGAATGATGAAATTCGATGGATATATGTGATTTCCCATATTGAATATGGTACTGCATATGTTGCAGCCAGAATATAGCTCGGACGAGCAATTCTGTTATAGCCCTCTCGGGCATCTTGTTAAATAGTTCTTGCAAGCATCCTAATCAGTAGTGATTCTGCATGTGTTGCGCACTACCGCAGATCTGTGTAAGCATCCTGTTTCATGATTTGATCGGTTGTGATCCAACACATTATCCGGACACAAACGCAGCTCCATGTGAGCGTCCTGATATAGGCTCTTATGAGCTTATTGACATAGCTCGTTTGAACTCCCTGTTACCTTATCATGTACTCCTTGATAATAACTCTTTGAAGTTACCTATTAAGCTCCATGAGCTCTCTGATTTAAACTCTTATGAGTTTCCTGTTTAGCCCGAATAAGTGTCCTATTACATGGCTCATCTGAGCATCCTGATATATGGTTTTAGAGTGTGCTCCCTGATTATGTACCCTAATGGGTACCCCTGATTATGAGTTGATGGTTTACAGTTTTGTACATCTTGTGTGTATTACATAAGTATCCATCGATATTTCAATAATTCAATGGATAAAACTTCTAACATGAGAAATTATGAGATTAAAAGAGCTATGTCCAGAATACTTCTGAAATACCTAAAAGAGTGTAGTATGATGAGCTCATCCATGCTTACTTGATGTGCATGTAAATTATGTGACTAACTTGCTTATTTGAATGTATGTCCTTAGGCAAATTGTCAATTTATTAGAAAGCATGGTATTGTATACTTATTGTAATGAATGTGATTGGTAAGTTTAATTCCTATTATACGAACTTACTAAGCATTAATTACTTACTAGGTTTTATTTTCTATGTTTTATAGTGCTCGGGAAGCTCAAAAAGGTTAGAGATCAGTCAGAGTATCATCACACTATCCACCAGTCTGTTTTCATATAAAAAACAATCTTATTTTGGTATAATTGCATGTATAGGTTAACTTGGCCAATATTGGCAAGTACATGGTTGTTTGTAATTTAGCCATTGGAATGGCTAATAATGGTTTGTTTTGGTATATTATTATGAGGTTATATATATATATAATGATTAAAATATATGTATGTTGTTGGTTAGATTGAATTAGGATAAGATATAAGGCCTTGCTAAAAGGTAAGTTTGATCATATGAATGTAAATGATGTTATTTTATACATGTTATTGATGTTTGCTTGATTTATTGATGTTTGCTTGATTTATATGACTTGAATTGGTTGGAAAATTTATGCAAATGTTTTTGTAGGTTGAAGGTTAAATTTGGGTGAGAAATAAGGCTAGGAAATGGCCTTATTTTGTCCATACGGGTAGACACACAGGCCTGTGTCTTGACCATGTGTGACATACGGCCAGGCACATAGGCATGTAGTTTGGTCATGTGTCCCCTACATCTTAAAATTGAGAAACAGAATGCTCAGAATTGGGCCAATGGGTAGAGACACGAGAGTGTGTCTCAGTCGTTTCTGATACACAACCTAGAACATATGTATGTGTCTTGGCCGTGTGAAACCTGTACCTAATTTGTGAAAATTAAATTGACCACAAAGCCTAGCACATGGGCATGTGGCAGGCCGTGTGGCACAAGTCAGAGAGTTACACGAGTGAGGACACGGTGTAACACCCCTCGCCCATATTCGATGCTAGGATAGGGTTCGTGGTGCTACCTGACTTAAACTTAACCGACTGTATAAAACTGGGCCGCGAAATCTCAAACAATTTAAAAACTTCTCTTTTCACGAGCGGTCTGTCTCATATACGGGCTTACGAGGCCCAAAACATACATCCAGGGTGGTTCAAAACCCGACTGAGAACTCATGAAAAACTTAGAAAATTTCACGCATTAAATCTCTACACGCCTGTGTAGGTATAGAACACACTACCTTGTGCTAGGGACACGCCCATGTCCCAAACCCGTGTCTGAAAACCTGAACATTCTACCAAAACTACACGACCCAAGCACACAACCGTTCCTTATAACCATGTCCTTCATACGGCCGAGATACACGGCCGTGTCTAATGCCCGTGTACCATTAGCATGCATACTGACTTTATGACACGACATGGGCACACGCCCGTGTAGCCTACCCGTGTACTAAAATGACTTTAAAGCTTTAAGTGCAGGGGACGCACGACCATAACACACACCTATGGGCGTGAGCCGTGTGTCACACACGGCCTAGACACATGCCCGTGTGTCTTACCGTGTGGACAAACTAGGCTATTTCCCAAGCCATTTTGTCACCCATTTTGCACAACCTACACAAGATCATGTCAAAATACAAATTTCATCACAATGGACACCAATTCATCCATAGAAAAAACATTATATGTATTCATCAAAATGAATAATAGCCATTATTCTGGGCTTGGTACATAGTGAAGGGCTTTTAACTTGAGCCAAAATACATGAATAATTCTCTTAATACAACATCCTAGTCTAGCCCTATACATGCCACCTTCAAAAATATAAATCAAACTATACCGAGTGCTACGGCTGATAGTGTGATCGATATCTTTGACTTTGTGGGATCCTTAAGCTAGCCTAGAGATACTGAAAGAAGAGGGAAAGGAAAAAGAGTAAGCATAAAGCTTAGTAAGTTGCATATAAATAAATATACAACAACAATCTCACCATTTACCATCATGCTTATAGCTTAAAGGTAAACATAACTTACTCATTATCATCTACTCGAGTCTTATTTTCTAAATTAAGCTCGTTACTCATGCTTATCATATAGGTACCTGTAACACTCACAACATGATCATCCTTTCTTTATCAAAATTGAACTATAACTTTCACCATTGAACCGTTTGGAATACTACTGGATATTCTATGAACCTTCAACATGGGATATATTGCCGATGCCATGTCTCAGACATGGTCTTACACTGGATCTCATATATGTGTGCTGATGCATGTCCCAGACATGTCTTACACTAGTACAACTCTTTGCTGATGCGTGTCCCAGACACGTCTTACACTGGCTATCTCTGACAAGGCCAATGCATGTCCCAGACATGTCTTACTCTGGCACCCATCTCTGTGCCGATGCCATGTCCCAGACATTATCTTACACTGGCCCTCATAATATGGCTTATGCATGTCCCAGACATGTCTTACACTAGCCCCCTTCTGGATGTCGATGCCATGTCCCAGACATGGTCTTACACTGGTTCTCATAATGTAGCTGAAGCATATCCCAGACATGTCTTACACTGGCGCACAAATCACCCAATGTCTTGGCACGAATATCCAGTTCATTTCCTAAGGTTTCAACGAGATATTTCTACTATCTCAAATATTACAAGGGATTCTCAATTTATAACTTAATAACTCGTATAATTTCAATTCAATGACAACATGAATACAATTATTAACAGTGTAGTTGTATTATTTACATACAACTTACCTCGAATTACAAAAAGTACTTGACTAGACGGCTTAATCGGATTGCTTGGCTTTGCCCCGGTCTAGGCTCGATTTTGACAAGTCTTGATCTATAATAACAATATGTATCCATTCAGTCACTAAACAAAATTAGGCATTCATAAATTCACAACTTTGGTAAAATGACCATTTTGCCCCTAGGCCCTGGCAAAATAACCATATTACCCTTATGCCCGAAAATCAACTTTTATTGAATTTATTCATATTTCAAGCCTAGCTAAAATATTTTTACTACTAGAGCGATCCCAAATTCTCACTATTGCATACACTAACCACCTATTTTGCAACTTATGCAAAATAGTCCCTTTAGGTGTTTTCATGCTAACACCTTTCACAAAAGTTGTTTATAACACAACTAGGACTCATATTCTTCCATAAAAACTCAGCATATATCACAAATAAATCCATGGAAAAATCCTAAACTCTTGACTATTTTGTAAGATATCACCCTCATTTGAAAGCTCATGCTTCAAGGGTATCAAAAATGCAAAAATCATTAAGAGAAACTATCAAAATAACTTTCTTATGAGTGCTTCAAGTTGCTGAAATTTCAAGCTCTTAAACCCCAAATATTTGCTGATATTTTTGGCTAAGAAGGGAGAAAAGATGATAGCTTTTTCCTTCTTTTTCTTTTTCTTTTATTAAAAATGAAACTAGCCAAAATTGGTGACCTAAGCTTCACCTAACTTTGACAATTTTGTCTCCCCTCACTCCATGGCCGGCTAACACTATTAAAAAGGGTGTAATTTCCCTTTAAAAGCCCTCAATTTTGATTCTCTAGCTATTTAACACATTTGGGTACTAAAATGTAACTTTTACCTTTTTTGCGATTTAGTCATTTTTCGAAATTGGACTAGAAATCGCTACAATTAACTTACCAAAATTTACATGCACTTATATAATTGTACCATAACCTCATAAAAATAATAAAAAAAATTCTAATTTCGAATTTGTGGTCTCGAGACCACTGTTCCAACTAGGCCCTAAATCGAGTTGTTACACACAGGCTGGGACATGGCCATGTGCCTCACATCGAATACCAACACAACCTGAGACATGGGCATGTTACTTGGTGATACGAACTCGGATATAGATGTCACGAGTCGTGTTGTTGCCCCGATCATTTAAATTGGGTAAGATTGACAATTTGAAAAAAAAATAAGCTTAAGATAGTTGAAGGATAAGTTAAAAGGAAAGGTTGCAAAAAGGTTAAATAAACAATGATAGATGGTAGGCTAAAACTTAAGAGTAAACCAACACAATAGATTCGTGTTGGCCCAAAACCTAGAAAGCAATTAGGCTGAAAAGGGTGATGGAAAATTGGTAAGGATCATTTGATAGTAAACCTTGACCCACTATCTACAAAGATAAGAACCTTGGTATGGTGAATGCCACACTTGGATACAAGTGATAAGTTCAAAAAATAAACAGAATTGATGCCACAAGGGTTGCTTGATAAGCCAACTCAGTCTTTGGAGAACAATGAGAGTTGAACACTCACAAAGTAATAAGATATTATCAATTTCATAAAAAAAAGTCCTTTTACAAAGGCTAATTTCTCCTATTTATAGTGCTAGAATAGGCTAAAGGAATAGTCACAAGAATTCAACTTAATGTGCTAATTAAAAACTGAAATAAAGCTCAAGTCTTTTGACATTCTTGAACCAAATAACTCCACTCTTGAATTCTATTCAATTTAGCTGAATAAATGACCGTAAATGCTTGAAAAATGACTCTTGAATTGTCCCTTGGCTAGTCGAATAGACACCAGCTCCTTAAAGGAATTTGAATGCTTTGAGTTAATTTTTGAAGTAGCAAAAATAGTTGGTAAATGAAGAGGTTACTGCTGAAATAAAAGGATGGTATAACGCTCCTTAAAACTCCTTAAATGATGTATAAAACCTCATTTGTAATAGCCCCCTTGCTTGTAACCAAAAATGACTTGAAAAGCCACTTTATTGAATGTGTAACATCCTTGAATTGTAACAGTTATGAGCTGAAGAGTTACCTGCATTTAAACACATTAAATTGAACTTATTAAACACATTTAAACACTTATTGAACATGCACTCATTAAAACTTAACTTAGATAAATAGACTAAAACCTATGCAACAATTATTCCAGCAACTAGTTAAATTAATATAAGCATAATTATTTAAACTTAAACCATGCATCAATAAATAATCCTAGTAACTAGATTAATTAAGAGCAACACTAATTAAATAAAGTTCAACAAAAACTCTAGTAATTAAAATAAACTAAGATGAGTTGAATAAAGTCCAGCAACTCATTTATTGAAATTTGATGAGTTTATTAAAATTCAAGTTCAACTTGCAATAAATTGCAAGTGACGCCAATTGAGCTGTTCCATGCATGGCTATTGGATTTGGCTTTGTGCTCTCCCCAAGTTCGATCCACATAGCTTGCTAACGCTTCTTGAAATTTCTTAGCTCGTGATCGAGTTATAGGTCCTTGTGGCAGCACAATGTATTCGGTAGTAATTTCCCGAGCTATGGTCACATCATTCCCCCTCTTCGAGACAATTTGTCCCCAAATAGTCACCTACATCAAAAAGGGATAAATCAGCAACATTAAAAGTCGCACTGACCCCATACTCACCAAGTAGATCCAATTTATATGCGTTATCATTAATTCTTTCCAAGACTTGAAAATGTCCATCTCCTCGTAGCAAAAGCTTGGATCATCATTGAACAGGAAATCTCTCTTTACGCATGTGAATCCAAACCCAATCACCAGGTTCAAATATCACTCGTTTACGACCCTTGTTAAATTGACGAACATATTGCTCCATTCTTCGCTCGATATTATCATTAATTCGCTAATGCAATTGTTTAACAAAATCTGCCTTTTTCTTTCCATCTACATGCACCAACTTATCAGAAGGTAAAGGTAACAAATCCAATGGAGTTAAGGGATTAAATCCATACACTACCTCAAATGGCAAATACTTAGTAGCCTAATGTACCGATCGATTGTATGCAAACTCAATGTAGGGTAGACATTCCTCCCAAGTCTTCAAATTCTTTCGTATAATTGCTCGAAGTAGTGTTGATAAAACTCGATTAATGACCTCCGTTTGGCCGTTGGTTTGTGGATGACTAGTTGTTGAAAATAGCAACTTAGTTCCATGTTTTCCCCATAAGGCCCTTTAAAAATGACTTAAAAACTTAGTGTCTCAATCCAAAACGATTGTCCTCGGAACTCCATGTAAACGCATGATCTCCCTAAAAAAAAGTTAGCAACATTGAGAGCATCGTCAGTTTTGTTACATGCAATAAAATGTGCCATTTTAGAAAATCTATCAACTACAACGAAAATAGAGTCTTTTACATTCTTTGTTCTAGGAAGGACTATAACACCCCGTACCCGAGACCGTTTCCGAAGTCGGACACGAGGGGTTTGCAGACTTAAATCGCTTATTTGCACAGTCCATTTTAAATTTCCAGGCGAGCTGGCTAACTGCGTCACTGTCACCTTAAAAATCATATCTTGAGTTCCAGAACTCGAAAACCAGTTTCGTAAATTTTTCCTGAAACTAGACTCATATGTCCATCTACAAATTGTTTTCTGGAATTTTTGGTCAAACCAATTAGTACAGTTTATTAGTTAAAGTCTCCCCTGTTTCAGGGTTCGACTACACTGACCTTTGCGCATTACGACTTGGATATCTCCCTGTACAGGGCTTCAATACTGATGCCACTTGTTTCTATAGAAATTAGTCTTGAAAAGGAATCTATACATATATGGCATGGCTTCTAATTATCTCTGGTTAATTTATAATGAATTTCCAAAGTCGGAACAGGGAATCCAGAAACCGTTCTGGCCTTGTATCGCAAAAACTTAAATATCTCATAATATACTGTTCATATGATCTTTTCGTTACTTTCCTATGAAAATAGATTCATCAAGGTTCGATTACATAATTTATTCACTATTTAATTCCATTCCTACTATTTTTAGTGATTTTTCACATTCACGTCACTGCTACTATCAGCATCTATTTTTAAGGTAGACTTTACCTATTACATAGTTTCCATGATTCAACTAGCCCTTTAGCATATATAGCACAAAATATGATCATGATTAACCATTCCAATGGCTAATCGTTCCCAAACATTTCCATACCTCTTAACGAACATCATACAAGACGATTATAATACTAAGCTCAAAGTGTATATAAGCCATTTTCGCATGGCTATCCAAATTTATACAAAACCAAAGGGTCCATGACCAACAACAAAACGGGTAGTCCTATACATGCCATTTCAAAGTTCAACCAAAAGTGTACCAAAGGGGGCTTTGATAGTGTGGGCGACTTCGACTTCAATAATCCCGAGTCCGATAGCTGACAAACCAAAATCTATAAAACAGAGATTCAAAGAACGGAGTAAGCATTTAATGCTTAGTAAGTTTGAGCCATAAAATTAGACACAACTAAAGTGTAGCATTCATATGGCTAAACAGATAATTTCTGTGACAACCCGAATTAGGGCCTAATTGGAATAGTGGTTTCGTGACCACAAATCCGAGATAGAAATAATTGTTTTATAAATATTTTGGGGTTTATGATATGATTGCATGATTGTGTGAAAATTTCGTGATGAAATTCTATGCCTAAAGTGTTTAAATTGAAAGTAGGGACTAAATCGAATAAGTTGAAAAATTTGCATACTAGAAATTTTTAGTATGAAATTGTTTTGAAATATTTATTAGGAGGTCTTAAATAGAAATTCTACCAATTTTAAGTTCATGGACAAATTTAGGACATGGAAGGAATTTTGGAAAGTTTAGTAGTAAGGGTATTTTAGTCATTTTGATATTAAATGAAATAAAATGGGAAAAAATAACACAAAATAGTCATCTTCCCATTTAGTTGCTGCGAAACTTCACTCTCTCCATAGCTAGGATTCTTCAACTTTCAAGCTCCATAGTAAGTGATTCTAAGCCCCGTTTTTAATGTTCTTTACGTTTTTGGAATCCCGGAAGCTCGATTAAGCTTATGCTAGTAATAATTTAACCTAGGGTTCATATTTGGAAAAATACCCATAGGTGAAATTTGTGTATTTTGATGTTTTATGATAGAATATGAGGTTTTAAATTGTGTTAAATAATTTGTGCTACTCGGTTTTAAGTGAAAACGAGTAAAATGCGGCATAATCGGTAAAAATACCTAATGTTCATAACTATATGATAGAGTGGGAATTTGATGTTGTTGTAGAAGAGAAAAATGTTCAGCATATCATAAAACATAAGAATAAGGGCTGAAATTAAATTCCCGAGCCTAGGGGCAAAATTGTAATTTTGTAAAAGTTAGGGGGCCAAAATGTAATTTTTCTACAATGTGATTTTGGATTGAAATAAATAGTATGAGTATTAAATGACCTAAATGTGTTATTATAGATCAAGAAAGGCGCAGGCCCGACCTCGAGCGGGGAAAGAAAAAGTTTTGGACTAAATTGCAAAATTTCCATATTTTGCACCAAGGTAAGTTGTATGTAAATATTACAATAATTTCATGTACATTCTTATATTTCAGCCTATTATATAAATATACTAGCTGATGTTAAAATATAAATTGACTATGGGAAGAATGGAAATAAATACAGAGAGAGAGATCCCGGTTGAACATTGAGAGATCGAATGAAATAGAGGGCGTAGCTAGGTCACATGTATGATCTTGAGTGCACATCATGTGTACAAGAAAGCTACGAGACACCAGTAGTAGCTAGGTCACATGCGTGATTCCAAGTGAAGGACACCATGTAGACAAGAGAGCTACGTGAAAGATAAATGTAGCTAGGTCGCATGCGTGATTCCAAGTGAAGGACACCATGTAGACAAGAGAGCTCTGAGAAAAATCGGCTAGGTCGCATGAGTGGTACTAAGTGTTCCCCATGTGTACAAGAGAGCCGAACTAAATGAAGTATGATGGTGGGGTGTGTCTTTGAAACCGTTAAATATCGAGGATTGATCCGAATTGTTCAACGGGATGGTTTTGTGGTGACATTGTGGTTTGGACCTACACTTATAGTGAATGAAATGTGGTGAAAATGAATTGTGGCATATACATATATACGATAAAATGAGGTTAGCATAAAGAATGTGTGAAAGAGTGAAATTAGTATTAAAACTGTTTTTAGATGGCAGCAGTGACGTGATTTTGAAAAATCACCAAAAATAGGAGGAATATAATTAGAGGTTGAATGAGATGTGAAATTAAAGCTTAATGAGTCTACTTTCATATAAAAGAAGCAGGGCAAGCAAAGGAATTCTATATTTTGAGATATTTACAATTGTAACTGACTTGCTCAGGATGAATACGTGATCCCCTGTTTCCACTTTGAAAAATCATTAAAAATTGTACAAAGCAAAATAAGAAATATAGTTTACATGCCTAAATTCCTTATTGAGACTAGTTTTAAATACAACAGACTTCAGGGTTGTTTGAGTTATGTACTGAGAGAAATTCAATTCGTAGTGGACAGAGGTCAGGCCAGTCGAGCTGTGTAACAGGGGAAACTTTAACTAATAAACTGTACTAATCTGCTGAACCAAAATTATAAAAAAATTTAGCAAGAAGCTTTATGAGTCTAGATTCAGGAAATTTTACGGATATGAATTTTGAGTTTTGTAACTCGAGTTATGATTTATTTAGTGAATATGACACAGCAGAGACAGCTTAATCAAGTGGAATAAGCAAGTGAAGTTAAAGTAGACATACTTGAATTGTTGTGTAAACATGTTAGATTCTTAAATTAGTATTTACATACTACTTACTAAGCTATAAGCTTACTTCGTTTTCTCTCTTTTGTCTTATAGTGTTCTCCACTTGCTCAGAGTCAAGGATCGTGAAGATCTACCCGCACTATCATACTTTGGGGTATTGAACTAAATGTTTTGAATTATGGCATGTATAGTAGGCAAAAATTATTTTGTTATGTGTCATATTTGTCTAGGTTTAAAATATTAGTTACTGATTACTCGACCATTACTTTGTACAAGCCATAAAAGTTGGCTAATATTGTTCAAGATATATGTTATACGATGCATTATCAAATGGGATGACATATTTCTATCTTGGTATATGTTATGTTCGTAATACCTTGTATCATGTTCCGCGACGATAGCGGGTAAGGGTGTTACATTTAGTGGTATCGAGCTATGGTTTAGTCGGTTCTCGGACTAATAAAGTGTGTGTAAAAGTCTAGCTATACATGCCATAAAAATATTGTGATAGTGTGGTGACTCTGATTATTCTAAAGCGTGTTTTATTTTAATATAGTAATGGATCCTGAAGGAGGCTGCGGTGATGATCTTTGCTAATGTAATGCGTGGCTCCGCACAAGGGACCGCGCTGTGGAAATAGACTGAGACATTGGGACAAGGAGATGAGGCTCGGGACGCCTTTCTCCAAATGATGAACAATTGGTATCTGAATTTATTCGAGCAAATCCAAATGCTCAACCTCCTCCACCCCTCCTATACCTCGACGATTCTCAGTGAGCTCAAGGTATAAATTTGGTAAGAATGAACAAGCCTCCGGTTGACAAGATTCGAAAACAAGGGCGAAGAGTTTAGAGCAAAGGTTGATGATGATCTGAGAAAGCGGAATTCGGCTTGAAAATTCTACCCGTGTATTTGATGAGCTCTCATGTACACCGAGGAATGCTTAAAGTGTCTTTGTATCACTTTTGAGAGATTGACCTACCACTGGTGGAAGACTTTGGTTGCAGTGGTGCCAAAAGAAAAAGTTACTTGGGATTTCTTCGGGAAGAATTTAGAAAGAAATACATAAGTCAGCGATTTATTGATCAAAAGCGGAAGGAGTTCCTTGAATTGAAGCAAGGAAAAATGTCATCGCAGAGTATGAACGCGAATTTGTAAGACTCAGCAAGTATGCCCGTGAATGTGTGTCCACCGAGGCCATTATGTGTAGAAGATTTGAAGATGGGCTGAATGAGGACATTAAAGTGTTTGTAGGGATTTTGGAGTTGAAAGAATTTGTAGTATTGGTTGATCGAGCTCTTAAAGTCGAAGAATTGAACAAAGAAAGAAGAAAAGTGCTATTGAGGCTCGAGATGTCGAAAAAAGCAGATAAGTAAGCCATTTCAATCTCAACCAAAGAGGTCCAAAGAGACAAACCCTCGAATGACAGTTTCAATTGGGGATTTACAGAGATCGTGGTAGAGCATATTCGGGTCTAAAGCTCAAGCTACTTGGTGGCAAGTGTGGGTAATGTGCGACCTAGAAAGCCGAGTGTCGACAATGTGGCGAGCAACATTATGGTTAGTGTTGGGGACCGAGCGAGCTTGTTTCAAAGCGGTTCTTGCGAGCATTTTATTAGAGACTGTCCAGGAGAAGGTTAAAGAAGAAAGATTTGAGTGTTAGATGAATACCACCGCTAGTAGAGGTAGACCACCGAGAAATCTTGGAGGTGGGACTAGTAGTAGAACTGTGATGAAAGATTTAACGGCAAGATCGAAGCTAGAGCACTGCTAGAGCTTATGCTATACGTGCTTTCGAGAAGATGCATCATCTCCGATGTCATTATGGTACATTTTCTCTTTATGATACTATTGTTATTGCATTGATTGATCCCGGTCCACCCATTCCTATATTTGCATGAATTTAGTATCCAATAAAAAGTTGCTGTTGAATTTCTTGAGTTTACGATTAAAGTGTCGAACCCTTAGGCCAATATGTGCTAGTTGACAAGGTTTGCAAGAATTGCCCATTAATGATTCAAGGTCACTTTTTCCGGCCAACTTGATCTTGTTACCATTTGGTGAGTTTGACGTTATCTTGGGAATGGGTGGTTAACATTGTATGATGCTAAGGTAGATTGTAAACAAAAGACACTAGAGTTAAAATGTGAAAATGGAGAAATTCGTGGGTTGAAAGCAGACGAATCAAATAAATTGCCTATGGTGATTTCGCACATGTCTCGCATGTAAATACATGAGAAAAGGGTGTGAAGCTTATCCGGCTTATGTAATGAATGGTGAGATGTCTCAACTGAAATTTGAATCGATACCTATAGTCCGTGAGTTTCGGATGTATTTCGGAGGAATTGCAGGTTGCCTCCAAGCAGAGAGATAGATTTTGCCATTGATTTGTTGCTTGCATCTTGCACCGATCTCGATTGCTCCATATAGAATGGCTCAATGAATTAAAAGAATTGAAGGCTCGATTCAGGAGTTAATGACAAGGGATTTGTGAGACCGAGTTTCTCTCCTGGGTGCTCTGTATTATTCAGAAGAAGAAGGATGGTTCAATGAGACTTTGCATTGATTACCGTCGACTTAATAAGGTGACTATAAAGAACAAGTACCCATTGCCGAGGATTGATGATTTATTCGATCGTTAAAGGGGCCCATATTTTCAAAGATTGATTTGAGGTCCGGTTACTATCAATTTGAGAGTTAAGGAGTCGGATGTCGAAAACCGCCTTTAGGACAAGGTATGGACATTATGAGTTTCGGTGATGCCTTTTGGCTTAACAAATGCTCCACCATATTTATGGACTTAATGAATCAGATTTTCCGCCATATTTGGATAAGTTTGTAGTAGTGTTTATAGATGACATTTTAATTTATTCTCGAGATGAGTTTGAACATGCCGAACACTTGAGAACTATATTGCAGATCTTGAGAGAAAAGAAACTGTTTGCCAAGTTTAGTAAAAGTGAGTTCGCTTCGTGAAGTCGGATTTTTGGGGCATATAGTCTCGGTGATGGTATTCGGTGGATCCAAGCAAGATTTCGCGATCGTTGATTGAAACCGCCAAGAATGTATCGAGGTTAGAAGCTTTTTAGGCTTGGCGGGTATTATAGGCGTTTTGTTGAAGGATTTTCGATAATTGCCTCTCCTATGACTAAATTGTTGCGAAGAATGTTAAGTTTGAATGGACTGATAAATGTCAATGAGTTTTGAAAAGTTGAAAGCACGATTGATTGAAGCACCAATTTTAGTACTGACCCGAGTCGAGAAAGGAGTTCGTAATTTATAGTGATGCATCATTGATGGGCCTTGGATGTGTGTTGATGCAAGAGGGCAAAGTAGTAGCTTATGCTTGAGGCGCTTAAAACCGCATGAGAAGAACTATCCTACACATGATTTGGAACCGGCATTGTTGTTTTTGCCTTGAAGATTTGGCGACATTATTTATACGGTGAAAATGCCGAATTTTACCGATCACAAAAGTTTGAAGTACTTGATGAATCAAAAGGACCTAAATTTGCGGCAGCGAAGATGGCTTGAATTATTAAAGGATTATGATCTAGTGATTGATTATCATCCGGAAAAGCAAATGTAGTTCTTGACGCCTTGAGCGAAAATTTCTTTTCACTTTGAGAGCCATGAACACGGGTTAGCATTGTCGATGACGGGTCAATTTTAGCGAGATGAGAGCTAAACCGTTATTTCTCCAGTTGATTTGTGATGCTCAAAAGAATGATAGTGAGTTGCGGATCAAGAGAACTCAATGCGAATCGAGTTATGACTCAGATTTTCGAGTTGGACCGGATGACTGTTTGATGTTTCGAGACGAATATGTGTGCGAAAAATGATAAATTGATTCGAAAATATTACATGAGGCGCACAATGGCTGTTTATCGTTCACCCTGGTAGCACAAAATGTATAATGATTTAAAGAAGTCAGTATTGGTGGCGGTATGAAAAGGACATTTCGAATTTGTAACTAAGTGTTTGATCTGTCAACAAGTAAAAGTTGAACATCAAGTACCTTCAGGATTACTTCAACCGGTAATGGTGCACGAGTGGAAATGGGACAAGATTATCATGGATTTTGTAACGGTTTGCCTTTAACTCCTAAAAAGAAGGATCTTTGTTTGGGTAGTGGTTGATAGATTAACAAAGTCAGCCCACTTTATACCAAGACGTCTCGATTACTCACTTGATAAATTAGCGAATTATATATTGCTGAAATTGTGAAGTTGCACGGAGTACCTATGTCTATAATATCGATAGAGATCCAAGATTTACCTCGAGATTTTGGAAAAAGTTACAAGAAGCTTTGGGTACAAAATTGAACTTTAGTACCGCATTTCATCCACAAACAGATGGTCAAACGGAAAGAGTAATCCGGTACTCGAAGATATGCTTAGATCTTGTGTTTTAGAATTTGGAGGTAGTTGGGAGAAATATCTATCTTTGATTGAGTTTGCCTACAATAACGAGTTATCAATCAAGTATACAAATGGCACCGTCTGAAGCCTTATATGGTCGTAAGTGTCGGACTCCTTTATATTGGACCGAGCTTAGTGAGAAGCAGATTCACGGAGTTGATCTAGTTAAAGAAACCAAGAGAAAATAAAAGTAATTCGGGATTGCTTGAAAGTCGCTCAGATCGACAAAAGTCATATCGATTTAAAAAGAAAAGAGATTGAATTTCAAGTGGGTGATAAAGTGTTCTTGAAGGTGTCACCATGGAAAAAGATTCTGAGATTTAGTCGAAAAGGCAAGTTGAGTCCGCGTTTTATTGGGCCGTACGAGATTACTAAGAGAATTGGACCAGTGGCATATCGGTTGGCCTTACGGCGAGAGTTAGAAAAGATTCATAACGTGTTTCATGTATCAATGTTGCGACGTTATCGTTCGATCCTTCACATGTGATTTCCCCAATGAAATTGAGATTCGATCGGATATGACCTATGAGGAGGAACCAATAAAGATTTTGGCTCGAGAAGTTAAAGCAGTTAAGAAACAAAAGTATAGCCTTAGTGAAAGTATTGTGGCACAGACATGGGATAGAAGAGGCTACGTGGGAACCCGAGGAAGCTATGAGGAAGCAGTACCCAAACCTCTTTCTGGGTAAGATTTTCTGGGACGAAAATCTCTAAAGGGGGGAGAATTGTGACAACCCGAATTAGGGCCTAATCGAATAGTGGTTTCGTGACCACAAATCCGAGATAGAAATAATTGTTTTATAAATATTTTGGGGTTTATGATATGATTGCATGATTGTGTGAAAATTTCGTGATGAAATTCTATGCCTAAAGTGTTTAAATTGAAAGTAGGGACTAAATCGAATAAGTTGAAAAATTTGCATACTAGAAATTTTAGTATGAAATTGTTTTGAAATATTTATTAGGAGGTCTTAAATAGAAATTCTACCAATTTTAAGTTCATGGACAAATTTAGGACATGGAAGGAATTTTTGGAAAGTTTAGTAGTAAGGGTATTTTAGTCATTTTGATATTAAATGAAATAAAATGGGAAAAAATAACACAAAATAGTCATCTTCCCCATTTAGTTGCTGCCAAACTTCACTCTCTCCATAGCTAGGATTCTTCAACTTTCAAGCTCCATAGTAAGTGATTCTAAGCCCGCTTTTAATGTTCTTTACGCTTTTGGAATCCGGAAGCTCGATTAAGCTTATGCTAGTAATAATTTAACCTAGGGTTCATATTTGGAAAAATACCCATAGGTGAAATTTGTGTATTTTGATGTTTTATGATAGAATATGAGGTTTTAAATTGTGTTAAATAATTTGTGCTACTCGGTTTTAAGTGAAAACGAGTAAAAGCAGCATAATCAGTAAAAATACCTAATGTTCATAACTATATGATAGAGTGGGAATTTGATGTTGTTGTAGAAGAGAAAAATGTTCAGCATATCATAAAACATAAGAATAAGGGCTGAAATTAAATTCCGAGCCTAGGGGCAAAATTGTAATTTTGTAAAAGTTAGGGGCAAAATGTAATTTTTCTACAATGTGATTTTGGATTGAAATAAATAGTATGAGTATTAAATGACCTAAATGTGTTATTATAGATCAAGAAAGGCGCTGAACCGACCTCGAGCGGGGAAAGAAAAAGTTTTGGACTAAATTGCAAAATTTCCATATTTTGCACCAAGGTAAGTTGTATGTAAATATTACAATAATTTCATGTACATTCTTATATTTCAGCCTATTATATAAATATACTAGCTGATGTTAAAATATAAATTGACTATGGGAAGAATGGAAATAAATACAGAGAGAGAGATCCGGTTGAACATTGAGAGATCGAATGAAATAGAGGGGCGTAGCTAGGTCACATGTATGATCTTGAGTGCACATCATGTGTACAAGAAAGCTACGAGACACCTGTAGTAGCTAGGTCACATGCGTGATTCCAAGTGAAGGACACCATGTAGACAAGAGAGCTACGTGAAAGATAAATGTAGCTAGGTCGCATGCGTGATTCCAAGTGAAGGACACCATGTAGACAAGAGAGCTCTGAGACAAATCGGCTAGGTCGCATGAGTGGTACTAAGTGTTCCCCATGTGTACAAGAGAGCCGAACTAAATGAAGTATGATGGTGGGGGTGTGTTTGAAACCGTTAAATATCGAGGATTGATCCGAATTGTTCAACGGGATGGTTTTGTGGTGACATTGTGGTTTGGACCTACACTTATAGTGAATGAAATGTGGTGAAAATGAATTGTGGCATATACATATATACGATAAAATGAGGTTAGCATAAAGAATGTGTGAAAGAGTGAAATTAGTATTAAAACTGTTTTTAGATGGCAGCAGTGACGTGATTTTGAAAAATCACCAAAAATAGGAGGAATATAATTAGAGGTTGAATGAGATGTGAAATTAAAGCTTAATGAGTCTACTTTCATATAAAAGAAGCAGGGCAAGCAAAGGAATTCTATATTTTGAGATATTTACAATTGTAACTGACTTGCTCAGGATGAATACGTGATCCCCTGTTTCCACTTTGAAAAATCATTAAAAATTGTACAAAGCAAACTAAGAAATATAGTTTACATGCCTAAATTCCTTATTGAGACTAGTTTTAAATACAACAGACTTCAGGGTTGTTTGAGTTATGTACTGAGAGAAATTCAATTCGTAGTGGACAGAGGTCAGGCCAGTCGAGCTGTGTAACAGGGGAAACTTTAACTAATAAACTGTACTAATCTGCTGAACCAAAATTATAAAAAAATTTAGCAAGAAGCTTTATGAGTCTAGATTCAGGAAATTTTACGGATATGAATTTTGAGTTTTGTAACTCGAGTTATGATTTATTTAGTGAATATGACACAGCAGAGACAGCTTAATCAAGTGGAATAAGCGGTGAAGTTAAAGTAGACATACTTGAATTGTTGTGTAAACATGTTAGATTCTTAAATTAGTATTTACATACTACTTACTAAGCTATAAGCTTACTTCGTTTTCTCTCTTTTGTCTTATAGTGTTCTCCAGCTTGCTCAGAGTCAAGGATCGTGAAGATCTACCGCACTATCATACTTTGGGGTATTGAACTAAATGTTTTGAATTATGGCATGTATAGTAGGCAAAAATTATTTTGTTATGTGTCATATTTGTCTAGGTTTAAAATATTAGTTACAAGATTTCGACCAGTTACTTTGTACAAGCCATAAAAGTTGGCTAATATTGTTCAAGATATATGTTATACGATGCATTATCAAATGGGATGACATATTTCTATCTTGGTATATGTTATGTTCGTAATACCTTGTATCCTGTTAAATGATTTGTAACGGGTAAGGGGTGTTACAATTTCATATGCACAAATTCTCAATATCATACTTACTTCACATTACCAACCCTTATATTCATACACAAAAGATCAACTTAGCCAAAGGCGGTAGCTCATTTATCGACTAAGCGAATACTAATTGTAAGGATCAACTAAATCAATGCATATACGAGACATACCTCATTCTTTGGGATTTTACGAGCATATTAATTGAAACTATTACAGCAAGGTCGCTCATTCCCAAGCCAAGTACCTTCGGGATTTAACCGGATATAGCTACTCGCTCAATGCCTTCGGGACATAGCCCGGATATAGTAACTCACACAAATACCTTCGGGACTTAGCCCGGATGTAATAACTCGCACAAATGCCTTTGGGACTTAGCCCGGAATGTAATAACTCGCACAAATGCCTTCGGGACTTAGCCCGGTTATCATCCAAATATTCATGCACATATCAATAAATCATGACACATCTATATTTCATTTTCATAATTAGCGTTCAAACACAAGTCACGTATTAAGCAATCCCATTTTCGGCTCACTAGCCACATACAAACAGCATGGTTTAGTTTGCTTTATGACACGATCTCTATGCACATACGGCTACCCGTCATACGTATAGACTAATTAACTCAACATATAATTCAAGTAGAATCATCATATCACCGTATATTTGTTATGCTCATACATCATGACTTAATCAAATCGTAAACTAAGTCTCGCTACTCGAAAACTTACCTCGGATGTTGTCGAACGATTCCGATGGCTATTCGACCACTTTTTCCTTCCCTTTATCGGATTTAGTTCCCCTTTGCTCTTGAGCTTAATTTAACAAATAAATTGATTTAATCATTTGAGCATCGAAAAGAGGAACTCAAAGTACTTAGCCCATATATATACATTAGACATTAAAGTCACATACATATGAAATCATGAATCAACTCAACATATTAACCCACACTCCCTTTTAGCCGATTGTCTAAGCCAAAATAAAAGCATCAATATGCTTGCCTCTAACCGAATACATGCAACACCAATCTTCTTTCTATGGCTGAATATGCATGTCTATGTTGAGGCCGATTGCAACACTTAATACATTCTACAATTATGGTTACTTGTATTGACTAAATACCAATTCGTTTTAAGTTAAAAACTCGGCTAATACACATATATACTCTAGAGATCAAATACTAACACTTGCACATCACCTTACTACCATTTTCATCCAAATAACATGATCAACAACCATGCTTCTCTTCTACTTCCTAACATGGCCGAATGCATCAAGACACCATACCACTTAAATTTTGGTCATGGGTTAAACAAAGAACTTAAGGCCTAACTCAAGAATGCTAAAAAGAAAATCCACCACCACATGTCTCATTACAAAGCTTCACATTTAGCATGCAAATGGCATCAATCACAAATCCTCCTTAGCCGAAACTTAACCCATCTTCATGCCTCATCACCACAACATCAAACATCAACCAAGAAGACAACACCCATGGCTGAATATCATCTCCATCACATAGCAAAGATCTAAACCATGGGCTAGATAGAACTCAAGCTAACAAATAAATAAAATAAATAAAAAAAAAAACATGCATGAATCTCATGGAACAACACCAAACATACCTCCTCCTAAACACCAACCAACCGAACAAGAAGCAAGAAAATCCTTTCTTCTTCCTTTCTCCTTAAAATTTTCGGCCAAAGATGTTCAAGGATGAACACTTTTTTTTTGTTTTCTTTCTTCAGTTCACGGCAATGGGGGGGGCATGGGTGAGACAATTTTTTTTTTCATCACTCCTCCCTTTGCATTACTTTAATCCTAACCCCTTTTTTTATTCTTTCTAACATAACACACTACACAACATGTTTACAACATGTTTCCACCCATAGCATGGCCGGCCACTATGCTTTAATTTTGGGTAATTTGACATGCAAACCCATCATTTTCACAACATGCATTATTAGGCCACTTTACATTTGCCTAGCACATTTCTAAATTTTCTCACATAAGTCCTATTTGATAAAATTCACTTACAATTAACAAAATTCAAACATGAAATTTTCACACATGCATATGTACATATAATGAGCATCAACTATGATGGCTAATTATTTTTATGACTCGGTTTAGTGGTCCCGAAACCACTTTCCGACTAGGGTCAATTTCGGGCTGTCACAAGGACTAAAACAAAATCCATCAAAATATCCATCCATGGTACTTCCGGAATTGGAAATGGTTTATAAAACCCATGCGGCTGAATTCTTGATTTCGCCTTTTTGCAAGCAATACAGCGGCTACATACTTTAGCCACATCTCGTTTCATTTTCGGCCAATAGAAATGTTCTTGAAGAACGATTAAAGTTTTAGTTATGCCAAAATGTCCCATTAAACCTCCACTATGTGCTTCATGAACCAGAACATTTCTTGTTGATCCTTGAGGTATGCACAATTTATTTTCCCGAAATAAGAATCCATCTTACCGATAGTACCTATCATACACACCTTGCACACACAACTTATAAATCTCTCCAAAATCAGAATAGTCAACATATAAAACAAAACCAAGTAATCTAACATCTAAACAATTTAAAAGAACATACCTTCGCGAAAGAGCATCCGCAACGATATTTTCCTTGTAACACCCCGAATTTGGGCCTAGAAGTATTGGGCCTTGAGTGGGGGTCCATAAGGAGGTTGTATATAGGTATTTAATTGTTGTATATAGGTATTTAATTGTGCAATGAAATGAAACAATTAAATGTTTGCTTTAGTGGTTAATAGCTTTGAGAAGTGTTGGAGAAATCTTGGGTTTAAACTTGGGCTTTAGCAAAAATTTTGGTATTAAGTGAAAAAAAAACTTGGATGCTTGGATGAGGGCCTTTTAAATTATTGTGGTAAATAAATGACACAAGGAAGCATGTAGTCTAGTGGTTGTGGCGTCATTAAGGTTGTATAGGAGCCTAGGTTTAAGCCTTGGCTCTTGCAATTTATTTTGGTTTTTTTAGGGAACCTGGACTTTGGCCTTTAGACCTTATAATTAATTGGGGATAAAATATGACACAAAAAGCCTTGTGGTTTAGTGGCAAGTAGCATGTGGAGCATCTGAGGGGAGGCATGGGTTCGAATCCCATGGCAAGCAAGAAGCATTTATTTTGCTAACAGGGGGCCGCAAGAGTTGGTGTTGAATTTAAACTCTGATGATGGAGGATCCCACATCGAAGCTAACATAAGAGGGATGCTGGTGGCTTTAAATAGAGAGAACCATGAGGAGAGTAGAGGTACCTTTCTTGGTTGATCCCTTTCGCTGTATGGCGTGCTCGTTTGGGTTGGGCGTCGGCTAAGAGTGCTCGGAGCGTAGATTAACTCTAGTCTCCTATCAGGTGTGTATTTCTCACTACTCTAGCTATAGGATGGCTACTTCGGGCCGCGATGGGCCGAAAGGGGTCATGTGGGCCCAATGGGCCTACAGGCTCAATTGGATAAGTTGTTTGATTGTGTAGTAAATATTGGACTAGGCTAGGTGAATCTCATATCTGTGGCTAGATTTGGGCTAAAAGGGCCATACAAGCGTGTGGGCCCATTTGGGCCGAGAATAGGCTTTAGGCCCATTCGTATTGTTATCCCTGTTTAGAATACTTTAGTTTACCAAATTACCAAAGTACCCCCGATTTACAAAATTACCGTTCTACCCTCGATTTATAGAATTACCATTTTACCCTCGATTTATAGAATTACCGTTTTACCCTCGATTTACAAAATTACTAAAATACCCCTGGTTTGTAAAATTACTAAAATACCCCCTGATTTGTAAAATTATTGAAATACCCTCGACTTGTAAATATTACCAAAGTACCCTCGATTTATAGAATTACTGTTTTACTCGCGATTTATAGAATTACTATTTTACCCCTGATTTACAAAATTATCGTTATACCATCGATTGTGAAATTACTGAAATACCCCTATAGGGTAGAATTACCAAAACACCCCTAGTTTATAAAATTACCAAAATACCACTGGTTTGTGAAATTATCGAAATACCCTCAATTTGTAAAATTACCAAAATACCCCTAATTTACAAAATTACAGAAATACCCTTGATTTGTAGATTTACCAAAACACCCTTATAGGATGAAATGACTAAAATACCCCTAATAGGTAAAAAGCCCCTATAGGGTAAAGTGACTGTAATACCCTTGTATGATAAAATGATGAATACGCCCTTATGTTCCGTATGACTGATGTGCTTAGGATTTACATATATTGATATTGGAATAGTTAAGTTTGAGTGACAGGTGGTGGTTATCGTAAGTGATTGATTATGGAAACGTTTCAACTTCAACCCGTAACAAGTGTGTACTAACCCTCGTAATAGCTTAGATTAATATTTGCTGAGAAGCCGAAATACAAAAATACCGGTATTTCGGGAACTTGTGATTTTGCCTTTGCTTAAAGTGCAATAGATACGATATGATCGGTAGTTGGATCGATGGAACAGGTAAAAGCAAAATTTTGTGCACGATGGTAAGTTGGGCCTCAATGGGCTGGAATTGGGCCCAATAGACTTTCGGGCACATTTGGGTAAAATTGATAGAAAATGGAATTTGGAAAAGTTGCATGATAACACGGTTAGTACTGTTGTAAATTTTGGATTAAGCAGGCTTAGTGGGCTAAATCGGCATTCGTAGGGCCCATTAGAGGTTTTGGGCCCAAAAGCCCGAGTTTGATAAAGTGGGTTAAAGATCATTGTTTAAACACTCGAAAATATTGATAATTGTTGATGAACATGGAAAACCTTGATATTTGGTAAAATTATGAAATTACCCTTATAGTATGAAATTGACTATTTTGCCCCTAAGTAAAAATGACCATTATACCCCTAGGGTTTGAGTATAAATTTGATATGTGGGATATGATATACATGATTGATATGATATGCACATGATATGGATAAAATGCACATGATATGTATGAAATGCACATGATGTATTCATAAATGCATTGGGTTGAGTTTTTATATGGATGGAGGAAGTGCAAAAGGGCTTATGCCCCAGTTTATTGAAAAGGGCTTATGCCCCAGTTTACCGAAAAGGGCTTATGCCCCAGTTTATTGAAAAAGGGCTTTGCCCTAGTTACCGAAAAGGGCTTTGCCCCAGTTATTAAAAGAGGCTAGGCTTCCAGATATATGATAAAGCAGCTATGCTGCCAATGGTGTGTTGGTTGGTACGGGTGGAGAGTAGCGGATGGTGGGTCGAGTAGTCTCCCCAAATGGGCTTGCATACATTCATTGGTATTTCATATGATATTGAAATGGGCTTGCATACATCCATTGACATTACATGTGATATTGAAATGGGCCTATGGGCCATACCGTTTACAGTAAAGGCTTCGGCCCAATGAAATGATTTATGAAAAGGCTTTGGCCCAGTGATATGATTTATGAAAAGGCTTGACCCAAAGAACTGTTAAACGAAAGGCTTGACCAAGATATGTCAAGACTAAATAGGGCTTTGGCCCAGATTGTACTAATACTGTGTTTTCACTGTTTGTATGTTATTAGGATTACACACTGAGTTTTCGTAAACTAAACCCATTTCTAACTGTGCAAGTAATCCCTAAGCTTAGATGGTTTGGAGCTACGAGGGACTCGGAGATGGCCACACTACTGTTTCTATTTCTTTTAATTGCAATAAGTAGCCAATTTATTTCTTTATAATTTTTATCTTATTAATAATATTATTTGGTTTTGGGTTGTAATAAGGCCATTTTAATTATTTTTCTGGGATTATTTTATTTTATACCCTATATTTTACTGATAGCAATCCAAAATGGGTTAGACTTAGGCCGTGTTTTGAAAATGATAATTGTTTTCAAAGTAACGCAACGATACAATTAATCGGTTTATCAAAAATATCTATTTAAATGAATTCTAACTCGTTTTTCTCAAAACCTAACCTCGCACCAAAGTGTGGCAATAGTTGTGGGCATGTCTAGGATTGGATCCAATCAAAGAGCTTGGTACTTAAGCAGCCGTCATGGCTCACCTCCTCTGTCTCGGGTACCTACCTGGTGCCCAGCTTCCATACACTTTGTTAACTCAACAAAATATATGGTTTTTAAAAACACTAAGACAGAATGTGGGTTTCAACTCCAATGTGGCACGTCAGATTCGGCCATAACGTCTGGGCCGGGTTTGGGGTGTTACATTCCTTACCTTGTTTGTATTTGATGACTTATGGAAAGGATTCTAAGAACTCGACCCATTTTGCGTGACATTTGTTTAACTTCGTTTGTCCTCTCAAATGATTCAAAGCCTCATGATTCGTATGTATAACAAATTCTTTAGGCCAAAGATAATGCTGCCATGTTTCTAATGTACGTATCAACGCATACATTTCCTTGTCATAGGTAGGATCATTGAGTGTAGCTTCGTTCAGTTTCTCACTAAAATAAGCCACCAGTCGCCCATCTTGTGTTAAAACCGCACCTATACCTATTTCAGACGCATCACATTCCACCTCAAAAATTTTGTTAAAATCCAACAAACATAAAAGTGGAGCATTAGTTAAACACTCTTTCATTTTAACAAAAGAGGATTCTTGTTCATCAAACCAAAGGAAATGTGTATTCTTTTTTATAATACCAGGCAATGAGGCAGCATGTAACACCCCAAATCCGGCCTAGACGTTACGACCGAATCTTACGTGTCACATTGAAGTGCCTTCTAAAACTTGAACTTGTAGATGAAAAACCATTTTAAAGTTAAAACCCATTTTGTTTTATTGCTTGAGAAAACTCAGTAAATTTCATTATTACAACTGAAAATTAACTTATCAAAATGTTTGTTATCATTGATTTCTTAATCCGATTAAAATCGCGGAAGCTTCTCTAGTTGTAAACCTAAGGTTAAAATTGTAAGTTTTTTTTTCTTTCAAATCGTTATTATTTTGAAAACTCGATGTTCCTACTATAGCAGTTTAAAATACAAAATCAAAAGCCCAATAAAATTTAAAATTCCCCAAATGGCCTTATTACATAATTAAAACCGAAATATAAAATCTTTGAATAAATTAAGTCATAAACAAATCATTTGCGATCATATGGCCACCTTTGAGTCCCTCGCGGCTCCAAATCGTCTAAGACTAGGAATTACCTGTAGAGTTGAAAGGAAGATGAGTGTACGAAAACTCAGTGGGAAATCCCCTACCAGTCAAACAGTAAATAGTGCATATAGAAACGGTCTGGGCCTGAGCCCTATTAAATAACAGTACAGTCTAGGCCTTAGCCCTATACAGTAACAATATGGGCCTAACCCCAAAGCAAAATTAGTATAGTACAGGTATGCAACCCATCCCAATCCAACCAACACACCACCTGTACCAACCAACACACCATGTGGGGATTAGATCGACCCACCCAGCCAACACAACAATATATCAGTGAGTCTGTTAAAAATAATAAATGCGGCGTAGTCACTAATATTAGAACACGTGGCAAAGCCACCAGAATGGTAAAAACGTGGCAAAGCCACTAGTACAGTACTTCCTCCAAATTAGAATCCCAACCCCAATGCAGAATGTCATGTCAAAAATAAATATTATGTGTATGCAAGGTCTCATACTCAGATATAGTCATGCATATATCATACACTCATCAATCAGCTTACCTCTAGGGTATAATGGTCATTTCCATCCATTAGGGGTATTTTGGACATTTCACTAACTTTGAGGTCTCAGTACAGATAACGACCTATCAGATGGTCTACCATCGCCTCAAGCGACTCAGATAACCAATGTGACCAAAATGGTGTAAATAGGCCCAAAGCCCATTACTCGGCCCAAGTGGGCCCACACGTTCGTGTAGCCCATTTAGCCCAGGTTCAGTCGCAACTATGTGTTCACCATAGCCCACTCCATTATTTGCCACTTACTGTAAGTTTTATCCGTGTGAGGCCCATAAGCCCATTGGGCCCATACGGTTGGCCCAACAAGGCCCATAACGGCCCAAGCCAACGAGAACGCTCGTGGCAACCACTACAGTCTGTCGCCAATGATTTGTGGGCTCAAATTGCCATACAAGCATTCACACGCCCGTGGGGTCTTGGATGCAGTTGTTTTAGTTTTTCGATTTTTCAACTTTTGCCAATTCACAGCAAAAAGAGGTGTGAATACACACCTGTTTGGCGAGACGCATGACAAATCCCACGTATATTGAACCTACACTCATCAAGACTTTCAGTTAATTAACTGATGGTTTGACTTAACCACAACATAACATTTTAACCAAAACACACCATCTTACCTTGATTGAAAGAGGGTGGCCTAAACCGCTAAAGTCGCTAACCCACAATTGATTGTACCCTTTGACGAGAATCTGAGTTCCAAGTAGATCTTGATAGTTAGTAATGACTACTGTAACACCCCGAACCCGAGACCATCGCCGGTGTCGGACACGAGGGGTTAACAAGCCAAGTTCACTTGTTTTGCCCATCCATTGGACATTTCCAGTCAGGCTGGAAAAACTGCGTCACTGTCACCTTAAAAATCATATCTCGAGTTTCAAAACTCGGAAACTGGTTTCGTAAATTTTCCCTGAATTTAGACTCATATATCCATCCATGGATTTATTTCTAGAATTTTTGGTCGGGCCAATTGGTACAGTTTATTAGTTAAAGTCACCCATGTTACAGGGATCGACTGCTCTGACCTTCGCGCGGTATAACTTGAATATCTTTCTGTACAGGGCTTTAATGCTGGTGCCGTTTGTTTCTAATGAAACTAGACTCAAAATGGAATCTGTACATATAAGGTATGTCTCCTAATTATTTCTGGATAATTTATAGTAAATTTTTAAAGTTGCGACAGGGAACCCAGAAACCGTTCTGGCCCTGTCTCACAATAGCTTTAATATCTCTTAACATGTAACTCCTATGACCATTTCGTTTCTTCCATATGAAAATAGACTCATCAATGTTCATTTACATAGCTGATTCACTATTTAATACCATTCCTAAAAATTTTGGTGATTTTTCACATTCACGTTACTGCAGCTGGCAGCATCTGTTTTTAAGGTAGGTCTTACCTATTTTGTAGTCTCCATGAACCAACTAGTCTTGCCTTACATAGGTCCACATATGATCATTTTAACCATGCCAATGGCTGATCATGTGACCAACATTCCCATTTCCAATTCATAATCACATCATGACACCATATATATATATACAAACCGCAAATAGTTTAAGTTGATACTTCACTATTACGAGCCATTTTCGCATGGCCGTACACATATACATCATAACACATTTAAACCAACAAGGGTAGTCCTATACATGCCATTTCAAGTTCAACCAAGAATTTATACCAAAATGGGGGCTTGATAGTGTGGATGACTTCGACTTCAACGATCCCGAATCCGATTGCTATCGAGCGAAATCTAGAAAACTGAGAGCCAAAGCAGCGGAGTAAGCATTTTTATGCTTAGTAAGTCTCAAGGAATATAATCAACTCTAATTACAGCAATACATTCACATAGTTAAATGCATCATTTCATTAATGCACATTCACATAATCATACTTACTTCACCATCCCAACACTTATGTTCATACACAAATAACGGCTTCATTAAGGCCGATAACTCGCTCCATCATAGGAGCGGATATTCATACGCCCTTACTCCTAGCGCGCAAAGCACACACCGCACTTACCTTGTCATTGGGAAATTTCACAAGTGCATTAGCTGAAATTTTCCAGCAAGCTTATAATTTTCAAATCACATACCTTCGAGTTTAACCGGATGTCGCTACTCGATCAATCGCCTTGGGACATAGCCGGTTATGGTAACCCGCACCAAGGCTCACGGACTTAACCCGGATATCACGATTTGCACAAATGCCTTGGTCTTAGCCGGATAGAATGACTCGCACGAATGCCTTGGTCTTAGCCGGATGTAGCCACTAGCACAATTGCCTTCGGGTCTTAACCCGGTTATAATTTCCAGCATAATTGTCTTCGGGGCTTAGCCCGGATATCATTCAATTTCTCATGCACACATACATCAATAATCATTGGACATACATATTTATTTTCGTTACTAAGGCTCAAACACAATTATAATCACTAACATAATCGCCTTGGGACTTAGCCGGGTATCATTCAATACTCATACACACATAAATCAATAATCAATAGATCCATATTTCATTCCACATAATTCAAGTAAGGTCACTTCTTGAGGACTTACCTCGGATGTTGTCGAACGGCTTTTACGGCTATTCGATTACTTTTTCCTTCCCCTTGTCCAATTGTGGCCCTCTTAGCTCTTGAGCTAATTCAAACAAATTCAATTTATCAAAACCTCATTGTGCTAGCTTATGGCCGAATATGACAAGGAATTTAAATGGTCATATGGCCACCCTTTAGCTTGAATACACAATGGTCATGCATATTTTATACTACATCAAGCAATTCAATACAATTTATTCGAGCATCAAGGAAAAGCTAAGGCCTTCAATAGGCTACCCAAGGCCGAATATACTTGTCCATGTTGAGGCCAATTATGCACTTAATACCACACAAAACAGCATGCATTTTACTAGTTAATGCTTTGCATATTGTAGCTCAAAACTTACAATATAGCATCAAGCACTCATATGTGTGCTAGGCAGAATGTGCTTACAATTTCACAATTATTCTTCAACATCTTCTTCTTTAAACAAACTTATTCATCACTTCCTTCATAACCAAAACATCATGTGCAAACATATATATACATATATGAGCATGGCAATTTCAAGGTGTCCATAGCCATCCAAAATACAAATTTTAACTAACATGCAAGAAGCATGAACCATGCTCATGAATGCATCATGGCGAATATGACAATCATGCTCCTTTTCAACTTCAATCATGATAAAACAAAAGAAAGCTCAAAATCTTACTCAAGAGTAGACAATCCATCATTGCATGCATCATCATCAAGCTTCACACTTAGCATGCAATGGCTTTATCACCATAACAACTTTGGCCAAATACCATTTCCATGGCTTAACAAAGATTTGAGCCATGGCTAACATGCACATCAAGTTAGCAACCAAAACATGCATGAAACTCCTAACACAACCTCATACATACCTTAATCTTGATGCAAACTTAGCCAAATCTCCTTCAAGATCTCTTCCAAACCAAGCATGAAGCAAAATCCTCCTTCTTCCTTAGTTTTGGCTCAAAGAAAGGATGAACAAAATTTTTTCTTTCCTTCTCTACAACTCACGGCAATGGGGGGAATTACCACACTCACACACATTTTTTTCATTTTTTATCACCCATACACCTTTGTTTATTATTTCACCCTAATGCACCAACAAAACATGTTTCATGACATGTTTAGCCCATCCTCCTTGTCATGGCCGGCCACCACCTATAAAAGGGGAATTTGACATGCAAGTCCATTATTTTGCATGCATGCTTTAATTAGTCATCACACATTTCCTATCATACTTTCAAAGTTCATTACTAAGTCCTTTCTTGTGGAATTCACCCTTATAACACTAAATCAATCATCATAAAATGTCATACATGAGCACACACATGTTATAGGCATCAAAATAAATTTTAATTATTTTTATGCCTCATTTTTGTGGTCCCGAGACCACCTTCCGACTAGGGTCAATTTTGGGTGTCACAACTCTCCCCACTTAAGAAATTTTCGTCCCCGAAAATCTTACCGTAAATAGGTTTGGATATCGCTCTTTCATAGAGTTCTCGGTCTCCCAAGTAGCTTCTTCTATCCCGTGCTTGAGCCATAACACTTTTACTAGCGGAACCCGCTTGTTTCACAACTCTTTCACTTCTCGTGATAGGATACGAATCGGTTCTTCCTCATAACTCATATTAGCTTGAATTTCAATTTCGATGGACTAATCACGTGCGATGGATCGGATCTATAGCGTCAAGCATCGAAACGTGAAAGACATCGTCAACCTTTTCGAGTTCGGGGGCAAAATCAAACGATATGCCTTGGATCGACTCGGTCGGATATCTCATATGGCCCAACGAACCTCGGGCTCAACTTGCCCTTACGGCCGAATCGAGTATCTTTTTCCAAGGCGATACCTTGAGAAACACTTTATCACCCACCGATACTCGATATCCTTACGCTTCAGTCCGCGTCACGACTTTCGACGATCGGAGGCTATCTTCGACTTTCACGGATTATTTTCACTTTCATTCAGCATCCCTAATCAAATCCACCCGAAAATCTTGCTTTCACCGAGCTCGGTCAAAACAATGGTGTACGGCATTTACGACCGCATAAGGCCTCGTAGGGTGCCATCTTAATACTTGATTGAAAGTTTGTTGTTGTAATCGAATTCAATCAACGGCAAATACCGTTCCCATAAACCACTAAACTCGAGGACGCAACATCTTAACATATCCTCAAGTATCCGAATTATCCGCTCGGATTGACCATCATTTGGGGTGAAAGGCGGTCTTGAAATACAACTTGGTACCCAAAGCTTCTTGCAACTTTTTCCAAAATCGCGAGGTAAATCTCGGATCTCTATCCGACACGATGGAAATAGGCACCCGTGTAATCTCACAACTGAGAAACGTACAATTCAGCTAATTTGTCAATTGAAAAATCCGACGTGCGGGGACAAAGTGGGCCGACTTAGTCAATCGATCTACCACGACCCAAACCGCATCCTTCTTACTTGTCGACAATGGCGGTCCGGATACAAAGTCCATTGTGACTCGATCCCATTTCCACTCGGGTATCGTGATTGGTGAAGTAATCTCAAGGCACCGATGTTCCGCTTTCACTTGTTGACATATTAAACATCTCGAAACAAAGTCGGAGATGTCTCGCTTCATACCATGCCACCAAAATCGACGTTTCAAATCATTGTACATCTTCAGACTCCCGGGTGGATTGCCATTCGGCTACAATGGGCTTCATTCAGAATTATCGAAATGAGTTCAATTCTTTGGAACACACAGACGACTTTTGAACCTCAAACAATCGTCATCATCGATTTGAAACTCAATCCTTGTTCGAACACACTCGGCCGCTTTTGCGCCAACTCGTCGTCGACTTTCGAGCTTCTCGAATTTGATGTATCAATAGTGGTTTGGCTTTCAATTCAGCTACTAACACACTATCGGATCGAATGCACAAGTGCACATTCATCGTCAGAAGCGAATAATGATTTACGACTCAAGGTATCCGCAACCACATTCGCCTTTCCGGGTGATAGTCAATGACCAGCTCGTAATCCTTTAACAACTCGAGCCAACGTCTTTGTCGCAGATTTAAGTCTCTTTGGATCATCAAATATTTGAGACTTTTGTGATCCGAGTATACATGGCACCTTTCACCAAATAAGTAATGTCGCCAAATCTTTAAGGCGAATACGATGGCGGCCAATTCGAGATCATGAGTCGGATAATTTTTCTCATGTGGCTTTAATTGCCTCGACGCATAGGCCACAACTCGACCTTCTTGCATTAATACGCAACCTAACCCAAGTAGAGAGGCGTCGCTATAGATGACAAACTCTTTGCCGGACTCGGGTTGCACTAGAATTGGGGCTTCATCAAATAAGTTTTCATTGATCGAAACTTTTTGGCATTTCTCCGTCCATTCAACTTAACATCCTTTTGGAGTAGCCGTCATCGGCGTGGCTATCGTTGAGAAGCCTTTACAAATCGTCGGTAATAACCTAAGCAAGCCCCAAAAAGCTCGAACCTCAAGAATATTTCTGAGGCTTCCAATTAAGTATGGCTGAAATTTTATTGGTCGACTCGAATACCCGATCAGATACCACATGACCCAAGAAGCTAACCTCTCTTAACCGTAACTCACACTTGTGAACTTAGCATATAATTGCTTATCCCGTAAAATTTGCAAGACTAACCGCGGTGTTCAAAGATGTTCGGTCTCATTTCTTGAATAGAGCAAGATGTCATCAATGAACACGACTACTTAATCGATCCAAATATGTTCTAAAGATCCAATTCATTAAATCCATAAATACCGTAGGGCATTAGTGAGCCCAAACGGCATCACTAGGAACTCATAGTGACCATATCTCGCTCAAGGCGTCTTGGGTACGTCCAATCTCGGATTCGCAATTGATAATAGCCCGATCTCAAATCTATTTTCGAGAACACTAAGGCTCCCTTTAGTTGACCGAACAAGTCATCGATACGTGGCAACGGATATTTGTTCTTTATTGTCGCTTTATTAAGCTGACGATAATCGATGCACAGCCGCATGGTTCCATCCTTCTTTTCACGAACAACACCGGCGCACCCCAAGGCGAAAAACTCGGCGAGCAAAACCTCTATCCACCAATTCTTGTAATCGAAGCTTCCAACTCCTTTAATTCCGTTGGTGCCATACGATACGGAGCTATCAAAATTGAGTGGTACCGGTACCAATTCGATGCCAAATTCTATTTCCGAACGGTGGTAAACCGGCAATTCTTCAGGAAAACATCCGGTATTCACAAACCACGCACAGATTCGGGTTTCTTTTTCGATTCCTTGTCATCGAGCACGACGCAAGGTACGCTTCGCACTCTTTTCTTACATATTTTCGGGCCAACATTGCCGATATTAGAGTCGGCAACCCTTTAAGTCCGTAGACTTAACCCGAATTATCTCGTTATTCAAGACCTCAAATCGATAGTCTTGCTTTTGCAATTTACGACCGCATCGTGCATGGTCAACCCATCCAAACCAAGAATAACGTCGAACTCATCGAACGGCAAAAGCATCAAGTCCGCCGGAAACAAGAACCTCGGAACACTAGGGGACTTTTCTTGCACACTTTGTTGACAAGCACGTAATGACCCAAGGGTTTGACACCGAATTACAAACTCGAGAGACTCAATAGGCAAAGTCTTCTTGGATGCTAAGGTTTCACATATATAAGATTGAGTAGAACCGTGGTCAATCAAAGCAATCACATTAGTATTGAAAAGAGTGAAAGCACGTGTAATGACATCCGGAGAGGCAAGATCCTCGGCGTGGCAGATGGCATAAGTCCTCGCAGGAGCACGAGCCTCGAGATCGATGGTAGCATCTCTAGATCCTCTCGACCGCCAACGACATTGCCCATATTTCTAGGTGGCCTACCTCGAGCAAATGGTAGCACCCGAGTTTCCACTCGACTCACATTCTGCTCAAGCATCCTCGGGCAATCCTTCCTAAAGTGGTCGGCCGATCCACACTTATAGCAGGAGCGATCACGAAACCAACAGCTCCTCGAATGCCATTTGCCACAATGTTGACACTCGCCTCTCTCGGCGATCATTTCCACCACTGGCGATCAAGTGACTCGTGTGGTCACAGGGGTCGATCGCGTCCTCGTCTAGAAAAGCCCAAAGCGCCTCTAGACCGGTTCACATCATCTCGAAATCTCTTGATTGCTGTTGAAGAGACTTTCCGAGGACCTCTTTCGAATTCTCCGGTTCCCACATCAGCTTTTTGTTTCTCCTTTCTAAGCTCTTCGACTTTACAAGCTCGCTCAACAAGTACTACGATCTCGTATTTCGAGAATGCCAACGAACATCCTTATATCATCATTCAGCCCATCCTCGAGCGTTTACATAATAGCCGGACGAAATGCATTCTCGCGTGTATCGGCTAAGCCTCACAAATTTTCGCTCATAGTCGGTAACCAACATAGAACCTTGCTTAAGATTAAGAAATTCCTTCGCTTTTGGTCGATGAATCTCGATCGATATACTTTTTTTTTTTTTTGAACTTGGTTTGAAAGAATTCCCAAGTCACTTGCTCTCTAGGTACCACGAAGTCGAGTACTCCACCAATAGTAGGTGGAATCACGTAGCAAGGAGATGGTACACTTTAAGCACTCATCGGTGTACAAGATAGCTCATCGAGCACCGGATAGTGTTGTCCAACCAAAATTCAGCTCGTTCGGCATCATCATCATCCGTAGCTTTAAATTCAGTGGCCCCATGTTTTGAATCCTATCGATCGGGGCTTACTTGACCTTATTTGGTCGATTCGGAGGTATTGTAGGTGCGGGGTTGCATTTGTCGGGAATGGAAGTTGTGGGACAGCCGTGTTAGTTCGAATGTATTGATTAAACCATTCGCTCATCACACTATAAAAGGCTTGCCTAGCCTCATCATTCGGATTGCTGGCCATAGGTTGAGAGTCCGCCGGCGCTGTCCCTTGTGCGGAGCAGCGCCACACTCTCCACATCATCAGCTATTGCTCGGTTGGGATCGGGATCCATTGCTATAAACAAACTCAAAGTCAAATTGTCGAAATCACCACACTATCGATTCATCATTTTATGGCATGTATAGCTAGACCCCAAACACCTCACGGTAGTCCTAGAATCGACTAAATCGTGGCTCGATACCAATAAAATTGTAACACCCGAACCCGAGACCATCGCCGTGTCGGACACGAGAGGTTAACAAGCCAAGTTCACTTGTTTTGCCCATCCATTGGACATTTCCAGTCAGGCTGGAAAAACTGCGTCACTGTCGCCTTAAAATCATATCTCGAGTTTCAAAACTCGGAAACTGGTTTCGTAAATTTTCCTGAATTTATACTCATATATCCATCCATGGATTTATTTCTAGAATTTTGGTCGGGCCAATTGGTACAGTTTATTAGTTAAAGTCACCCATGTTACAGGGATCGACTGCTCTGACCTTCGCGCGGTATAACTTGAATATCTTTCTGTACAGGGCTTTAATGCTGGTGCCGTTTGTTTCTAATGAAACTAGACTCAAAATGGAATCTGTACATATAAGGTATGTCTCCTAATTATTTCTGGATAATTTATAGTAAATTTTAAAGTTGCGACAGGGAACCCAGAAACCGTTCTGGCCCTGTCTCACAATAGCTTTAATATCTCTTAACATGTAACTCCTATGACCATTTCGTTTCTTCCATATGAAAATAGACTCATCAATGTTCATTTACATAGCTGATTCACTATTTAATACCATTCCTACAAATTTTGGTGATTTTTCACATTCACGTTACTGCAGCTGGCAGCATCTGTTTTAAGGTAGGTCTTACCTATTTTGTAGTCTCCATGAACCAACTAGTCTTGCCTTACATAGGTCCACATATGATCATTTTAACCATGCCAATGGCTGATCATGTGACCAACATTCCCATTTCCAATTCATAATCACATCATGACACCATATATATATATACAAACCGCAAATAGTTTAAGTTGATACTTTACTATTACGAGCCATTTTCGCATGGCCGTACACATATACATCATAACACATTTAAACCAACAAGGGTAGTCCTATACATGCCATTTCAAGTTCAACCAAGAATTTATACCAAAATGGGGGCTTGATAGTGTGTATGACTTGACTTCAACGATCCCGAATCCGATTGCTATCGAGCGAAATCTAGAAAACCGAGAGCCAAAGCAATGGAGTAAGCATTTTATGCTTAGTAAGTCTCAAGGAATATAATCAACTCTAATTACAGCAATACATTCACATAGTTAAATGCATCATTTCATTAATGCACATTCACATAATCATACTTACTTCACCATCCCAACACTTATGTTCATACACAAATAACGGCTTCATTAAGGCCGATAACTCGCTCCATCATAGGAGCGGATATTCATACGCCCTTACTCCTAGCGCGCAAAGCACACACCGCACTTACCTTGTCATTGGGAAATTTCACAAGTGCATTAGCTGAAATTTTCCAGCAAGCTTATAATTTTCAAATCACATACCTTCGAGTTTAACCGGATGTCGCTACTCGATCAATCGCCTTGGGACATAGCCCGGTTATGGTAACCCGCACCAAGGCCTCACGGACTTAACCCGGATATCACGATTTGCACAAATGCCTTGGTCTTAGCCGGATAGAATGACTCAGACGAATGCCTTGGTCTTAGCCCGGATGTAGCCACTAGCACAATTGCCTTCGGTCTTAACCCGATTATAATTTCCAGCATAATTGTCTTCGGGCTTAGCCGGATATCATTCAATTTCTCATGCACACATACATCAATAATCATTGGACATACATATTTATTTTCGTTACTAAGGCTCAAACACAATTATAATCACTAACATAATCGCCTTGGGACTTAGCGGGTATCATTCAATACTCATACACACATAAATCAATAATCAATAGATCCATATTTCATTCCACATAATTCAAGTAAGGTCACTTCTTGAGGACTTACCTCGGATGTTGTCGAACGGCTTTTACGGCTATTCGATTACTTTTTCCTTCCCCTTGTCCAATTGTGGCCCTCTTAGCTCTTGAGCTAATTCAAACAAATTCAATTTATCAAAACCTCATTGTGCTAGCTTATGGCGAATATGACAAGGAATTTAAATGGTCATATGGCCACCCTTTAGCTTGAATACACAATGGTCATGCATATTTTATACTACATCAAGCAATTCAATACAATTTATTCGAGCATCAAGGAAAAGCTAAGGCCTTCAATAGGCTACCCAAGGCCGAATATACTTGTCCATGTTGAGGCCAATTATGCACTTAATACCACACAAAAACAGCATGCATTTTACTAGTTAATGCTTTGCATATTGTAGCTCAAAACTTACAATATAGCATCAAGCACTCATATGTGTGCTAGGCCGAATGTGCTTACAATTTCACAATTATTCTTCAACATCTTCTTCTTTAAACAAACTTATTCATCACTTCCTTCATAACCAAAACATCATGTGCAAACATATATATACATATATGAGCATGGCGAATTTCAAGGTGTCCATAGCCATCCAAAATACAAATTTTAACTAACATGCAAGAAGCATGAACCATGCTCATGAATGCATCATGGCCGAATATGACAATCATGCTCCTTTTCAACTTCAATCATGATAAAACAAAAGAAAGCTCAAAATCTTACTCAAGAGTAGACAATCCATCATTGCATGCATCATCATCAAGCTTCACACTTAGCATGCAATGGCTTTATCACCATAACAACTTTGGCCAAATACCATTTCCATGGCTTAACAAAGATTTGAGCCATGGCTAACATGCACATCAAGTTAGCAACCAAAACATGCATGAAACTCCTAACACAACCTCATACATACCTTAATCTTGATGCAAACTTAGCCAAATCTCCTTCAAGATCTCTTCCAAACCAAGCATGAAGCAAAAATCCTCCTTCTTCCTTAGTTTTGGCTCAAAGAAAGGATGAACAAAATTTTTTCTTTCCTTCTCTACAACTCACGGCAATGGGGGGAATTACCACACTCACACACATTTTTTTCATTTTTTATCACCCATACACCTTTGTTTATTATTTCACCCTAATGCACCAACAAAACATGTTTCATGACATGTTTAGCCCATCCTCCTTGTCATGGCCGCCACCACCTATAAAAGGGGGAATTTGACATGCAAGTCCATTATTTTGCATGCATGATTTAATTAGTCATCACACATTTCCCTATCATACTTTCAAAGTTCATTACTAAGTCCTTTCTTGTGGAATTCACCCTTATAACACTAAATCAATCATCATAAAATGTCATACATGAGCACACACATGTTATAGGCATCAAAATAAATTTTTAATTATTTTTATGCCTCATTTTTGTGGTCCCGAGACCACCTTCCGACTAGGGTCAATTTTGGGCTGTCACAACTACTATCCCATTAACACAAAAGCCAAATTTGGCTTAACCCCAGACAATGAGATAGCATATTACCTTAATTGAATACTTGAGGGAAAAAGGTTGTGGTTGCTTCAAAACCACTTGTACACCACTACTCCTTGAAGAACCCTAGAAATAAGGAAGGAATCATAAATTGATACCTGAAAACCAAAGGAAAAGCATTCGGCTAAAAAAAGAATGGAAAGAAGCATAACCTCAACCCTTACCGATCGTCCGAGAATCCTATAAAAACTGTTATATGCAACACTAGAAGAATAGAGGAGTATTCGGCCAATCCCTGAATAGCAGAGTATCTGAAAATGGTTAGCCACAAAGATAAAGGGTATTTGACCTAAAAAAAAAAGAGTATGCCAAAAGGAAACAGAAGAAAAGAAGGGGGCAAAAAGATGAAGAGGGGATTCGGCTAGCAAAGAAACCCAGAGAAAGTCAAATAACGAGGGAGAAGTGAAACAACATTCAGTCAAGAATGAAAGAAAAGTAGAAGGGAAGATGTTAGATTCAACCAAGCACAGAGGAATATCAAGAGTAGAAGAAAAGTGGTTGAAGAGAGAAAGAAAGACTAATGTAATCAACTATGGTTGTGAGAGACGAAAAACAAAGTTCGGCCAACCAAGAACCAAAATACCAATTCAATACCAAAAATGCCCAAAGCCGAATTTGCACAAAGAAAAGTGCCTCCAACCTCTTCAATTGTCAAAAATGCACACAAAGGGACCTCTAGCCGAATTTACCTACCCCAAACTCCCCAATTGGCTACAACTCTTCCCAATCTCAAACTCCTTGAAAATTTCCATGATTCTCTCCCCTTATCCCTCCTAGACATCTTCCAAAACCAACCCCAAGACCAATTCAAACTCTTCATCACCAGAGTTCAATTCCCACAAAACTCTTGTCATCCCTTAATAGCAAAATAAATGCCCTTGTTTGCCATGGGATTCGAACCCAAGCCCCCCTCAATAGCTCGATACGCCACTGGCCTCATTGACACAAGCTCTTTTTGTGTCATGAACATACACAGACCTAAACATAAACCCCAACTGCTAGCAGCCAACTTCACTTAAGGATAAAATTAAAAATTTTCCAAGGCCCAAACTCAAACCCAGGCTTCCTAATAACCCCCACACATACCCAAATTACTTGACCAACAAAGCAAACACGAATTTATGCCAAAACACGCAAAATTACAGACCCTAAATTTTTATGGTGTTACACAGCAACTGTACTAAAGTTTGGTACAAATCTCCGATAGAAACTTGCAAGGCCATGAAAGCTTCGAACTTGGCTGATATTGGTCGGACGTGGCCATTCTTGTATTGCCTTGATCTTCTCTTGATTCACTTCAAGACCACTTTTACATACAACAAAACCTAGAAAAATAACTTTGTTAGTACAAAAGTTACATTTCTTAAGGTTTGAATATAACACTTCTTTTCTTAAAACTTCCAAATCAGATAAAGATTTACTATAAACCAAAATATCGTCAAAATAAACTACGCAAAAACGACCAATGAAAAACCTCAAAACGTGGTTCATCAACCTCATGAAAGTACTCGAAGCATTGGTGAGGCCAAATGGCATGACTAGCCACTCATGCAAATTGTATTTGGTTTTGAACGCGGTTTTCCACTCATCCCCCTCCCGCATGCGAATTTGATGACAGCCACTTTTGAAATCGATCTTAGAAATAATTTTGCACTCTAAGCTCATCTAACATATCATCAAGTCTAGAGATTGGATGACGGTATTTGACGGTAATTTTGTTGATAGCTCAACAATCTACGCACATTCTCCATGAACCATCTTTTTTAGGCACCAACAAAACGGGCACCGCGCATAGACTTAAACTCTCCCATATGTATCCTTTCTTCATTAAATCAGCAACTTGTCATTGTAACTCTTTAGTTTCTTCGGGGTTACTTCGATAAGCTAGTCGATTTGGAATGGTAGCTCCAGAAATGAAATCAATTTGATGTTCAATACCTCGAATTGGAGGCAGTCCACTAGGAACTTCTTCCAGGAAAATATCTTCAAATTCCTGTAACAAAGAAACAACAGACAAAGGTAAAGAGTTATCAAGTTCATTTATATCGAATAAACACTCCTTGTACATAAGTACAAACACGGGCTGGTGCATCAATAGGGACTTTCGAATGTCTTTTTCCCTCGCCAATACGCTCATTTTTTCACTCTCATTTTCTTTTTGGCTCTCTTCTTTCTCTCATATTTTTACCTCCTCTCTCACACTTTTTCCTTTCTTTTTTTAAATTTTTTTGTCTTTTTCTTTTTCACTCTTTTTTTCTTGTACTTTTTCTTTCAATTTCAATTGATCTTGATACACTTGTTTTGGGGTCAACGGGGCTAAAGTAACATTTTTGCCTCGATGCTTGAACGTGTACTGATTTGTGTAACCATTATGAATCACACTTCTATCAAACAACCATAGACGCCCAAAAAGTAGATGTCTCGCGTGCATGGAAACTACATCGCACACTACTTCATCTTGATACTTACCGGTGGAAAACGCTACCACAACTTGATTGTGACTTGAAGCTCTCCTTCACCATTTAACCATTGCAACTTGTATGGAGTTAGGTGCTTGGTTGTGGCCAAATGGAGCTTTTCCACCAGCATGTTGCTAGCTACATTAGTACAACTTCCACCGTCAATAATTAAACTAAATACCTTGCCTTGGATGTGGCATCAGGTGTGAAAAATGTTCTCCCTTTGTTGATCAAATTCAACACTTTGAACATTAACAGTACGTTTGGTTGGCTGTAATGGAATAGGGTTGTAATTGAATAGAGCTGTAATGGAATAGAGCTGTAATAGAATAAAGCTGTAATAAGTAATTCAACTGTTTGGTTGAATGGAATGGAATAGAACTGTAATAGTATTCTTGTGTTTGGTTGAATGGAATGATGTTGTAATAGCATAAGGAAAAAACTAAAATGACCGTAATACCCTTAGCGTAATTTTTATTAAGGTAAATGATTATTGTTATTGTTATTAAATTTTAATAAAATTATTGTTAAATATATTTTATTAAAAAATATTTTAATCATATTTTAACATAATTATTATTAAATATAATATAATAAAATACTATATATTTCATAACATTCTTAATATAATTATTATATGAATTAAAAATCATAATATATAATACTATAAAATAATATATAATCTATTTTATTATTTTTAAACTGCAATACATATTTAATGTGCTAAAATATCATTATTGAAACAAATAATTTAATTATAAACAAAATATTAGAAGTAATAAATAACTTGAGAATTATATTTCACATCCAAACATAATATTCATATATTAACAAAAAGTTACATGATTTCATTAGTTTATATGTCATAATTAATATGTTATAAAATTTTACAACATTAAAAAGTTACAACATTGTAATCATATTCTATCATGTCATTATACCATCAAAAAGCTACATAAGTATGCATATTGTGTTATTATTCAGAAAATCAGTGTTAATTCCTTGAGAGCGACCACCTCTTGGTAAATTCTTGAGTTTCTAATCTGCTACGTTAAAACCGTATGTTGATTGCCGTACGTTGATTGATTTGATTTCCTATGTTCTGAAAGTGGTTCTCCATGTTTGCCTGCAAACATTGAGCTGTATTAGCGAAAGGCTCAACTAAATCTTCAAGGGATTTACCTGGCTTAGAAGAAGATGGTTGTGAGAAAGCATGCAAGCTCAGTTCATAGCCAATATCAGGAAAATTCAATAAATTCAACCTCAAAATTTACACAAATGTTGCAAGATAAATTTATTAAATTATGACTCAATTGATAAAATGTATAAACAATAAGGGCTAAATTTGTTATTAAACCAATCAAAATCATGTATAATCCATGAAAACATTAACTCTATGATTAATTGTTCTTAATTTCTAACCTTCGAAATTGATGGGAAATAAATTGCTTTGATTTTCTTAGAAGGACCAATTTGCTCAATTCAAATTGAGAGGAATTGAAGAGTTCTTTTTACCATATATTTTTATGTCTATCTAGTTATAATAGTTATCGGTAAAGGCGGCTCAAATAGATTTAAGCATATATTTGACCCCATAATCTCTTAAAGCAATTAATGATGATAAATGCTAAGTAAATTTAGACAAAAGACAATTTAAAAGCATAATGACCTAGAGATAAACAATCTTTTAGGGCAAAATTTGTTTGAAATTATAAAACTCATCAATCCGAACATGTGGATCATCGACCACTTTCATTATGGACCTTATTGTTGTTAAACCACTTGGAAATTACATAAAGATGTATATATGAACTTCTATATATGATCAACTTTTTGGGGTTAATCATCCAATAAAAGCAAACATGGTCACCTTGCGGACTATAGATATCTACCTACCACGTCTTTATTTCCAATGAATACCGGTATTGTACTATTCATTAAAGGGACTGTCTCTCACCTTCTAGTTATATATTCATCAAATTTCCATTGCTTTATATCCGTAAGAGTTTCAAGCCTAAATCTTCCCTTTTTTCCTTTCATCTCGGAGTTCTTTCCTATTAACCTTAGAGCAAAGCAAGATGGTCGCTAAGAAGCTTATCAAGTTGGTAAGAAAATGGGAAAAATGGTGCAATCAGAGAAAGAGGATCACACCATCAAGTGCCACCTCAGATATCGGCGCAAGCAGTTGCAACACGTCGACAACAGTTGAGCAGTATGATTTTGTTGTATACAAGATAGATCGAAACACTTTCGCTTCCATTGAATATCTCAAGAATGAAATAGTCATGGAACTATTTAACTTGGCTAAAGAAAAGCCTGGTCTATCGTGCAATAAAGCTCTCATCTGCATGTATCTATAAGAAACTCGATGCCTTTGGAAGGATTCTGTTAAATAATGAGCCACCTTTTCGCATATAACCCATTAAAGTTGGTTAGTAAAACTAAGCTTGTAAAAGAAAAGGAGAGCTACACATAAAATTACGCTACATAAAATTACATGATCAAGAGAAGTCAATAGTAATATGGCAAATTATAATGATATCCTTAGGCGACCCTCTGTGATAGCTTTCAAGATGATAAGTAATCGCTACTTGAAGAACCACTCATACTTATCCCAACATAAAAAATTACCGACTTGGAGTTCAATCTTGTAAGCCAGCGTTGCTCAAGCGTAGCAAAGATGTCGACAATTCAAAATTCATTTCGGATGCACTCACAATCGTGGGCAACTCTATTTTCTACAATTGAGGTTGAAGGTCTCTCGATGAAGTGTCACTCTCGAAGCTTCTAGACAAGTCGAATCACCTATCTTCACTCTTGATCCATCCAAGCTCCCATTGACTTAATGATGCCAACAAAGCATCTTGACCGATTCATGCCGGAGAAAATATCCTAGGAAAGAGTATTCCAATTTCACTTTCAACCCCGACCTAAATTTTGTTAACAAGCTCATAAAAATAGAACATCAAGTCGAAACCGACATTCTTGACTTATAGATCCAACCAAAGTACTAGAATTTATAGTACAATAATAGAAAATTGAAGGCATATTGTACTTGGAAGAGGATGCAAATACATCTATATCTATTTCCAACTCCATTTATACCTGAAGGAGCCATCTATATCGCCCACTAGCGTAACTTCGGTTCCATTTCACCCTCTAGTGTCGGACTTCAATATGTGTCCGCTCCAAAGCACTATAATGTATATTTCTTAATAAAGTTTAAATCATTGCACCATATCTCCAAATCAAAAATCAGAAAATACAATAATGAAAATTAAGTTATTATCGAAGAAATTTGGGAATAAAACTCGATTTAAAGAACGACAAATATTGCAAAAGGGATATGCGTGGGTATTACAGACAATATAAATTCATCAAAATTTGAGTTATCTCCTCCATTAATTAGTTTATTTTTGTCGCTCCAAGAGCAAAATCGAAATAATAAAACAAGGATTAAGAAGAAGAGATCGATATGATGATTATGATTGACTCCTTGCAATTCAATTCTAGTCCGTAGGTTACTCATAAGAGAAAACGAAACATCATCTCCCCAAAAGATAGAGATTTGGGAGTTGAGTTGTAGCTTATTTTTTAGAAATTTTAAAGAAAACCCATCACCAAAACCCTTCTAAAACAAAATTTGTTTATTGAAGAACGAAACCAAACGAAATTAAACTTAAAAGAAAAATCGCTAACCTGAAAGTGTATTGTTGTAATAAAAGAAGCAATTTTGAACGCATTTGCAGAGAAAGTCCAAGGAGATTTTGGGAAGAATTTTCTTCATTTCTATTCAGCGATGGTCGGAATAGCCATTCCAAACTTTCAACGCTGAATCCCTATTACGCGCTTGAGGAATAGAAACGCTTTAAGTAATACGGCCGAATGAAGAAACGGTGAACCAAACAAAAGCATTACCATTCATCACAGAATAAGGAGGGAATGGAATAGCCATTCCCTCCAACCAAACGTACTGTAAGGCTTCGTTTCACCATAAGAATTTCTCCTTCAACCGGTAGTTCTACTTTTTCTCCTTCATCATCAGATGGTACTTCAGACCCATTTTCATTCTCCTCCTTGGACTCAATTTTACTATCAGCCCTTACCACCATGATACGTCGATTTGGACATTGGCTTGCTATGTTCCCTCGACCTTGACACTTGAATTGTTTTGTCTCTTGTGCGATTTGGCACTTGCTCGTTTTTGTTTCGACTCGACTCACCAATGGGTTGATTGGGTTTAGTTGCTACAATCGACTCTTTTATTCAAATAGGGGGTTTGTTCACTCCTTAGCTTCACTTTTTAGTAGAAGGATTGGCATAGGATTGGCTTACTCCTTTTCGCTTTAGTTGCTTTTCGACCTTTATCGCCATATGGACCATGTCTGTCACTTCAACATAGTGTTGTAGTTCAACTATGTTGGCAATGTCACGGTTTAAACCCGTTAGGAACCTTACCATTGTTGCTTCTCGATCCTCCTTGATGTCAGCTTGTATCATTGCTATCTCCATGTCTTTATAATAATCTTCAACGCTTCTATTACCTTGAGTAAGGTTTTGGAGTCGTTGATATAAATCTCGATGGTAGTATGAAGGGATGAATCCTTTCCGCATGACTGATTTCATTTCAACCCAAGTAGAAATAGGTCTTTCACCATTTCTCCTTTTACTTGTTATAAGCTGGTCCCACCACACACTTGCATAGTCAGAAAACTCTATAACTGCGAGCTTTACCTTTTTACTTTCTGAATAGTTGTGGCAATAAAAAACAAACTTGATCTTCTTTTCCCACTCCAAATAAGCTTCAGGATCATTCTTACCTTGGAATGGTGGAATTGTCATCTTGATATTTTTAAGATTGTCATCTTGACGGTCACGATCTCTAGGACCCCGATGTCATCGGCGGCCTCGTTGTCGTACACTTAGAGCAGATGAATTATCACTTTCTTGCTCACTTTCTTGCTCACTCTCGGCGACCCCTAGTTTATGATCGAATAACCGCTCCATTTCTCGCATAAGTGCTTGTAGTGTCAAATTAGTAACCCTTCCACCCACAACATTGTGAATGGGTTACAATCCTTCTCTGGCCATTTGATTTCTTTCGAGACTTCTAGACATGGAATTTTTGTCACACGGCAAACTCACACTTCTCTCACAAAATAAATTCACACAATTTTGGCTTTTGTTCTCTCGGATAGTCTCATCGCACTCTAGCCTTTTTCTGCTCAAGTTTGCCTCTCTAAGTTCTCCACAGACTACTTAGATGAATCAGCTCCTATTTGTGGGTCGGTTTGCAAAAATAATGTGAAATTGGGTGATAGGTTGGTATTGGGATAAATAGGTGGGCTGGAAACAAAAACAAAAGGGTGATAGTGTGGCGGTTTGGTTTTAGAAAGAAATAATGAATTTGTTGGGCAGAAAATACTTTTGAAACACAACTTTTCGCTTCTTGCTTTTTTTTTTCAAGAAAATGTATATTTCTACTTTTGCACTTTTAGAATGTATACTTCTCTTTTTTTCGAATATTTTTTTGCTAAATTATAATATCAGGAATACCAAAAATGATGATTCGCACCTCAATTTAACCAGATTTAATACCAAATGATACAAACATGGATATGGATGTCACAAGTTGTGTTGTTGCCCGATCGTTTAAATTGAGTAAGATTGACAATTTGAAAACAAATAGGCTTAAGATAGTTGAACGATAAGTTAAAAGGAAAGGTTGTAAAAAGGTTAAATAAACAATGATAGATGGTAGGCTAAAGCTTAAGAGTGAACCAACACAATAGATTAGTGTTGACCCAAAACTTAGAAAGCAATTAGACTAAAGAGGGTGATGAAAAATTGGTAAGGATCATTTGATAGTAAACCTCGACCCGCTATCTACAAAGATAGGAACCTCTGTATGGTGAACGCCACACTTGGATACAAGTGATAAGTTTGAAAAATAAACAGAATTGACGCCACAAGGGTTGCTTGATAAGCCAACTCAGTCTTTGGAGAACAATAGGAGTTGAACACTCAAAAAGTAATAAGATATTATCAAATTCATAAAAAAAAAGGTCCTTTTACAAAGGCTGATTTCTCCTATTTATAGTCCTAGAATAGGCTAGACGAATAGTCACAAGAATTCAACTTAATGTGCTAATCAAAAACTAAAATAAAGTTCAAGTCTTTTGACATTCTTGAACCAAATAACTCCACTCTTGAATTCTCTTAAATTTAGCTGAATGAATGACCGTAAATGCTTGAAAAATGACTCTTGAATTGTCCCTTGGCTAGCCAAATAGACACCAGCTCCTTAAAGGCATTTTGAATGCTTTGAGTTAATTTTTGAAGTAGCAAAAATGGTTGGTAGGTAAATACGTTGCTGCTGAATTAAAAAGATGGTATAATACTCCTTAAAGTTCCTTAAATGATGTATAAAACCTCATTTTTAATATCCCCCTTGCTTGTAACCGAAAATGACTTGAACAGCCACTTTATTGAATGTGTAGCAGCCTTGAATTGCAACAGTTATGAGCTGAAGAGTTACCTGCATTTAAACACATTAAATTGAACTTATTAAACACATTTAAGCGCTTATTGAACATGCACTCATTAAAACTTAACTTAGATAAATGGACTAAAACCTATGCAACAATTATTCCAGCAACTAATAAAATTAATAGAAGCATAATTGGTTAAACTTAAACCATGCATCAATAAATAATCCTAGTAACTAGATTAATTAAAAGCAACACTTATTAAATAAAGTTTAACAAAAACTCTAGTAATTAAAATAAACTAAGATGAGTTGAATAAAGTCCAGCAGCTCATTTATTGAAAATAGATGAGTTTATTAAAATTCAAGTTTAAGTTGCAATAAATTGCAAGTGACGCCAATTGAGCTGTTCCATGCATGGCTATTGGATTTGGCTTCATGCTCTCCCCAAGCTCGATCCACATAGCTTGCTAACGCTTCTTGAAATTTCTTAGCTCGTGATTGAGTTATAGGTCCTCGTGGCAGCACAATGGATTCTGTAGTAACTTCTCTAGCTATGGTCGCATCACTTGGCCGTGTGAACCACACAGGCTACTCATACGGGCATGTGACCCCTGTATTAAAGAATAATTTTAAAATTTTGTGAAAAATTCTCTGAGTTCCCAAGTTTTAAAATTTTGTGAAAAATTCTCTAAGTTCTTGATTTAGTCCCGACTTGATTCTAATGTTTAAATTGGGCCTCGAGAGTCCATTCAAGGTACAATATGATTAGTTTTAGATATGAATAGTAAATGACATGAATTACATGGAATTATTCTGTAAACTCTGGTAATACTTCGTAACCCTGTTTCGATGATGAATACGGGTTAGAGGTGTTACGCCTACTCACACGAGCTGTGGGTCGGAGCGTTAGCTACACGATGCTACTCACATGAGCTGTGGAGAATCCACAACAAATTTTATACCTCAGCCATTGGCAGGACATTCAAGACCAGCTGTGACAGCCCTAATTTAACCTTAGTCGGAAAGTGGTTTCGGGACCACAAAACCGAGTCATAAAAATAATTAACTGTTATATTCTATGCTTATTGTATGTGTACATGCATGTGTGAAAGTTTCATGCTTTAATTTTTTCATTTGTTTGAGAAATTTATTAAATAGGACTTATGTGAGAAAATTGTGAAATGTGATAGGTAAATTTAAAAGTGGTCTATTAATGCATGTTATAAAAAGGTTGGACTTGCATGTCAAATATCCATTTTATTTATAGTGGCCGGTCATGATGATACTTTTATATTAAAAATATGTATTAATTATTAGTTAAATGGCTTTATGCTTAATAATATAGATGAAAAAAAATAAAATAATGGATGTTCATCTTCTTTCTTCATTTGCCAAATTTGAGAAAGAAAATTATTGAAGAAGAAGCCAAGGCATTCGGCCATGGTTATCTCCATTTAAAGGTATGTAATGTAAAATTGCTTTGAAATTGATAGTGAAATTAAATTGATAAATACATAATATAGCAAACCCATGGTTTAAATTCATGAATCAATGAACAAGTGTCCATTCGGCAAGTGCTAAATTTGTGTTATTTTGATAAGTTTTTGGGAAGATGTTAGTTATGTTAAGTAGATTAAATAATGGTTGAATAAGTTGATCTTGTTAAAAGTATGAATTGTTAATGCTCATATGTGTAATAGCCGAACATGGGGTTGCTCAATGTCTTGAACAAATGCTGTTTAGGTGTTTTGAATTGAGTAAATTAGATGTTGAACGTTTAAGGGTTCGACATTGTTTATGATTTTTTTAGAGTATGATTTGAATAATTTGAGTATTGGAATATGAGTAATGTTATGCATAGGTAAGATTATTATGTTCGGTTTTGATAGTATATATGTATAATCAATCCATTTTGCTAATTATATATATATACGGTGGTTAAAAATATGGTTTTGATGACTAGATATTTAATGGATATTCGGCAAAAAGGAGTTAAAGGTTAAGTCATAAGAAAATTTGAGTGATATACATATTTGCACATTAGGGTTATATGAACTTTGGCTATGTGATTTATGTGTTATGTGAGCTATTTATTTGATATGCATATTCGGTCATTATTTGGCAAGAATGAAACTGGTGTGCAATTTGCTACATTTGCTCATGAAATAGAAATGGTACATGAAAGCTAAGTTTGAGTGATTAGGACCGAATGGAGTATATAAGATATTAAAACATGCTATAATTATTTATAGGTGTATACGTGGTTGTGCATGAACAAGTAATCGATTAAATTGTGATAGTCACACATAGGTATAAATATATATATACCTTCTGTATGCACCTTGTGACATAGAGACATTCAGATATACATATATAAATATATTATATATATAGTTGAATTCGTGTATAGGAAAGCATGAATCTTTGTTTGTGTATGCGAATTAGATATTGATATAAAAAGCATGAAATCAAGTCATGGCACATTTTATAAAACATAATATGCATTGAAGTTATATGCTTGCCAAATGTGATTATTAAAGAATCAAAGTTGAATAAGTAATTAAACAAATTCATTTGTTTAAATTTAAAGCTCAAGAGAAAAGAGGAACTAAATCAGATAGGGGAAAGGAGAAAGCAATAGAGTAACCTATCCGCAACTGTTTAAAACATCCGAGGTAAGTCTTTGAGTAATGGAACTTAGCTTATGATTTGATAAAATCAGGATATATAAGCATAATATATAAATTGTAACCTAATGTTTCTACTTGAATTAAGTAGTGAGATAAATAATTTGTGCATATGACTTGTATCCGAATGGTTATAGAAATCATGTTGGATAGCGAAACGAAATCGTGTTCTTTGTATGTGGCTATTGAGCCGAAAGTGGAATTGTTGATAAGCATGTTGTGCTTGTGTTATAGTAAGGTAAATGAAATGCTAATGTATTATGATATATATATGTGCACGATAATTGAGGATTTTAACCGGGCTAAGACCCGTAGGCCTTGTGTGAGATTTATATCCGGGCTAAGTCCCGAAGGCATTCGTGCTGATGTTATATCCGGGCTAAGTCCCGAAGGCATTCGTGCTGATGATATATCCGGGCTAAGTCCTGAAGGCATTCGTGCCGGTGTTATATCCGGGCTAAGTCCCAAAGGCATTTGTGCTGGTGTTATATTCGGGCTAAGTCCCGAAGGCATTTGTGTTGGAATTGTGTAATCTTGCTGTAATAATTCAAATGAATGGGCTCACAACCCTATGATGGTCAGGTATGTACCGTATATACATTGTAAAATTTGATTCGGTTTAAATTGTGATTATTCATTTGGATAGTGCTCTTTCGGCCATTGCTTATGGTTGGATGAAGTTTATAACTTATTCGGGATACATGAATTTTGATTCAAATGAAAATATGTTAAGATTGGCTCTGAGCATGTAAGTATATTGGTTGAAGTGTGAAGTAACATGAATATGTGAATATGCGTATATGTATTTATTTAGCCTTGAAATTGAATTAGATGTATTCGGCCAAATAATGAAGTTGGTTGAATAAAAAGAAGTTATCTACGTGATATGAATTGGTGTTTAAGGAATAATTTAAAATGGCATGGATGAACAATAGTAGTATATTTAGTCATGGTTATATTCGGTCAAGGAAAAGATGATAAGCATTATGAATGCCATGCTTTAATTTTAAATGATTTCATTACTTAAAACCTTCTAAGCATAGAAATGCTTACTCTGTTGCTCTTAATCCTCTGTTTTATAGATCTCGCTCATTAGCTACGGTCTCGGGGATGTTAAAGTCGAAGTCGTCCCCACTATCTAAGCCCATTCGGTACTCTAGTAGTTAAACTTTGATAATGGCATGTATAGGCTTGACTTTTTGTTGTTAAATAAGTATCTTTTTGATGATGTATATATGTACAACCATGTGAAAATGGCTTGTTAAGTTGCTATATGTGTTCCACATAGTTAATGTGAATGGGTGGTTGATATTCGATTAAGTTTTCAATGTTTTGATGTGAATTGAACTTAAGAATGAATCACTATACCCATTATCTTGAGATGACTCTTTTGTATATTGTATAATTGGAAAAACAAGTTGGAATTCGGTTTTATAAGTGTGCCAATGGGAGTTATTCAAATATGGTTAACTGGAATTTCGTGCTTGTATGGTAATACTCTTTAACCCTCCGGCAACGGGTACGGGTTAGGGGTGTTACATTTTATTGGTATCAGAGCTGTAGTTTAGTCGATTCTAGGACTAACGTAGCACGTATGAGTCTAGCTATACATGCCATTAAGTGTTAATACGATAGTGTGATGATTTTTGACAGTTAAAAACGTGTTTTCGTATAGTAATGGATCCCGATCCCGATCGAGCAGTAGCTGATGATGTTGAGAGTATAGCGTCTGCTCCCGCACACGGAACTGCGCCGATAGACTCTCAACCTAACGCAAGCAATCAAAATGATAAGGCTAGAAAAGCCTTTTATAATGTGATGAATGATTGGTTCAACCAATACATTCGGACAAATACGGCTGCTCCACAACCCCCACTTCCAACAAATACACCCCCTACACCTATGATACCTCCGGTGATTGATCACATGAGGATGAATAAGCCCCCGGTAGACAGAATTAGAAAGCATGGGGCACTGAATTTAAAGCTACAGACAGTGATGATGCCGAGCAAGCTGAGTTTTGGTTGGACAATACTATCCGAGTATTCGATGAACTATCTTGCACACCTGATGAATGCCTGAAATGTGCCATATCTCTACTACGAGATTCTGCCTATTATTGGTGGAATACATTGGTTTCTGTTGTGCCCAAAGAACGGATGATGTGGGAATTCTTCTAGACTGAGTTCCGAAAAAAGTATATCATTCAGAGGTTCATTGATCAGAAACGAAAAGAATTTCTTGAGCTTAAACAGGGTTCCATGTCAGTTACTGATTATGAACGGAAGTTTGTCAGACTTAGTAGATATGCTCGAGAATGTGTATCGTCTGAGGCAATTATGTGTAAACATTTTGAAGATAGGCTGAATGAAGATATAAAAATGTTTGTTGGCATTCTTGAAATACGAGAGTTCGTAGTACTTGTCAAGTGAGCTTGCAAAGCTGAAGAACTTAGTAAAGAGAAAAGAAAAGCTGATGTCGGAGCTGGAGAATTTCGTAAAAGATCTTCAGGAAAGTCTTTTCAGCAATCATCGAAGAAATTTCAAGATGATTCAGGTCGATCAAAGAACACTTCGGGTTTTTCCAGACGAGACCGCGGTCAACCCCCTGTAAGTACACGAGCCACTTCAGTTGCCAGCGTTGGAAATGATCGACGGGATAGGACCGAGTACAAGTATTGTGGAAAATAGCATTCGGGGAGTTGTAGATTTCATGACCGCTCCAGCTATGGATGCTGATCAGCAGACCATTTTATCAAAGACTGTCCGAGATTATCCGAACAAAATGTGACCCAGAGTGGGAAACCGAGTACTACTACAGCACGAGGTAGACCACCTAGGAATACGAGGAATGCTAGCGGTAGTCAAAGAGGGTCTAAAGATGCTACAACCAGATCCGAGGCTCGTGCTCCTGCTAGAGCTTATGCTATACGTGCACGCGAGGATGCTTCTTCGTCTGATGTTATTACCGGTACTTTCACTCTCTTTGATACTGATGTGATTGCTTTGATTGACCCTGGTTCTACTCATTCATATGTATGTGAGACTTTAGCATCCAGTAAGACTCTACCTGTTGAGTCTACTGAGTTCGTGATCTGAGTGTCAAATCCCTTGGGTCGATATGTGCTAGTCGACAAAGTGTGCAGGAAATGTCCCCTAATAATCCGAGGTTCCTGTTTTCCGGCTGATTTGATGCTTTTACCATTTAATGAATTTGATGTTATTCTCGGTATGGATTAGTTGACAGTGCATGATGCAGTTGTGAATTGCAAAAGAAAGACTATTGATTTGAGATGTGCAAATGATGAGATAATCCGAGTTGAGTCTACTGATATGAATGGGTTACCAGCAGTAATATCCTCGATATTGGCTCAGAAATATGTCAAAAAGGGGTGTGAAGCATATCTTGCGTACCTACTTGATACTAAAGAATCAGAAAAGAAGCTTGAATCAGTATCAGTGGTTTGTGAGTATCAAGATGTTTTTCCCGAGGAATTACCAGGGTTACCACCTGTTCGGGAGGTAGAGTTTGGTATTGAACTTGTACCTGGGACTACACCAATTTAGATAGCTCCGTACTGTATGGCACTAACGGAATTGAAGGAATTGAAAACTCAGTTGCAAGAGTTGATGGATAGAGGTTTCGCTCGACCGAGTTTCTCACATTGGGGTGCACCAATATTGTTTGTGAAAAAGAAAGATGGAACCATGAGAATGTGCATCGACTATCGTCAATTAAATAAAGTGACAATAAAGAAAAAATATTCGTTACCGCGTATTGATGATTTGTTTGATCAGCTGAAGGGAGCATCAGTGTTTTCAAAGATAGATTTGAGATCGGGTTATTATCAGTTGCGAGTTCGAGACTCAGATATACCTAAAACTGCTTTTAGAATGAGATACGGTCACTATGAGTTCTTAGTGATGCCGTTTGGGCTCACTAATGCCCCTGCGGTATTTATGGATTTGATGAACCGAATTTTTAGACAGTATTTGGACTGGTTTGTAGTTGTGTTTATAGATGACATCTTGATTTATTCACGCGATGAAACTGAACACGCCGAGCACCTGAGATTAATGTTACAGATTTTACGGGATAAGCAGTTATATGCTAAGTTCAGTAAATGTGAGTTTTGGTTGAGAGAAGTTAGCTTTTTGGGACATGTAGTACCCGCATCGGGTATTCGAGTTAATCCGAGCAAAATTTCAGCCATACTTGATTGGAAGCCTCCGAGAAATGTTACTGAAGTTCAGAGCTTCTTGGGACTTTCCAGTTACTACCGACGATTCGTAAAAGGTTTTTCGATGATCACGACACCTTTGACAAAATTGCTACAAAAAGACGTCAAATTCGAGTGGTCTGAAAAGTGTCAAAAAAGTTTCGACCAGCTAAAAACGCTTTTGACAGAAGCCCCAGTATTAGAGCAGCCCGAATCCGGTAAAGAGTTTGTCATTTACAGTGATGCATCCTTACATGGGTTGGATTGTGTATTGTTGCAAGAGGGTCGAGTTGTAGCTTACGCGTCGAGGCAATTGAAGCCACATGAGAAAAACTATCTGACTCATGATCTCAAATTAGCTGTCATCGTATTTGCTTTGAAAATATGGCGACATTTCTTGTTTGGAGAGAGATGTCATGTATATTCGGATCATAAAAGCCTCAAATATTTGATGACTCAAAGAGATTTGAATCTGCGACAAAGATGTTGGCTTGAATTGTTGAAACATTATGAGCTTGTTATTAACTATCACCCGGGAAAGGCTAACGTGGTTGCCGATGCTTTAAGTCGCAAGTCACTATTTGATTTGCGAGCGATGAATGTTCACTTGTCAGTTTCATCCGATAACGTGTTAGTAGTAGAATTAAAAACCAAACCGTTATTGATTCATCAAATATGTGAAACTCAGAAAGTCGATGATGAATTGGTTGCTAAACGAGCTGAATGTGTTTCGAATGTGGATTCAGAGTTTCAAATTGAGGACAATGATTGTTTGAAGTTTAGAAGTCGATTGTGTGCCCCAAGAAATTCAGAACTTATTTCGATGATTTTGAACGAAGCTTACAATAGCCGAATGTCGGTCCATCCTGGTAGCACAAAAATGTAAAATGATCTGAAACGTCAATTTTGGTGGCCTGGTATGAAACGAGACATTTCTGACTTTGTTTCGAAGTGTTTGGTATGTCAACAAGTGAAAGCGAAACATCAAGTGCCTTCAGGATTACTTCAGCCGATCATGATACCCGAATGGAAATGGGATCGAGTCACGATGGATTTTGTATCTGGGTTGCCATTGTCGTCGAGCAAGAAAGATGCGATCTGGGTTGTTATTGATAGACTGACAAAATTGGTTCATTTTATTCCCGTACGTACGGATTATTCACTTGACAAGCTAGCTGAATTGTATGTTTCTCAGATTGTAAGGTTACATGGGGTACCTATTTCTATTGTGTCGGATAGAGATCCGAGATCCACATCGCGATTCTGGAAGAAGTTGCAAGAAGCATTGGGTACCAAGTTGCATATTAGCACCGCTTTTCATCCCCAAACTGATGGTCAATCCGAGCGGGTCATTCAGATACTAAAGGATATGTTGAGATGTTGCATCTTTGAGTTTAGTGGTTCATGGGAACGGTATTTGCCTTTGATTGAATTCGCTTACAACAATAGTTTTCAATCAAGCATTAAGATGGCACCTTACGAGGCTTTGTACGGTCGTAAATACCGTACACCATTTTTTTGGACCGAGCTTAGTGAAAGTAAAATCTTCAGGGTTGATTTGATTAAAGATGCTGAGCAAAAAGTAAAAGTAATCCGTGAAAGTCTGAAAGTAGCTTCAGATCGTCAGAAGTCGTATGCGGATTTAAAACGAAAGGACATTGAATATCAGGTCGGAGACAAAGTGTTTCTTAAAGTTTCACCTTGGAAAAAGGTGCTCAGATTTGGTTGTAAGGGCAAATTGAGTCCGAGGTTCATCGGCCTGTATGAAATATCCGAACGAGTTAGGCCGGTCGCATACAGATTGATTTTACCCCCTAAGCTTGAAAGGATTCACAACGTTGTTCATGTTTCGATGCTTCGACGTTATAGATCCGATCCATCACACATAATTAATCCATCAGAGGTCGAAATTCAATCTGATTTGAGTTACGAAGAAGAAACGGTCCGTATTTTGGCTCGTGAAGTAAAAGAACTACGAAATAAGAAAATCTCATTAGTGAAGGTACTGTGGCTTAAGCATGGGGTTGAAGAAGCTACTTGGGAACTGGAAGACTTTATAAAGGATCGATATCCTAACTAATTCACCGGTAAGTTTTTCGGGGACGAAAATTCCTTATGTGGGGAAGAGTTGTGACAACCCTAATTTGACCTTAGTCGGAAAGTGGTTTCGAGACCACAAAACTGAGTCATAAAAATAATTAACCGTTATATTCTATGCTTATTGTATGTGTACATGCATGTGTGAAAGTTTCATGCTTTAATTTTGCCATTTTTTTGTGAAATTTATTAAATAGGACTTATGTAAGAAATTTGTGAAATGTGATAGGTAAATTTTAAAGTGGTCTATTAATGCATGTTATAAAAAGGTTGGACTTGCATGTCAAATATCTATTTTGTTTATAGTGGTCGGTCATGATGATACTTTTATATTAAAAATATGTATTAATTATTAGTTAAATGGCTTTATGCTTAATAATATAGATGAAAATAAAATAAAATAAAATAATGGATGTTCATCTTCTTTCTTCATTTGCCGAATTTGAGAAAGAAAATTATTGAAGAAGAAGCCAAGGCATTCGGCCATGGTTATCTCCATTTAAAGGTATGTAATGTAAATTTGCTTTGAAATTGATTGTGACATTAAATTGATAAATACATAACATAGCAAACCCATGGTTTAAATTCATGAATCAATGAACAAGTGCCCATTCGGCAAGTGCTAAATTTGTGTTATTTTGATAAGTTTTTGGGAAGATGTTAGTTATGTTAAGTAGCTTAAATGATGGTTGAATAAGTTGATCTTATTAAAAGTATGAATTGTTAATGCTCATATGTGTAATAGCCGAACATGGGGTTGCTTAATGTCTTGAACAAATGCCGTTTAGGTGTTTTGAATTGAGTAAATTAGATGTTGAACGTTTAAGGGTTTGGCATTGTTCATGATTTTTTTAGAGTATGATTTGAATAATTTGAGTATTGGAATGTGAGTAATGTTATGCATAGGTAAGATTATTATGTTCGGTTTTGATAGTATATATGTATAATCAATCCATTTTGCTAATTATATATATACAGTGGTTAAAATAAGGTTTTGATGACTAGATATTTAATGGATATTCGGCAAAAAGGAGTTAAAGGTTAAGTCATAAGAAAATTTGAGTGTATACATATTTGCACATTAGGGTTATATGAACTTTGGCTATGTGGGTTATGTGTTATGTGAGCTATTTATTTGATATGCATATTCGGTCATTATTTGGCAAGAATGAAACCGGTGTGCAATTTGCTACATTTGCTCATGAAATGGAAATGGTACATGAAAGCTAAGTTTGAGTGACTAGGACCGAATGGAGTATATAAGATATTAAAACATGCTATAATTATTTATAGGTGTATACGTGGTTGTGCATGAACAAGTAATCGATTAAATTGTGATAGTCACACATAGGTATAAATATATATATACCTTCTGTATGCACCTTGTGACATAGAGACATTCAGATATACATATATAAATATATTATATATATAGTTGAATTCGTGTATAGGAAAGCATGAATCTTTGTTTGTGTATGCGAATTAGATATTGATATAAAAAGCATGAAATCGAGTCATGGCACATTTTATAAAACATAATATGCATTGAAGTTATATGCTTGCCAAATGTGATTATTAAAGAATCAAAGTTGAGTAAGTAATTAAACAAATTCATTTGTTTAAATTTAAAGCTCAAGAGCAAAGAGGAACTAAATCAGATAGGGGAAAGGAGAAAGCAATCGAGTAACCTATCCGCAACTGTTCAAAACATCCGAGGTAAGTCTTTGAGTAATGGAACTTAGCTTATGATTTGATAAAATCAGGATATATAAGCATAATATATAAATTGTAACCTAATGTTTCTACTTGAATTAAGTAGTGAGATAAATAATTTGTGCATATGACTTGTATCCGAATGGTTATAGAAATCATGTTGGATAGCGAAACAAAATCGTGTTCTTTGTATGTGGCTATTGAGCTGAAAGTGGAATTGTTGATAAGCATGTTGTGCTTGTGTTCTAGTAAGGTAAATGAAATGCTAATGTATTATGATATATATATATGTGCACGATAATTGAGGATTTTAACTGGGCTAAGACCCACAGGCCTTGTGTGAGATTTATATCCGGGCTAAGTCCCGAAGGCATTCGTGCTGATGTTATATCTGGGCTAAGTCTCGAAGGCATTCGTGCTGATGATATATACGTTGTAAAATTTGATTCGGTTTAAATTGTGATTATTCATTTGGATAGTGCTCTTTCGGCCAATGCTTATGGTTGTATGAAGTTTATAACTTATTCGGGATACATGAATTTTGATTCAAATGAAAATATGTTAAGATTGGCTCTGAGCATGTGAGTATATTGGTTGAAGTGTGAAGTAACATGAATATGTGAATATGCGTATATGTATTTATTTAGCCTTGAAATTGAATTAGATGTATTCGGCCAAATAATGAAGTTGGTTGAATAAAAAGAAGTTATCTACGTGATATGAATTGGTGTTTAAGGAATAATTTAAAATGACATGGATGAACAATAGTAGTATATTTAGTCATGGTTATATTCGGTCAAGGAAAAGATGATAAGCATTATGAATGCCATGCTATAATTTTAAATGATTTCATTACTTAGAACTTTCTAAGCATAGAAATGCTTACTCTGTTGCTCTTAATCCTCTGTTTTATAGATCTTGTTCGTTAGCTACCGTCTCGGGGATCTTAAAGTCGAAGTCGTCCACACTATCTAAGCCCATTCGGTACTCTAGTAGTTAAACTTTGATAATGGCATGTATAGGCTTGACTTTTTGTTGTTAAATAAGTATCTTTTTGATGATGTATATATGTATAGCCATGTGAAAATGGCTTGTTAAGTTGCTATATGTGTTCCACATAGTTAATGTGAATGGGTGGTTGATATTCGATTAAGTTTTCAATGTTTTGATGTGAATTGAACTTAAGAATGAATCACTATACCCATTATCTTGAGATGACTCTTTTGTATATTGTATAATTGGAAAAACAAGTTGGAATTCGGTTTTATAAGTGTGCCAATGGGAGTTATTCAAATATGGTTAACTGGAATTTCGTGCTTGTATGGTAATACTCTTTAACCCTCCGGCAACGGGTACGGGTTAGGGGTGTTACACCAGCACCCGAAACATTAAATCCCTAATGGCATGTCATTCATATCCTAAGAATTCTTAAGGTTCAAATGAGATTCGTTATCCGTCAATTACTCTAACATCGATACATATGAAATTTCAAGTCTATTTATATTAATACAACATAGTAAATAATCAATTAGGCTATCAATAATATGATCATAATTCATACGAACTTACCTCGATAACTAAGGTCGTAGAAGTAGAACCCGAAACTAATCTGAAGCTTTAGCCTTTCCTTGATTTAAGTTCAGTTGTTATTTATCTTGTTCCAAATAGATAATGTCATTCAATTAAGTACTTCATATATTCAATCCAACCCATAATTCATATTTATGTAAAATTATGAAATTACCCCTAATATTTTAACTTTTCACAATTTAGTCTGTAACACCCCAAACCCGGCCCAGACGTTATGGCCAGATCTGACGTGTCACATGGACTTACGACTTAGTATGCATTCGTTGGTTTAAGTGATTGGGGTGGTCTTTGTAAAAACAACGGTTGAATGAAAAGCCGGTTTATCAATTTTAGGCTATCCATTTGTTGTGCTTGTTGAGTCTTGAAAATGTTGATTAATTTTGAAAACCCGCGCAGCCTAACACTAGCAGTTTCGTCATAGTATAAATATAATCAGAAAATAAAACCATAGCGGAAAAAAGAAATTTAAATAACAGCCTTATTACAACTTAAAACCCAAAATTAAATCAGAATATAAAAATAATAAAAATAAACTAACTTAGAAAAACCAACTTTGCAGATGATGTGCCCACTCCGAATCCCTCACAACTCCAAGCCCACTATGGTTGGGGATTTCCAACAGAGATGAAAATAAAGGGTGAGTTCAGTAAACTCAGAGTGTAACATAACCCAACCATAGCCCAAAACAGATCAAACCTCAGAGTCAGACTTATATGGGCCTTAGCCCAGTACAGAAATCTGAATGAAACCCATAGGCCCATAGCAGATACAGAGCAAATATATCATGAATGGAGAAATCCCAAATGAGAGCCATCCATAACACCCTCGTACTAGCCTTACACCATGTGGGGAGACTACTCGACCCACCCAACACACCAAAGAAATTACAGCGAGGTTGCCAGATATTATGACGAAGTCACCAGATACAGATATTGTGGCTAGGCCACCAGAACAGATATATATATATATATATATATATATGTGGCGAAGCCACTAGATTACAGCGAGGCTGCCAGATATTGTGAAGAAGTCACCAAAACAGATACAGGTATTTCGGCTTTTACCGATTAAGTCTAAGGGAGGGTGTAGTTTACACACCTGGTTGATGACGATATCTCCCACGCGATAATCCTACAATCGATCACTAACACATTAGACTTACGAATTAACGATAACTAACATAAATCCACGTCAACTAACCCAATCATCACACAAGTTAGTCATTTACGCACGAGGGGCAAAATAGTCATTTTACCCTCCAGGGGTAAATCGATAGTCCTACCCTACAGGGGTATTTTAGTAATTCTACAACTTATCCACTTAAGCCTACGAACCCATTGGGACCACATGGCCCATTTCAGCCCATCGCGGTCCGAAATAGCCGTCCTACTGCTAGAGTAATGAGAAATACACACCTGTTAGGAGACTGCAGTTAATTCGCGCTCCAAACACTCTTAGCTGACGCCCAACCTAAACGAGCACGTCACAAATCGAAAGGGATCAGCCAAGAAGGGTATGCCTACTCTCCTCATGGTTTGCTCTATTTAAAGCCAGCTCTCCATCTACTCTTATGTTAGCTTCTCGATGTGGGATCCCTCCATCACCAGAGTTTAAAACCAACACCAACTCTTGCTGTCCCAACATAGCAAAATAATCAACCTTTGTGTTCCAAGGGATTCGAACCAAAGTCCTCTCACATGCCAACTCACGCCACCACCACTAGGCCATCAACTCATTTGTGTCATAAGTCCAACACATTAAACTTTAAAGCCCACCTACTTGCTTCCAGATTTATTGAAAAGAAAAACCAAAATATATTGCAAGAACCAAGACTTGAACCTTGGACCCCTTGCTTCCTCTATGGCGTCACTTCCTTGTCCCTTAAGTGGCACCACCTTGCCACTACACCACACTCCTTTTTGTGTCATATTTTACCCCTTTACTTTTAAAAGCCCAAACGCCAATTGCATCATCTGTTCATAAAATTAAAATTCCGAAGACTACCACGGATTTAACTTAAGCTTGGGCCTTCTAAAGGCCTACTAACCTACTAAAATATATATTTTAACCAACTAGAACACACACAAATTTTAAAAATCAAAGAAACACAGAAAACCCAAAAATTGGGGCATTACAACTCTACCCTCCTTAAAGAAATTTCGTCCTCGAAATTTTACCTGAATCAAATAGATGAGGATATTGTTGACTGTAATATCCTGATTTTAGGCCTAGACGGAATAGTGGTTTCGTGACCACAAAATCCGAGATAGAAATAGTTATTTTATGATTATTTTGAGGTCTATGATATGATTGCATGATTGTGTGAAAATTTCGTGAAGAAATTTTATGCATAAAATGCTTAAATTGAAATTAGGGACTAAATCGAATAATTTGTAAAACTTGCATTCTAGAAGTTTCTAGTATGAAATTGTTTTGAAATATTAATTAGGAGGTCTTAAATAGAAATTTTACCAATTTCTAAGTCTATGGACAAAATTGGACATGGATGGAATTTTTGGAAAGTTTAGTAGTAAGGGCATTTTGGTCATTTAGGGTAAAATGAATTAAAATACAAAATTAAAAGCCAATTTTGCTCATCTTCAACCCCATGGCCGAATATAGCTAGGAGAAACCATGGCTAGGGTTTTCAAGCTTCCAAGTTCGATTGTAAGTCCATTCTAGCCCTGCTTTTCAAGTTCTTTACGCTTTTGGAGTCCCTAGAGCTCGATTAAGCTTATGCTAGCAATAATTTAACCTAGGGTTTATATTTGGAAAAATACCCATAGGTGAAATTTGTGTATTTTGGTGTTTTATGATAGAATATGAGGTTTTAAATTATGTTAGACAACTTGTGCTACTCGGTTTTAAGCTTAAACTAGCAAAGGGCTTAATCGGTAAAAATACCTAATAGTCATAAGTACATGTTAGAGTGAGAATTTGATGTTGCCATAGAAGGAAAAATGATCAGCATGTCATAAAACATAAGAAAATAGGCTGAAGTTTAATTTACGAGCTTTGGGTCAAAAGTGTAAATATGCAAAAGTTTAGGGCAAAACTATAATTTTGCCAAAATATGATTTTGGGTCAATTTGAATAATGTGAGTCCTAATTAGACTATATTTTAAATGATAGAGCAAGGAAAACTAAAATTCGGGCTAAAATGGGGAAAATACCAAGTTGTGGACGAAATCGTAAAAGTAGCCATTTTCGCATACGAGGTAAGTTCATGTGCAAATGTAGTAACATAATTGTCATTTTAAGAAATTTAATATTGTTTATATGATATGATGCTGATTATTATCATGAAATATTATACTTTGTGGTTATTGTTGAATAATATGTAATTATGTGAATTACTTGATGAGTATGAACTATCACCGAAGTATCAATTTCGATATTCCGTGGAAGATGGCAAAGATGTGTGATCGAGGAAAACGCCCATTTGAACCTTAGGAATAGATTAGGATACAAGTGACATGTCACTAGGATGGTTGAGCATCCGAACTCGTTGAGTTGAGTTCGAGTTCACTTATGGATGCAAATGTCCGAACTCGTTGAGTTGAGTCCGAGTTCATGAGATGTAACTAGGCATCCGAACTCGTTTAGTTGAGTCCGAGTTCACTCATGGATGCGAACGCCTGAGCTCGTTGAGTTGAGTTCGAGTTCGCTTATGGGCGGGTTACATAGTAGCATGGCTACATATGTGGCACTTATGTGCAAACTTTCCATGTATCCGAATTATATTTCGATGTGTACAACGGGTAAAATTTTACTCAAGCGGAGGAATACTCGAGATGAAAGGGACGTATTGGTAAGTGTTATGAAATGAATACTTTGAATAGGTATGTACTTAACCCTCGGGTTGAAAACTCGATATAACAACAATATGGTAAGATGATAAATGAAAATGTGATATGAATGTCTCGGTGATGATTATGCAAATGATGTTTTATGTTTGCTTATATAGTTATGTTACTTGCTATTTGCATGTGAACTTACTAAGCATTTATGCTTACTCCCTCCTTTTCATTCCTTGTAGTGTTGACAAGCTAGCTCGGAAATCGGAAACGGTCGGAGGCACGCTCACACTATCCGTATACCATCTTGGCATAATGGCTTGTATATTTTGAGTATGGCATGTATAGCATTATAATCATTTTGTGTATATGGTCTTATGATATGGTTATTGAGTGGTATGGAAATGCTTGGTAATGATTAGCCATTGGAATGGCTAATCATGATCATATTTGGTGTTATGTATGCTAAATTGCTAGCTAATCCATGGAAACCATGAAATAGGTAAAATTTATCATAAAATAGATTCAGACAGCAGCAGTGACATGAGTTTGAAAAATTACTAAAAATAGTAGAGATACAATTAGATGATGAATAATATATGAAATTGAAGAATTATGAGTCTATTTTCATATGGATGGAACAAAACAGGTATATGAGTTATATTTTATGAGATGTTCAAATTTTTATGAAACAGGGCCAGAGCAATTTCTGGATCCCCTGTCTGAGTTTGGAAATTCACCATAAATTGTTCAAAGATAATTAGAAGTCATAATTTAAATTTACAGATTCCTTATTGAGTCTAGTTTTATTAGAAGCAAACGGTATAGTCATTGAAACTCTGTACAGGTAGATATTTGATTCATAATACACAGAGGTCAGAGCAGTCAAACTCTGAAACAGGGGAGACTTTAACTAATAAACTGTACTAATTTGCTTGACCAAAAATTCTATAAAAAATTTATTAAATAGATATATGAGTCTAGTTTCAGGGAAAATTTACGGAATTAGATTTTGAGTTTTGTAACTCGAGATATGAATTTTTAAGCGACTATGACGTAGATTGTTAGCTTGACTGAAAATTTTTAAAATAAATTGTTTGAGCTGTTTAAGTAATGAATTAAGTCTATTAACACCTCGTGTTCGACTCCGGCGACGGTCTCGGGTACAGGGCGTTACATTGACGCTTCGCCACTTCTGGCTCCCAAGTAGCTTCCTATCTACCATGATTATGCCACAGAACCTTTACTAGTGGAACTGATTTCCTCCTCAAAATCTTAACATCTCGATCTAAAATCTGCACAGGCTCTTCCTCAAAAGTCAAGTCTGTTTGGACCTCGATCTCTGCAATCGGCAGAACATGAATAGGGTCAGAACGATACCGCCTTAACATGGAGACGTGAAAGACATCATGAATCCTATTCAACTCGAGGTAGCTCCAATCGATAAGCCATCGACCCACTCGCTTAAGAATCCGATAAGGCCCAATGAATCGGACTTAACTTGCCTTTCCTCCCAAACCTTAATATTTTCTTCCAAGGCTAAACCTTCAAGAAGACTATATCACCCACGAGTACTCAATTTCCTTGCGCTACAAATCAGATATGACTTCGCTCATCGATGCTTCCTTCAACCGGTCTCTAATCAACTTGACCTTATCCTCAAGATTCGCCACCAACTCAGTCCAAGAACCCGCTGCTCACCCAACTCGGTCCAACAACTAGGTGTACGACATCTTTGCCCATACAGGCCTCATAAGGAGCCATTCGAATACTTGCCTGATAACTGTTGTTGTATGCAAACTCTGCCAATGGTAAGTAATCCTCCCAACTGCCTCGAAAGTCGATAATGCATCCCCTCAACATGTCTTCTAGAATCTGAATAACCCTTTCCGACTGACCATCAGTCTGAGGATGAAAGGTTATACTAAAGTTCAACCGTGTACCCAACGCCTCATGCAACTTTTGCCAAAACCGAGATGTGAATCTAAGATCTCGATGAAAAATAATCAACACTGGCACTCCGTGAAGTCGCACTTTTTTTGCCACATACAATTTAGCTAACTTCTGAAGTGAATAATCAGTGCGAACAGGTATGAAATGAGCAGATTTGGTCAACCTATCCACAATTACCCAAATCGAGTCCTTCTTCGACGGTGTCAAGGGTAACCCACTCACAAAATCTACGGTTACCCTTTCCCACTTCCAAAGTGGTACTTTCACTAGCTGCAAAAGTCCGGAAGGTAATTGATGTTCAGCTTTCACTTGCTGACAAGTCAGACATTTTCCCACAACTTTCATTACCTCTCACTTCATTCTAGGCCACCAATACAACTCATTTAAGTCGCGATACATTTTACTCCCTCCAGGATGCATAGCACACAAACCTCTATGAGCTTCTTTCAGAATTGCTTGCCTCAAGTCAGAGTCCTTCGAAATACAAACTCTACCTCGGTAACACAGAACTCCCTCACTGTTCAATCCAAACTTAGAAGTATCCCCATTCTTAACCTGTCAGAATCGAGAAACCAGGGACTCATCCCTCGACTATTTTTCCTTAATCTCATCCACCCAGGTCGGCCTAACATGCAGTTCTGCTAATAGACTACCATCGTCATATAGACTCAAACGAGCAAACATGGCTCTCAGATCAGATACAGTTCTACGACTTAGGGCATCAGCCACCACATTAGCTTTGCCTGGGTGATACTCAATCGCGCAGTCATAATCCTTAAGCAACTCTATCCATCTCCGCTGCCTAAGGTTCAGCTCCTTCTAAGTCAGCAAGTACTTAAGACTCTTATGATCTGTGTATATAATACACCTTTCTCCATACAGGTAATGTCTCCAAATCTTAAGCGCAAAGATTACCGCTGCCAACTCCAGATCATGAGTAGGATAGTTAACTTTAGGTGGTTTAAGCTGTCGCGATGCATAAGCAACCACTTTACCCTCTTGCATCAGCACATAGCCCAACCCTACATGTGATGCATCACTGCATACGGTAAAATCTTTTCTAGACTCCGGCTGAATTAGTACAGGTGCCTCGGTCAGAACTTTCTTCAGATTCCTGTTGTTTCTCAGTCCAAACAAATGGTACTCCCTTCCTTATAAGCTTTGTCAAAGGCGTTGCCATCATAGAAAATCCTTCCACAAACCTTCTATAGTCACTTACTTATTTATAATTTGAGATAAAGAGCTCCAAATTAAGATCTGTAAATTTCCCTTGAAACTAGACTCACATATCTTTCTACCATAAAATTTTCATAATTTTTGGTTTAGCCAATTAGTACAGTTTATACATTAAAATTTCCCTTGTTTCACATTCTGACAGTTCTGACCTCTCTTCACTAAAAATTAATTATCTCACAATACAGAACTCGGATAATGTTCTTGTTGATTTATCTTGAAAATATACTCATTAGGATTTTAAAAATATAAGTTTAAGCCTCTAATTATTTTTATCCAAATTTTTGTGATTTTCCAAAGTCAGAACAGGGGATCACGTAATCATTCTGAACCATCCTCACAGAAACATAAATATCTCAAAATATAGAACTCATTTTCTTGTTCTGTTTCTTTTATATGAAAATAGACTCATTAAGATTTAATTTGATATCTCATTCAGTCTCGGATTCAATTTCTACTATTTTTTGTGATTTTTCAAAATCACATCACTGCTACTGTCTAAAACAGTTTTATTGCTAATTCACTCTTTCACACTTTCTTTGTATTAACCTCATTTTAACATACATATCACAAATCATTTTCACCACATTTCATACATCACAAGTATAGGCCCATCATCACAAGGTCACCATAAAATCATCCTCATGTATAACTTACTTGTTTATAACTTTACCACATCCTGGTTACTTAATGAACACATCATTCACATAACCAAGTTCTTGCACTTATTCATCACAAAACTCACAAAGCAATACATAGAGAGTCTCCCGTTGAACACTTCGGATCAATCCTTGATACTTGGTGGTTTTAGCACATAGCTTCACCCATCATATAGTTCAGCTCTCTTGTACACATGGTTAACACTCAGTACCACCCATGTGACCTAGCCAATTTATCTCGTAGCTCTCTTGTCTACATGGTGTCCTTCACCTGGAACCACGCATGCGACCTAACTACATATATCCCGTAGCTCTCTTGTCTACATGGTGTACACATAGTATCACCCATGCGACCTAGCTACATCATAATGTCTTGTAGCTCTCTTGTACACATGATGTACACTCAGCACCATACATGTGACCTAGCTACATACTATTTCTATCATCCAATCTTTCTGAAGGTTCAACCGGGATTTCTCTCTCTTTTCCAACAATTTCAGCAATCAAGTAATTATCCACAAACATATTTCCAATATTATTATAAAATATCATAATACAAGTAATATTGATGTATTACTTACATATAAACTTACATCTCATTTAATATCAAGGCAATAACATTAAATTACACATTGCCCTATTAAAAATCATATGAACTTACAATTTTCCATAATATCCATAATCATAGAAATCACATTTATGTAGGATAATTCAATGCACTTCATGTACCATAGACATATTTTTAAATCAATTCATAAACTTGGCACCATAATCATTTAATTTAACATAATTCAATTAATTCACTAAATTTAACTTTCAAATATAAATTACAACATTATTGCTATATTATTATCATACCAACTTACATACTTTCAACACCTCGGAAATTATAATAAATATATCAATTTTACATTGAAACATGCATAAATTAATGCTTATTATACATATGAACTTACCCCGATACTAAAACGGCCATTTTACCAACTTTCCCAACTTTCGATTTTTCTCTCATTCTAGATTCAAATCTTATTTTTCGGGCTCTAAAACATCATATTTTACTTATTTAATTAATGTACTATTCAAAACAGTCCTTAACTCAAACTTTGGGAAAATTAAAATTTGCCCGTAAACTTTTGCATATTTACACTTTTGCCCCTAGGCTCGGAATTAAACTTCATCCCTTATTCTTATGTTTTATGACATGCTGATCATTTTTCCCTTCTATGGAAACATCAAATTCTCACTCTAACATATACTTATGACTATTTACCGATTAAGCCCTTTAACTCGTTTTCACTCAAAACCGAGTAGCACAAGTTGTCTAACATAATTTAAAACCTCATATTCTATCATTAAACAGAAAAATAAACACATTTCACCTATGAGTATTTTTTCAAATATGAACCTTAGCTTAAATTATTGCTAGAATAAGCTTAATCAAATTACCGGGATTCCAAAAACGTAAAGAACTCGAAAAACAGGGTTAGAACAGACTTACTATTGAGCTTGGAAAGCTTGAAAACCCTATCCATGGCTTCCCCCATGCTAATTTCAGCCTCCATGAAAAAGATGAGTCAATTTTGGCTTTATTTTCCTTTTTTATTTCTTTTAATTACCAAATGACCAAAATGCCCTTCCTTACTAAACTTTCAAAAAATTCATCCATGTCCAATTTTTCTCCATCACTTAGAAATTGGTCAAATTTATATTTAAGACCTCCTAATTAATATTTCAAAGCAATTTCATAATAGAAACTTCTAGAATGCAAGTTTTGCAACTTATTCAATTTAGTCCCTAACTTCAAATTGAGCACTTTATGCATAGAATTTCTTCACAAAATTTATACACAATCATGCAATCATATCGTAGACCTCAAAATAATCATAAAATAATTATTTCTCTCTCGAATTTTGTGGTCCCGAAACCTCTGTTCCAACTAGACCCAATTTTGGGCTATTACATTCTCATATCTCGTACTCTATCATCAGACGATTCAGAAGTGATTCAAATACTCATAATGGAGTAGAACATCGACATCCTAGACATGATCTTACATGTAATTCAGTATCGATGCCTCTGTCCCTGACAGGGTCTTACACGAAATCAAATATGATGCCTATGTCCCAGACATGGTCTTACACGTAAATCTCAAATAAAGGCCTATGTCCCAGACACGGTCTTACCCGACATCTCCGATCGATGTCAATGTTTCTTTAGAAATATACAGAGTTTTTCAAATACTAGCATATTATCGAAATTTACTCGAGATTCATTCATCAGGCTCTCACGGCCATCCAATACAGAATATAACTAGTATATGCAACATTCAATCAATTGAAATAAATTGTCCACATATAAACTGTAATCTGTATTGGATGGTCTTGAGTGCCTGATAAATATCTTTGGAGTAAAGTATGATAATATGTTAATAACTGAAAAGCTCTGTATGTTTTTAAGAAAAGTTGACATTTGTCTGAGACATCGTGTAAGACTGTGTCTGAGACACAGGCCTCGATGGAGATTTACGTATAAGACCATGTCTTGGACATCGACATCTTATCTGATTTCGTGTAAGACCCTGTCTGGGATAGAGGCATCGATATTGAATTACATGTAAGACCACGTTTGAGACGTCAGCATTGTACTTGTTTATGAGCATCTATATCGTTTTTGACCCGTCTAATGATAGCGTATGAAATCTGAGATTGAGTATATGAAATGTATAACTTATGCAGGTACATTTGTATCGTACTAAATTTTTAAATATGAAAAAATCTGTCTCTGTGAAATATGTATAGAAATGAAGCATGACATATATGCAAACAAAGGAGCATGGTTAAGTTTATGAATTCTTCTATGAAATGGTTATGAATCTATATGGGTGAATTGTATATATATGCTTTAGTAGTTAGACCAATTGTATTTGGCTTACTAAGCTCTTTGTAGCTTACTCTATGTGATTTCTGCCTGTTTTACAGTTATCGTAGCTACTGAAGGCTCAGGGATAGTTGAGGTTCGTCACCACACTATCGAACTCATATTAGTACTCTTTAAAGTGTAAATATTTTAAAGTATGGCATGTATAGGCTAGAAGGTTTATGTATTAAGTTTTGAATTGTAAATATAGGTTATGCAATGAAAGTTGGCTATCAAATGATATGTTTGTGTTAAGTTTTGGTATGGTTTGAATGTTGTTTAATTTGGCTTGTAGGAATGACCCATAAAGGGGTGGCAAATTAGCTTAAGCCAAACTTGCATTGTGCCACACGGCCATAGCACACGGGCATGTTTGTTAGCCGTAGGCTTAAGTCAATAGCTAGCTAAGAATCACATGGTCGTGGCGCACGGGCGTGCCTGTTGGCCGTGGGAATAAGTCAGTGTATAAGCTCTGTTTTGGCACGGCTGGTTCACATGAGTGGGTCTAATGCTCGTGTAGGGCACACGGCCTGGTCACATAGGTGTGTGACCTTTTTAGAATTGAAATTTATTTTAAAAGTTTTGAACTTTATGAATGTGTTCGGTTTAGTCCCGAATGTCTCTTAAAAGTACATTTTAGGTCTCGTAGACCATCTGAGGAGATGATTGCTTATGAAATGAAGTTATATGATATCTGTAATTCTGAATTGGTTTGAAATATTCTGTCTATCTAGTAATGCCTCGTAACCCTAGTCTGATGTCAGTTATGGGTTAAGGGTGTTACAATTTTATTGGTATCAGAGCTATGGTTTAGTCGGTTCTAGGACTATCATAGCATATATGAGTCGAGCTATACATGCCATATATCTGAATCTATGATAGTGTGATGACTCCTGACTTTGAAATGTACTTTTATATAGCAAATAGATCCTGATAGAGCTATAGCTGATGATGTTAAAAGCAATACTCATGCTCCCGCGTAAGGGTCGGTGCAAGCTGATTGTAAACCAGCTACGAGTAATCGTGATAGTGAGGCTAAGCAAGCCTTCTATCAGATAATGAATGGATGGTTCACCCAATACATTAGAACCAATCTGACTGTACAACAACCTCTACCCCCGGTTAATCCTTCTCAAACTCCTGATACGCCACGAGTGAATCTGGTATAGTTGAGTAGACCACCGGTTGATAAGATTAAAAAGTATGGGGCTGAAGAGTTTCGAGCTACAATGAATGATGATGCTGAAAGAGCTGAATTCTGGTTAGAAAATACAGTACGAGTGTTTGATGAAATGTCTCTGAATCCTGAGGAATGTGTTAAATGTGCTGTTTCACTTCTGGGAGATACAGCATATCATTGTTGGAAAACTTTAATATCTGTGGTTCTGAGTGAACGGGTTACTTGGGATTTCTTTCAATCTGAATTCCGGAAGAAATATATCAGTAAGAGATTCATTGATCAGAAACATAAAGAGTTTCTCGAGCTTAAACAAGTTTGTATGTCTGTTTCTGAATACGACCGTGAATTTCTGAGATTGAGCCAGTATGCTCGAAAATGTGTATCGAATGAAGTAATAATGTGCAAAATGTTTGAAGATGGACTAAACGAAAATATCCTTCTGTTAGTTGGGATTTTAAAAATTAAAGAAATGGTAGTGCTCGTTGAGTGAGCATGTAAAGCTGAAGAATTAAGTAAAGAGAAAAGAAAAACTGAATCTGATGCTAGAGATGCTAGAAAGAGATCTTTGAGTAGATCATTTCAATCTATGTCAAAGAAATTCTGAGATGATCAAAGCTGTCCAAATGCTAATGTGGGATATTCAAATCGAGATCAAGCTAGATCGAATTCAAACTTCAAAGTCCCTGCTACTTCCGTTACAAGTGTTGAGAATGTTTGATCTGAGAGACCTGAATGTAAACACTGTAGTAAAAGACATCTGGGAAATTGTAGATTGAATGACCGAGCCTGTTTCCCATGTGGACCTTGGGATCATTTTGTAAGAGATTGTTCTGAACCTGCTGAGCAAGAGAATGTACAGAATTTGAGACCGAGCAACATCTCAGCTAGAGGTAGACCTTCCAGAAATGCAAGAAATGCAAGTAGTGGTCAAAGAACTACTGGAGATATTATTGTTAGATCTGAGGCCAGAGCACCTGCCAGAGACTATGCTATCTGAGCTCGTGAGGAAGCCTCGTCTCCAGATGAGATTACTGGTACTTTTACTCTCTATGATACTTCTATGATTGTATTGATAGATCCTGGATCAGCTCATTCTTATATCTGTATGAATTTAGTGCATAGTAAAACTTTTCCTGTAGAGTGCACTGAATTCGTAATTAGAGTATCAAACCCCTTAGGCAAAAGTGTCTTGGTTGATAAAGTCTGCAAGAATTGCCCATTAATGTTACGAGATATATATTTTCCTGCTGATTTGATGCTTTTACCTTTCGATGAATTTGACATAATTCTGGGAAAGGATTGGTTAACTTTGCATGATGCTATTGTGAATTGCAAACAAAAAGTCATTGATTTAAGGTATAAGAATGATGAAATAATCTGAATTGAGTCTAGTGATCTGAATGGACTACTAGCTGTGGTATCTACAATGAAAATACAAAAATTTGTGAAGAAAGGCTGTGAAGCCTACTTAGTTTATGTGTTAGACTCGAAAGTGGATGATAAGAAAGTTGAATCAGTGCCTGTTTTCTGTTAATTCTCTAATGTGTTTCCTAAAGAACTACCTGGTTTGCCTCTGATTCGAGAAGTTGAGTTTGGCATTGAATTAGTACCTGGTACTACTCTGATATCGATAGCTTCGTATAGATTGGCTCCACTCGAATTAAAGGAATTGAAATATCAGTTGCAAAAATTGACCGATCGAGGATTTGCTAGACCGAGCTTTTCACCATGGGGTACTCCTGTTCTGTTTGTGAAAAAGAAAGATAGCACAATGAGAATGTGTATTGATTACCGTCAACTTAATAAAGTGGATGTAAAGAACAAATACCCTCTGCCTAGAATTGATGACTTATTCGATCAGTTGAAAGGTGCTATTGTGTTTTCTATGATAGACCTGAGATTGGGTTACTACCAGTTGCGAGTAAAGGACTCTGACATTCCAATAACTGCTTTCAGAACGAGATATGGGCATTATGAATTTTTAGTTATGCTTTTTGGATTAACGAATGCACCTGTTCTATTTATGGATTTAATGAATAGAATTTTCAGACCGTATCTTGATCAATTTGTTGTTGTATTCATTGATGATATTTTGATTTATTCACGTGATGAATCTGAGCATGCTGAACATCTGAAAATAGTGCTACAGACTCTGCGAGATAAACAGTTGTATGCAAAGTTTAGTAAATGTGAATTCTAGTTGCAAGAAGTTTGTTTTCTGGGTCATATTGTATCAACTTCCGGTATCAGAGTTGATCCGAGCAAGATTTCATCTATTCTAGATTGGAAGCCTCTGAGGAATGTATCTAAAGTCTGCAATTTTCTGGGACTTTCTGGTTACTACAGACGATTTGTAAAAGATCTCTCTGTGATAGCAACTTTGTTGACAAAATTGCTTCAAAAAGCTTTATTAACTGAAGCTCTAGTATTGGTACAACCTGAGTCAGGTAAAGAATTCGTTGTTTACAGCGATGCTTCGTTTAATGGACTTGGTTGTGTTTTAATGTAAGAAGGAAAAGTTGTTGCATATGCTTCGAGACAATTAAAGCCGCATAAGAAGAACTATCCAACACACGACCTTGAGTTAGCTGCCATTATATTAGCTTTGAAGATCTGGCGTCACTATCTGTTTGGTGAAAAATGTTACGTGTTTTCTGATCATAAAGGTCTGAAATATTTAATGACGCAAAAAGATTTGAATTTGCGACAGAGAATATGGTTAGAACTGCTAAAAGACTACGAACTTGTGATTGATTATCACCCAGGAAAATGAAATGTGTTTGCTGATGCTTTGAGTTGAAAATCGTTATTAGCAATGAATGCTCATTTAGTTCTATCTGATGATGGTTCAGTTTTAGCTTAATTAAAAGCGAGACCTTTGTTTTTACAACAGATTATCGAAGCTCAGAAGATTGATAATGAGGTCATGGCTAAACGAACTCAGTGTAATTCTGATTCTGGTTCTGAATTTCGAATAGATGATGACGACTGTTTGAGGTTCAGAAATAGACTTTGTGTTCTAAGACATCCAGATTTGATTCAAATGATTTTGAATGAAGCTCATAGCAGTAGATTTTCTATACATCCGGGAAGTACGAAAATGTATAATGATTTGAAACAACTATATTGGTGGCCAGGAATAAAAAGAGATATTTCTGACTTTGTCTTAAGATGTTTAATCTCTCAGCAAGTTAAAGCTAAGCATCAGGTGCCATCTGGGTTATTACAACCGATTATGATTTCGGAATGGAAATACGATCGAGTGACCATGGATTTTGTTTCGGGTTTGCCTCTGTCTCCGAAAAAGAAAGACGCAATTTGGGTTGTAGTTGATCGTTTGACAAAATCAACTCATTTTATTCTGATTCGATTTGATTATTCGCTTGATAAGTTAGCTGAGTTGTATATTTCTGATATTGTGAGATTGTATGGTGTGCCATTGTCAATAGTGTCTGATAGAGATCCGAGATTTACATCGCAATTCTAGAAGAAATTGCAAGATGCTCTGGGTACTAATTTTCATTTTAGCACCGATTATCATCAACAAACAGATGGTCAATCAGAACGGATTATTCAGATACTCAAGGATATGTTGAGATGTTGCATTCTCGTGTTTGAAGGTGTGTGGGAACAATATCTATATTTGATTAAATTCGCTTATAATAACAGTTTTCAATCGAGCATTAAAATGGCACCGTACGAAGCCTTATATAGTAGAAAGTGTAAAACTCTGTTATACTGGTCTGAGCTTAGTGAGAATAAAATTTACAGAATTGATCTGATAAAAGAAACAGAACAGAAAGTGAAAGTAATCCAAGATAGTCTGAAAGCTGCCTCTGATCGTTAGAAATCATATACAGATTTGAAAAGAAAAGATATCAAATTTAAGGTCAGTGATAAAGTGTTTCTGAAAGTATCTCTGTGGAAGAAACTATTTTAATTTGGCAAAAAGGGAAAATTGAGTCCGAGATTCATCAGAACATATGAAATCATTTAGCGAGTTAGGTCGGTTGCTTATAGATTGATACTACCATCTGAGTTGGAAAAGATACATAATGTATTTCATGTATTGATGCTTCGACGGTACAGATCTGATCTGTCCCATGTGATATCCCCTTCTAAAATTGAGATTCAATCTGATATGACTTAAGAAGGAAACTGATCCGTATTTCAGCTCACGAGATTAAAGAATTGTGAAACAAGAAAATTCCTCTAGTTAAAGTGATGTGGCATCGTCACGGTGCTGAAGAGGCTATGTGGGAGCCTGAAGGTTCAATGAGACAACAATATCCAAATTTGTTTAATAGTAAGATTTTCGGGGATGAAAACCCTTAAAGGGGAGAATTGTAACAGTCCGATTTTGACCCTAGTCGAAATAGTGGTTTCAGGACCACAAATTCGAGTTCAAAAAATATTTTAATATTATTTTATGTGCCTGTGATATGTGAATTTACATCTGTGAAATTTCTGTGATTTAATTTGTTTGTTTCTATGCTTAATTATGAAAAAGGATTAAATCGTGTAAAGTGTAAAAGTTGAGTGCTAGATGCTAAAGCACCTATTTGGCTTGGCTTTTAAAATAAAAGTCCTTGCATGTCAAATTTACCATTTGTTTAATTGGTGGACAAAAATGGTCATGTAGTTGGTGAATTTAATGTTATATCATTAAGGGCAAAATGATAAAAGGTGATTATAATGCTTATTATAATAAAATGAAAACAAAAAGCTGGCTTATTATCATGCATATTGGCCGAAAATCAGCCAAAGAAAAAAGGGTTTGAAGCTTTTTTACATTCGGCACTTTGGTAGCTAAATGGAGGTATGAAATTTGTTCGATTTTTGATAATTTTTACGTTTCTGTGATCGTTGCTTCGTGTTCTTCAAAACCCATGTCTGAATTTCTGTTTCTGTTAAAGATTTCATGAAATGCTATTGTTGATATCATGAGTTTTGTGATGTTTTTGAATGAATTATGAAGGCTTGGTAGATTGTTCATAAGTTTTGTCTTTGAGTTTTGATGAAATTGAGCTATTTGGGTTAAATTTTGAAAATGAGGTTTTGAAGGACTAAATTGTGAATTAAACATGTTGTTTAGGCTTATATAAAAGCCATGAAAATTTGACTAGCCCTTGTTGCAAAGAAAATTTTCATATTTATGATTTTATGAAAAATGGACTAAATTGACAAAGTGTGAAAATGTAAGGGCTAAAATGCAAAGTGCCCTAAATATGTCTATATGGATTATCTTGAATGAAATGAATGATTGAATGGTTGAATTTGTATTGTATTAGATCAAGAACAAAGAAAATTGGACTTAGATCGGGGAAAGTCCAAAATAGTTGAATAGTCGACTCATTTTATCCAAAATCCATCCGAGGTAAGTCAAATTACAATTATGTGTTAATTGAAATAAATTCTGCACATATAAAATGTAATCTCTATTGGATGGCCTTGAGTGCCTGATGAATATCTTTGGAGTAAAGTATGATAATATGTTAATATCTGAAAAGCTCCGTATGTTTCTAAGAAAAGTTGACATCTGTCTGAGACATTATGTAAGACCGTATCTGGGACACAGGCCTCGATTGAGATTTAAGTACAAGACCATGTCTTGGACATCGGCATCGTATCTGATTTCGTGTAAGACTCTGTCTGGGACAGAGGCATAGATATTGAATTACATGTAAGACCACGTCTAGGACGTCAGCATTGTACTTGTTTATGAGCATCTATATCATTTCTGACCCGTCTGATGATAGCATACGAAATATGAGATTGAGTATAAGAAATGTATAACCTATGCAGGTACGTTTGTATTGTACTAAATTTTTGAATATGAAAAACTCTGTCTCTGTGAAATATGTATGGAAATAAAGCATGAAATATATGTAAACAAAGGAGCATGGTTAAGTTTATGAATTCTTCTATGAAATGGTTATGGATCTATATGGGTGAATTGTATATATATGCTTTAGTAGTTAGACCAATTGTATTTGGCTTACTAAGCTTTTTTTAGCTTACTCTGTGTGATTTCTGCCTGTTTTACAGTTATCATAGCTACTAAAGGCTCAGGGATAGTTGAGGATCGTCACCACACTATCGAACTCATTTTAATACTCTTTAAAGTGTAAATATTTTAAAGTATGGCATGTATAGGCTAGAAGGTTTATGTATTAAGTTTTGAATTGTAAATATAGGTTATGCAATGAAAGTTGGCTATCAAATGATATGTTTGTGTTAAGTTTTAGTATGGTTTGAATGTTGTTTAATTTGGCTTGTAGGAATGACCCATAAAGGGGTGGAAAATTGGCTTAAACCAAACCTTCATTGTGCCACACGGCCATAGCACAAGGGCGTGTTTGTTGGTCATGGGCTTAAGTCAGTACTAGCTAAGAATCATATGGGTGTGTCTGTTGGCCGTGGAAATAAGTCAGTATATAAGCTTTGTTTTGGCACGGCTGGTTCACATGGGTGTGTCTAATGCTCGTGTGGGGCACACGGCCTGCTCACATGGACATGTGACCTCTTTAGAATTGAATTTTTTTTAAAAGTTCTGAACTTTATGAATGTCTTCGGTTTAGTCCCGAATGTCTCTTAAAAGTACATTTTAGGTCTCGTAGACCATCTTTGGAGATGATTGCTTATGAAATGATGTTATATGATATCTGTAATTCTGAACTGGTTTGAAATGTTCTGCCTGTCTGGTAATGCCTCATAACCCTAATCTGATGTCGATTACGGGTTAGGGGTGTTGCTATTTTATTGGTATCAGAGCTATGGTTTAATCGGTTCTAAGACTACCATAGCTATATGAGTCTAGCTATACATGCCATATATTTGAATTTGTGATAGTGTGATGACTCCTGGCTTTGAAATGTACTTTTATATAGCAAATGGATCCCGATAGAGCTATAGCTGACGATGTTGAAAGCAATGTGTAACACCCCTAGCCCGTGTCCGATTACCGGTATAGGCTATGAGGTATTACCAAGCTAAACATTTAATTTCAATCACATAATCTACCCACACAAGTATAAATCAAACTGAATACATACAGATTTATAAGTCATAAGTGCCATTTTCATACGGCCAAGATATTTACAATTTCAAAACATATTTTTTTGTGAACATCCAACCTATACATGCCATATCGAGTCCAAAATATAACTGCATCAAAAAGTTCGATAGTATGAAGAATCACGACGATCCCCGAGTCGATAGCCAAAATCAACAATCTATAAAACAAAGAAATAAGAAACAGAGTAAGCTTTCGAGGCTTAGTAAGTTTTAAGCAATTCATACCATTAAGGCTTATCATTAAAATTGAACATTGAGTATCACAAAACTTGTATTCTAATTGTAATTCACTTGACCAAATATACACCAGTACATTAGTTACAAAACCCCTTGGCCGAATATGTATGTATGTATGTATACACAAGACTTCTTGCACATATTTCACTATTTACATAGATTATACTAATACCTTTAATCACATTCTTTCATATGGTGACTTACATTAACCAATTATATTATTATCTTATCCTCAAATACCGAATTCATTCACATATATATATATATATATTTCGTGCCTTGATGCTATTAAATCACTTAAAAAAATCAATTCAAATATAAGCACATAACACGAACCTTAACATGTAAAACATATAATACTTACGCAACGATGTTTACCACTGATATTCGAAGTTGAAATCTTATTTAACTTACTGGCATAGGTTCTGTCAAATCTTAGAGCTGGGAATACATCACTAGCGTAAGCCTGCGGGTCTTTAACCCGGATATTTTTCCAGCATGTAGCCTACGGACCTCAAGTCCGGATATATTTCTAGCATATAGCCTGCGGACCTCATGTCCGGATATTTTTCCAGCATATAGCCTGCGGACCTCATGTCCGGATATTTTCAATCTCATACACATTTGATCATAACACATGTCAGACACCTTATCACATAATAGTCGTATATTACATTCGAATATAAACTCGATACGCACATTATCATTCACATTTCAGCTCAATGGTTATATCTCATATCACTCATTCTATTCATCATTTAATCTTAAATTCAAAGTGGCCATCAAACTATAAGTCATATACATGCATTATCTATTATACATCTTAATTCAAGTGCAAGCCAAAGATCACAATTTACCTACTATACTATTATAGTGGCATCGTCAATTATATACTAAAGGAAACTACTTAAAACTTACCTCGGATATATTTGAACGGTTATGAAATGGCTACTCGGTTACTTTCTCTTTTCCTTATTCAAATTGCCCCTTATGCTCTTCAAACTTTAATTCAACAAATTTTACACTAATCATTAATCGACTATTCAAATATTATTTTCAGAATATAATACATTTATACTCGACTTTAACACATACAAATTATTGTAAGCTTATAAGAAATCAATAAGCAATTCATTAGCAAATTTTTATCAATGTTTACAATATAATCACAATTTCACTATAAGTTGACTTCCTGAGCAATAGTAACTAAATTATGTATAACTAGAGATACGAAACTCCAAATAAATTTCCGTAAATTTTCCTTGAAAATAGACTCATTTATATTTTGTCCATAAAATTTTCATAATTTTCAGTTTAGCCAATCAATACCAGATTTTTCCTAAAGTTTCCCTTGTTTCACTGTTTGACTCATCTGACCACTCTTCACTACAAAATAAATTTCTCATTATACAGAATTCAAAACATGTCCTTGTTTATTTCATTTGAAACTAGACTCATTAAAGAGTCTAAGCATATATATTTCATCATTTGAATATTTTTATAAGTTTTATAGTGATTTTATAAAAATAGAACAGGGGATCTAGAAGTCATTTTGACTCTATCCCACATTACTTCAATTATCTCATTATCGGCAATTCTTTTGCTTTTATAGTTTCTTTTATAAGAAACTAGACTCATCAAGATTTAATTACATAATTTATTCAGCTTCTAACTCAACTCCCAAAAATTATAGTGATTTTCCAAATTCACTCTTTCACACATTATTTGTATACATATTATTTAAACATGTATATCACCAAATCAATTTTATTGATTTTAACAAAAATTTTACTTAGCAACCTCTCACTCTATAACTCGGCAACCATGAAAACTTCTTTTTAAGCACATAGACTAAACTCTCAATTATCCAAATCTTAACAAAATCTATCTAATGACCGAATATAAATTCTTTGCCCCATACCTATGAATTCACCTATTCTAAACTCAATTTACCAATTAAGTAAATAACACTAAGTTTGAGCATTATTTGACAATTTGTCTTGAGTATCCAAATAAATTCATGTTCTTAATTCATAATTTCAAGTATTTCATTCACAAGTTACACAAATTATGCTCAAAATCTCAACCTCAATTTCGGCAAGCACCAACATATTAACCAAAAATTTCCCAAAGCACCTAAACCACTACTATGCATATCTGTCAAGTTAAAAGCTCACTTATCCACCTTTACTCATGAAAGCATAAAATAACCACCATTTCTTACGATCCATATCATGGTCGAATACCCCAAAATCACCATAGAATTCAAAATTTCAAAATGGGCTAAGTCATATAATTAGAAATCGACCACACTAAAAAAAATTAAAGAAAATAGCATGACATTTTACCTTAATCAAGTAAAAATCAAGTGTGACCGAAAGCCTAGCTTTCCCCCTTATTTTCGGCAATGAAGAACATAAGATGAGCTAAACCTTGATCTTTTCACCTTTCACTCTTTTATTTATTTATTTTTATTATAACACCAACAACATATATTATTATAATTATATTATAATACAAATATATGTATAAATTACATACACTTCAATGATCATTCCACATGGCCGGCCACTACATAATAAAAATGTCAATTTGACATGCAAGTCCTTATGTTTTAAAGTCACATAATACAAAGCCATTTCAAAATTTACCTAACACATTCTTAAAATTTTCTCACAAGTCCATTTCAATTAATTTCATATCAATTTGAAACAATTAAAACATTTAAAAATTCACACATGCATAAACACATATTTTAGACAATAAATATTATATTCAAATATTTCGGTGACTCGGTTTAGCGGTCCCGAAACCACTCCCCGACTAGGGTCAAAATAAGGCTGTCACAACTCTCCCCCACATAAGGAATTTTCGTCCCTGAAAATCTTACCAGTGAATAAGTTAGGGTATCGATCTTTCATAGAGTCTTCAAGTTCCCAAGTAGCTTCTTCAACCCCATGCTTAAGCCACAGTACTTTCACTAATGATATTTTCTTATTTCGTAATTCTTTGACTTCACGAGCCAAAATACGAACTGGTTCTTCTTCGTAACTCAAATCAGATTGAATTTCAACCTCTGATGGATTAATTATGTGCGACGGATCGGATCTATAACGTCAAAGCATCGAGACATGAAAAACATTGTGAATCTTTTTAATTTCAGGGGGTAAAATCAATCTGTATGCGACTGGTCCAATTCGTTTAGATATTTCATATGGCCCGATGAACCTCGGACTCAATTTGCCTTTACGACCAAATCTGAGCACCTTTTTCCAAGGTGAAACTTTAAGAAATACTTTGTCTCCGACCTGATATTCAATGTCTTTTCGTTTTAAATCCGCATACGACTTTCGACGATCCAAGTCGCTTTCGACTTTCACGGATTATTTTTACTTTCTGTTCAGCATCTTTGATCAAATCAACCCCGAAGATTTTACTTTCACTAAGCTCGGTCCAAAACAACGGTGTACGGCATTTACGACCGTATAAAGTCTCGTAAGGTGCCATCTTAATGCTTGATTGAAAACTATTGTTGTAAGCGAATTCAATCAAAGGCAAATATCGTTCCCATGAACCACTAAACTCAAGGATGCAACATCTCAACATATCCTCGAGTATTTGAATGATCCGCTCGGATTGACCATCAGTCTAGGGATGAAAAGCGGTGCTAAAATGCAACTTGGTACCCAAAGCTTCTTGCAATTTCTTCCAGAATCGCGATGTGAATCTCGAATCTCTATCCAACACAATAGAAATAGGTACCCCGTGTAACCTCACAATCTGAGAAACATACAACTCGGCTAGTTTGTCAAGTGAATAATCCGTACGTACGGGAATAAAATGAGCCGACTTTGTCAGTCTATCAACAACAACCCAAATCGCATCTTTCTTGCTTGACGAAAATGGCAACCCAGATACAAAATCCATTGTGACTCGATCCCATTTCCATTCGGCTATCATGATCGGTTGAAGTAATCCTGAAGGCACTTGATGTTCCGCTTTCACTTGTTGACATATCAAACACTTCGAAACAAAATCAGAAATGTCTCGTTTCATACCAGGCCACCAAAACTAACGCTTCAGATCGTTATACATTTTTGTACTACCCGGGTTAATCGACATTCGGCTACTATGAGCCTTGCTCAATATTATCGGAATAAGTTCTGAATTTCTTGGAACACACACTCGACCTCTGAACCTCAAACAATCATTGTCGTCAATTTGAAACTCTGATTCCACATTTGAAACACATTCAGCTCGTTTGGCAACCAATTCATCATCGACTTTCTGGGATTCACGATTTGATGAATCAATAATGGTTTGGCCTTTAATTACGCTACTATCTCATTATCGGATGAAACGGACAGTGTACATTCATCGCCAGTAAAATAAATAAAGGACTTACGACTTAAAGCATCAAGAACCACGTTAGCCTTTCCCGGGTGATAGTCAATAACGAGCTCATAATCTTTCAACAATTCAATCCAACATCTTTGTCGCAGATTCAAATCTCTCTGAGTCATCAACTATTTAAGGCTTTTATGATCCGAATAAACATGACACCTCTCTCCAAACAGGTAGTGTCGCCATATTTTTAAAGCGAATACGATGGTAGCTAATTCGAGATCATGGATCGGATAGTTTTTCTCATGCATTTTCAATTGTCTCGACGCATAAGCTACAACTCGACCTTCTTGCATCAATACACAACCCAGCCCAAGTAAGGATGCATCACTGTAAATGACAAACTCTTTACCTGATTCGGGCTGCACTAGCACTGGAGCTTCAGTCAAATAAGTTTTCAGTTGATCAAAACTTTTCTGACATTTTTCTGACCATTCAAACTTAACATCTTTCTGAAATAGTTTCGTCATTGGTGAGGTTATCATCGAGAAGCCCTTTACAAATCGTCTGTAATAACCAGCAAGTCCCAAAAAGCTTCGAACTTCAGTAACATTTCTCGGAGGCTTCCAATCGAGTATGGCTGAAATTTTGCTCGGATCAACTCTAATACCCGATGCGGATACTACATGTCCCAAAAAGCTAACTTCTTTCAACCAGAACTTACATTTACTGAACTTAGCATATAACTGCTTATCCCGTAAAATCTGCAACACTAATCTTAGGTGCTCGGCATGTTCGATTTCATCGCGTGAATAAATCAAGATGTCGTCTATAAACACAACTACAAATCGGTCCAAATACTGCCTGAAAATTCGGTTCATCAAGTCCATAAATCTGCGGGGGCATTAGTGAGCCCAAACGGCATCACTAAGAACTCATAGTGGCCGATCTCGCCCCGAAAGCGCTTTTAGGTATATCCGAGTCTCGGACTCAAGAATCGATAATAACCCGATCTCAAATCTATCTTTGAAAACACTGAGGCTCCCTTCAGCTGATCAAACAAATCATCAATACGCGGTAATGGATATTGTTCTTTATTGTCACTTTATTTAATTGACGATAGTCAATGCACATCCTCATGGTTCTGTCTTTCTTTTTCACGAATAATACTGGTGCACCCCAAGGTGAGAAACTCGGTCGAGCAAAACCTCTATCCGTCAACTCTTGCAACTGAGTTTTCAATTCTTTCAATTCCGTTGGTGCCATACGATACGGAGCTATCGAAATTAGTGTGGTACCAGGTGCTAGTTCGATGCCGAATTCTACCTCACGAACAGGTGGTAACCCTGGCAATTCCTCAGGAAAAACATCTGGATACTCGCAAACCACTGATACTGATTCAAGCTTCTTTTCTGATTCTTTACTATCATGTACATACGCAAGATACGCCTCACACCTTTTTTTGACATATTTCTGAGCCAACGTCGAGGATATAACTGCTGGTAACCCGTTCATATCAGTAGACTCAACTCGAATTATCTCATCGTTTGCACATCTCAAATCAATAGCCTTTCTTTTACAATTCACAACTGCATCATGGATGGTTAACCAATCCATATCGAGAATAACATCAAATTCATTAAACGGTAGAAGCATCAATCGGCCGGAAAATAGGAACCTCAGATTATCAGGGGACATTTCCTGCACACTTTGTCGACTAACACATATTGACCCAAGGGATTTGACACTAGGATTACGAACTCAGTAGACTCAACAGGTAGAGTCTTACTGGATGCTAAAGTCTCACATACATATGAATGAGTAGAACTAGGGTCAATCAAAGCAATCACATCAGTATCAAAGAGAGTAAAAGTACCGGTAATAACATCAGGCGAAGAAGCATCCTCGCGTGCGCGTATAGCATAAGCTCTAGCAGGAGCACGAGCCTCGGATCTGGTTGCAGCATCTCTAGACCCTCTCTGACCGCCACTAGCATTCCCTGAATTCCTAGGTGGTCTACCTCGTGCTGTATTACTCGGTTTCCCACTCTGGTTCATATTTTGCTCGGATAATCTTGGGCAGTCTTTAATAAAATGGTCGGCTAACCCGCATTTATAACAGGAGCGGTCATGAAATCCACAACTCCCCGAATGCCATTTACCATAATACTTGCACTCTATCTTGTCCCGATAATCATTTCCAACACTGGCAACTGAAATGGCTCGTGTACTCACAGGGGGTCAATCGTGGTCTCGTCTGGAAAAACCTGAAGTATTCTTTGATCGGCCTGGATCATCTCGAAATTTCTTCGATGATTGCTGAAAAGACTTTCCTGAAGATCTTTTACGAAATTCTCCAGCTTCGACATCAGCTTTCCTTTTTTCTTTACTAAGTTCTTTGGCTTTGCAAGCTCGTTCGACAAGTACTACGAACTCTCGTATTTCAAGAATGCCAACAAACATCTTTATATCTTCATTCAACCCATCTTCAAAACGCTTACACATAATAGCTTCAGACGATACACATTCCCGAGCATATCTACTGAGTCTGACAAACTTCCGTTCATAATCAGTAACTGACATGGAACCCTGTTTAAGCTCAAGAAATTCTTTTCGTTTTTGATCAATGAACCTCTGACTGATATATTTTTTTCGGAATTTAGTTTGGAAGAACTCCCACGTCACCCGTTCTCTGGGTACAACAGAAACCAATGTGTTCCACCAATAGTAAGCAGAATCACGTAGCAAGGATATAGCACATTTCAGGCATTCATCGGGTGTGCAAGATAGTTCATCAAGTACTCGAATAGAGTTGTCTAACCAAAATTCAGCTTGCTCGGCATCATCACTATCTATAGCTTTAAATTTAGTAGCCCCGTGCTTTCTGATTCTTTCAACCGGAGGCTTATTTAACCTTGTTTGATCAATTACCGGAGGTATTGTAGGTGCAGGGGGCGTATTATTCGGGAGTGGGGGTTGTGGGACAGTCGTATTAGTTCGACTGTATTGGTTGAACCAATTTTTTATCACACCATAAAAAGCCTGTCTAGCCTCGTCGTTCTGATTGCTTGCAATAGGTTGAGAGTCCATCGGCGCTGTCCCATGCGCGGGAGCAGGTGCTACACTCTCAACATCATCGGCTACCGCTCGATTGGGATCAACATCCATTACTATACGAAAACACATTTTTAAATGTCAGAATTCATCATACTACCGTATTAATACTATATGGCATGTATAGCTAGACTCAAACACTCTACGTTAGTCCTAGAATCGACTAAACCGTAACTCTGATACCAATAAAATGTAACACCCTTAGCCCGTGTCCGATTGCCAGTATAGGCTATGAGGTATTACCAAGCTAAACATTTAATTTCAATCACATAATCTACCCACACAAGTATAAATCAAACTGAATACATATAGATTTATAAGTCATAAGTGCCATTTTCATACGGCCAAGATATTTACAATTTCAAAACATATTTTTTTGTGAACAATCCAACCTATACATGCCATATCGAGTCCAAAATATAACTGTACCAAAAAGATCGATAGTATGAAGGACTGCTGACGATCCCCGAGTCGATAGCCAAAATCAACAATCTATAAAACAAAGAAATGAGAAACAGAGTAAGCTTTCGAGGCTTAGTAAGTTTTAAGCAACTCATACTATTAAGGCTTATCATTAAAATTGAACATTGAGTATCACAAAACTTGTATTCTAATTGTAATTCACTTGACCAAATATACACCAGTACATTAGTTACAAAACCCCTTGGCCGAATATGTATGTATGTATACACAAGACTTCTTGCACATATTTCACTATTTACATAGATTATACTAATACCTTTAATCACATTCTTTCATATGGTGACTTACATTAACCAATTATATTATTATCTTATCCTCAGATACCGAATTCATTCACATATATATATATATATATTTCGTGCCTTGATGCTATTAAATCACTTAAAAAAAATCAATTCAAATATAAGCACATAACACGAACCTTAACATGTAAAACATATAATACTTACGCAACTATGGTTACCACTGATATTCGAAGTTGAAATCTTATCTAACTTACTGGCATAGGTTCTGTCAAATCTTAGAGCTGGGAATACATCACTAGCGTAAGCCTGCGGGTCTTTAACCAGGATATTTTTCCAGCACGTAGCCTGCGGACCTCAAGTCCAGATATATTTCTAGCATATAGCCTGCTGACCTTATGTTCGGATATTTTTCCAGCATATAGCCTACGGACCTCATGTCTGGATATTTTTCCAGCATATAGCCTGCAGACCTCATGTCCGGATATTTTCAATCTCATACACATTTGATCATAACACATGTCAGACACCTTATCACATAATAGTCGTATATTACATTCGAATATAAACTCGATACGCACATTATCATTCACATTTCAGCTCAATGGTTATATCTCATATCACTCGTTCTATTCATCATTTAATCTTAAATTCAAAGTGGCCATCAAACTAAAAGTCATATACAAGCATTATCTATTATACATCTTAATTCAAGTGCAAGCCAAAGATCACAATTTACCTACTATACTATTATAGTGGCACCGTCAATTATATACTAAAGGAAACTACTTAAAACTTACCTCGGATATATTTGAGCAGTTCTTGAAATGGCTACTCGGTTACTTTCTCTTTTCCCTTATTCAAATTGCCCCTTATGCTCTTCACTTTAATTCAACAAATTTTAAACTAATCATTAATCGACTGTTCAAATATTATTTTCAGAATATAATACATATATACTCGACTTGAACACATACAGGTTATTGTAAGCTTATAAGAAATCAATAAACAATTCATTAGCAAATTTTTATCAATGTTTACAATATAATCACAATTTCACTATATTATTTATAACTAGAGCTACGAAACTCCAAATCAATTTCCATAAATTTTCCTTGAAAATAGACTCATTTATATTTTGTTCATAAAATTTTCATAATTTTTAGTTTATCCAATCAATACCAGATTTTTCCTAAAGTTTCCCTTGTTTCACTGTTTGACTCATCTGATCACTCTTCACTACAAAATAAATTTCTCATTGTACAGAATTCAAAACATGTCCTTGTTTATTTCATTTGAAACTAGACTCATTAAGGAGTCTAAGAATATAAATTTCATCATTTGACTAATTTTATACGTTTTATAGTGATTTTATAAAAACAGAACAGGGGATCTAGAAGTCATTTTGACTCTATCCCACATTACTTCAATTATCTCATTATCGGAAATTCTTTTGCTTTTATAGTTTCTTTTAAAAGAAACTAGACTCATCAAGCTTTAATTACATAATTTATTCAGCTTCTAACTCAACTCCCACAATTTATAGTGATTTTCCAAATTCACTCTTTCACACATTCTTTGTATACATATTATTTAAACATGTATATCACCAAATCAATTTCTTTGATTTTAACAAAAATTTTACTTAGCAACCTCTCACTCTATAACTCGGCAACCATGAAAACTTCTTTTTAAGCACATAGACTAAATTCTCAATTATCCAAATCTTAACAAAATCCATCTAATGACCGAATATAAATTCTTTGCCCCATACCTATGAATTCACCTTTTCTAAACTCAATTTACCAATTAAGTAAATAACACTAAGTTTGAGCATTATTTGACAATTTGTCTTGAGTATCCAAATAAATTCATGTTCTTAATTCATAATTTCAAGTATTTCATTCACAAGTTACACAAATTATGCTCAAAATCTCAACCTCAATTTCGGCAAGCACCAACATATTAACCAAAAATTTCCCAAAGCACCTAAACCACTACTATGCATATCTATCAAGTTAAAACCTCACTTATCCACCTTTACTCATGAAAGCATAAAACAACCACCATTTCTTACCATCCATATCATGGCCGAATACCCCAAAATCACCATAGAATTCAAAATTTCAAAATGGGCTAAGTCATATAATTAGCAATCAACCACACTAAAAAAAATTAAAGAAAATAGCATGACATTTTATCTTAATCAAGTAAAAATCAAGTGTGACCGAAAGCCTAGCTTTCCCCTTATTTTCGCAATGAAGAACAAAAGATGAGCTAAACCTTGATCTTTTCACCTTTCACTCTTTTATTTATTTATTTTATTATAATACCAACAACATATATTATTATAATTATATTATAATACAAATATATGTATAAATTACATACACTTCAATGATCATTCCACATGGCGGCCACTACATAATAAAATGTCAATTTGACATGCAAGTCCTTATGTTTTAAAGTCACATAATACAAAGCCATTTCAAAATTTACCTAACACATTCTTAAAATTTTCTCACAAGTCCATTTCAATTAATTTCATATCAATTTGAAACAATTAAAACATTTAAAAATTCACACATGCATAAACACATATTTTAGACAATAAATATTATATTCAAATATTTCGGTGACTCGGTTTAGCGGTCCCAAAACCACTTCCCGACTAGGGTCAAAATAAGGCTGTCACAACTCTCCCCAACATAAGGAATTTTCGTCCCTGAAAATCTTACCAGTGAATAAGTTAGGGTATCGATCTTTCATAGAGTCTTCAAGTTCCCAAGTAGCTTCTTCAACCCCATGCTTAAGCCACAGTACTTTCACTAATGATATTTTCTTATTTCATAATTCTTTGACTTCACGAGCCAAAATACGAACTGGTTCTTCTTCGTAACTCAAATCAGATTGAATTTCAACCTCTAATGGATTAATTATGTGCGACGGATCGGATCTATAACGTTGAAGCATCGAGACATGAAAAACGTTGTGAATCTTTTCAATTTCAGGGGGTAAAATCAATCTGTATGCGACTGGTCCAATTCGTTCAGATATTTCATACGGCCCGATGAACCTCGGACTCAATTTGCCTTTACGACCAAATCTGAGCACCTTTTTCCAAGGTGAAACTTTAAGAAATACTTTGTATCCGACCTGATATTCAATGTCTTTTCGTTTTAAATCCGCATACGACTTCTGACGATCTGAAGCTGCTTTCAGACTTTCACGGATTATTTTTACTTTCTGTTCAGCATCTTTGATCAAATCGACCCCGAAGATTTTACTTTCACTAAGCTCGGTCCAAAACAACGGTGTACGGCATTTACGACCATATAAAGCCTCGTAAGTTGCCATCTTAATGCTTGATTGAAAACTATTGTTGTAAGCGAATTCAATCAAAGGCAAATATCATTCCCATGAACCACTAAACTCAAGGATGCAACATCTCAACATATCCTCAAGTATCTGAATGATCCGCTCAGATTGACCATCAGTCTGGAGATGAAAAGTGGTGCTAAAATGCAACTTGGTACCCAAAGCTTCTTGCAATTTCTTCCAGAATCACGATGTGAATCTTGAATCTCTATCCGACACAATAGAAATAGGTACCCCGTGTAACCTCACAATCTGAGAAACATACAACTCGGCTAGTTTGTCAAGTGAATAATCCGTACGTACGGGAATAAAATGAGCCGACTTTGTCAGTCTATCAACAACAACCCAAATCACATCTTTCTTGCTTGACGACAATGGCAACCCAGATACAAAATCCATTGTGGCTCGATCCCATTTCCATTCGGGTATCATGATTCGGTTGAAGTAATCCTGAAGGCACTTTGTGACATCCCAAAATTGGCCCTAGTCGGGAAGTGGTTTCGGGACCGCTAAACCGAGTCACCGACATGCTCGAACGTAATATTTATTGTCTAGAATATGGGAAAATGCATGTGTGAATTTTGAATTCTTTGATTTAGTTAATTTGATTGTGAATTGAAAGAAAAAGGACTCATGTGAAAGGATTTAAAATATGTAGCTAATTTTAAGAGGTTAATAAAGGAATGAAGCAAAATAAATGGAGTTGCATGTCAAATACTCCATTTATTTTGGATGAGTGGCCGGCCATGTCTAGATTATGGGCAAGGGGACATGTTTCCAACATGTTTAGTTAGTGCATTATGTAGAAAGAATTAAGAAATGAAAAAAAAAAGAAAAAAATGAGCATGGATGCCCCCCCCATGGTGCCGTAGCTAGAGAGAAAGAAAAAAAAAAAGTTGTCATTCATCCTTTCTTTGAGCAAAGACTAAGAAAGAAAAACAAAAAAATTGTTCATCTTTTCCCTCCTTCCTTTGGCGAAATTCCTAAGAGGAAGAAGAGATTTTGCTTCATTTTCTTTGTTTAGAAGAGATCTAGAAGGAGATTTGGCTAAACTTGCATCAAGATTAAGGTATGTATGAGGTTGTGTCATGAGATTCATGCTTGTTTTGGTTGCTAACTTGATGTGCATGTTAGCCATGGTTCAAATCCTTGCTATGCCATGAAAAATGGTATTTGGCCAAGGTTGATATTGTGTTAAAGCCATTGCATGCTAAATGTGAAGCTTGCTAATGATGCATGCAATGATGGATTTACTACTCTTGAAATTTCTTTGTAGCAATCTTGAGTAAGACATTGAGTTCTTTGTTTAACCATGACCAAAGTTCAATGGGGTATGATTGTGATGTATTCGCCATGATGCATTCATGAGCATGATTTATGCTTGTTACTTGATTGGTAAAATTTGTGTTTTAGAGGGTTATGAACACCTTGAGATTCGCCATGCACCTATATGTGTATATATGTTTGCACATGATATTTTGATTATGAAGAAAGTGATAAATATGTTTGTTTAAAGAAGAAATTTGTTGAAGAATGTTGTGAAATTTGCATGTACATTCAGCCTAGTACATGTATAGTGTGAAAACCTTGAAATTATTTTTGATTTTGTGTATTTATGACCATGTGTAATCGGCCACATGAGTAATTTGAGCACTTGATGTTATGTTAAAATTCTTGAGCTTAAATATATGGATGTATGTATATGTGGCCATATAATGGCGTTTTGGTTCAAAGGTTGAATGATAAATTATAATAAAGTGAGATGATATGAGATGCCGAATGTGATTTACTAGTAAACATTATTGATAGAAATATTGAATACTTCTACTTGTATTCGTTAAGCTCAAGAGCAAAGGGGGACCAAATCCGATAAAGGGAAGGAAAAAGTAGTCGAATAGCCATCGGAATCGTTCGACAACATCCGAGGTAAGTTTTCGAGTATCGAAACTTAGATTTTGATTCGATTGAATGAAGTAATAAGCAATCAAAATTCTGCCCTTGTATATGGCCATTGAGCCGAAATGATATTTTTGATTAAGTAAAATGTGCATAAAAGTTTGTTATGAAATTGAAACAAAGATGTGAATGAATGTGCGATTGTGATATCGGGCTAAGCCCAAGGCAATTGTCAGCGATTGTGATATCGGGCTAAGCCCAAGGCAATTGTGCGAGCTATGATATCGGGCTAAGCCCGAAGGCAATTGTGCGAGTTGTGATATCCGGTTAAGTCCGAAGGCATTTGTGCGGGTTACCATAACCGGCTATGTCCCAAGGTGTTTTGAACAGTAGCTATATCCGGATAAACTCAGAAGGTATGTGATTTGAAATTTATAAGCTGCTGGAAAATTTTCAGTTAATGCACTTGTGAAATTCCCAACAACAAGGTATGTTTTGTGTGTGCTTTGCACACTATGAGTAAGTGCGTATGAATATTCGCTCTAATGATAAATGAGCTATCGGCATTAACTAGGCCGTTATTTGTGTATGAATATAAGAGTTGGGATTGTGAAGTAAGCATGTCTTTGAGAAATTGTGCATATGAATTATTGTTTAGCTACTTGAATGCTATGCTTTGGTTGTGTGTATATTATGGCTCGAAACTTACTAAGCATAAATTGCTTACTCCGTTTCTTTGTTTCTCTGTTTATAGATTTTGCTCGTTAGCGATCGGATTCGAAATCATAGAAGTTGAAGTCAACCACACTATCAAAGCCCTTTTTGGTACTCCTTTAGTTGAGTTTTGGATATGGCATGTATAGGACTACCCTCGGTTGTTTTTAAGTACTTGTGATGTATATGTGTACGGCCATGCGAAAATGGTTCGTAATAGTGGAGTATGGAATTAGACCATTTGTGGTTTGTAATTATATTTGGTTTCATGATGTGATTATGGTTTGGAATGAGAGAGTTGGTCACATGATCAGCCATTGGAATGGCTAAATATGATCATATGTGGACCTAAGTATGACTAGACTATAGTTGGTTCATGGGAACTACAATATAGGTAAAGCCTACCTTAAAAACAGATGCTGCCAGCTGCAGTGACGTGGATGTGGAAAATCACAAAAATTTGTAGGAATGGTTTTAAATATTGAATAAATTATTTGATCGAACCTTGACGAGTCTATTTTCATATGAAAGTAACGAAACGATCATATGAACAGTATACCGAGAGATATTAAAGTTCTCGTGAGACAGGGCCAGAACGGTTTCTGGGTCCCTTGTCGCGACTTTGAAAATTTACCATAAATTATCCAGAATGAATTAGAAGTCATGCCTTATATGTGAAGATTCCTTTTTGAGTCTAGTTTCATTAGAAATAAATGACATCAGTATTGAAACCCTGTACAGAGAGATATTCAAGTTGTAACGCGTAAAGGTCAGTGTAGTCGACCCCTGTAACATGGGTGACTTTAACTAATAAACTGTACCAATTGGCCCGACCAAAAATTCTAGAAATAAGTCCATGGATGGATATATGGGTCTAAATTCAGGGAAAATTTACGGAATCAGTTTCCGAGTTGTGAAACTCAAGATATGCTTTTAAGGCGACAGCGATGCAGTTTTCCAGCTTGCCTGGGAATGTCAAATTAATTGATTGCCATAAGTGGTTTTGGCTTGTTAACCCCTCGTGTCCGACAACGCAACGATCTCGGGTTCGGGTGTTACAATTTTATTGGTATCGAGCTATGGTTTAGTCGATCCTAGGACTACCGTGATATGTTTGGGGTCTAGCTATACATGCCATTAAGTGATAAATTGATAGTGTGGTGATTTCGACAATCGAATTTGTGTTTGTTTATAGCAATGGATCCCGATCCCAACCGAGCAATAGTGATGATGTAGAGAGTGCGCGCTTTGCTCATGGAAGGGACAAAGGCCGGCGGACTCTCAACTTATGGCTAGCAATCCGAATGATGAGGCTAGGCAAGCCTTTTATAGTGTGATGAATGATTGGTTCAACCAATACATTCGAACTAACACGACTGTTCCACAACCTCCATTCCCGACTAATGCAACCCCCGCACCTACAATACCTCCGATGAATCGACCAAATAACGTCAAGTAAGCCCCAATCGACGGGATTCGAAAACATGGGGCCACTGAATTTAAAGCTACGGATAATGACGATGCCGAGCAAGCTGAATTTTGGTTGGACAACACTATCCGGGTGCTCGATGAGCTATCATGTACACCCGATGAATGGTTAAAGTGTACTATCTCCTTGCTACGCGATTCCGCCTACTATTGGTGGAGTACTCTGACTTCTGTGGTGTCTAGAGAGCAAGTAACTTGGGAGTTCTTCCAAACTGAATTCCGAAAGAAGTATATCAGTCAGAGAATTATGGACCAAAAACGGAAGGAATTCCTTGATCTTAAGCAAGGTTCCATGTCGGTTACCGACTACGAACGAAAATTGGTGAGGCTTAACTGGTACGCGCGCGAATGCATTTCTTCAGAAGCTGTGATGTGTAAACGCTTCGAAGATGGACTGAACGATGATATAAGCTGTATGTTGGCATTTTGGAAATCCGAGAGTTTGTGGCTCTTGTCGAGCGAGCGTGCAAAGCCGAGGAGCTCGATATGGAGAAAAGAAAAGTGAAGTAGGAGTTTAGTAAGAGGTCTTGGGAAGCCCTTCCCGATCATCAAAGAAATTTAGAGATGGCTTAGGCGGACTAGAGACATTTCGGGCTTTTCTAGACGAGACCGCGATCGACCCCCTTATGGGCATGCGAGTCACTTCGATCGCCAGTGTTGGCAATGGTCGTCGAGACAGAACGGAGTGCCAATATTGTGGCAAATGGCATTCTGGGAGTTGCAGATTCCGTGACCGCTCCTGTTACAAGTGCGGATCAGTCGATCATTCCATTAAGGATTGCCCGAGTTTATCTGAACAAAACGTAAATCAAAGTGGGAACCCGGGTGCTACCACAACTCGAGGTAGGCCACCTAGAAATATGGGCAATGCTAGTGGCGGTCAGAGAGGATCTAGAGATGCCACCATCAGATCTGAGGCTCGTGCTCCTGCTAGGACTTATGCCATACGCGCACGCGAGGATGCTGCCTCACCAAATGTTATTACCGGTATCCTCACTCTTTTCGATACTAATGTGATTGCTTTGATTGACCCTGGTTCTACTCATTCTTATATATGCGAAACCTTAGCATCCAGTAAGATTTTGCCCATTGAGTCTACTGAGTTTGTAATTCGGGTGTCAAACCCCTTGGGTCATTACGTGCTCGTCAACAATGTGTGTAAGAAAAGTCCCCTAGTATTTTGAGGTTCTTGTTTTCCAGCGGACTTGATGCTTTTGCCATTCGACGAATTCGACGTTATTCTTGGTTTGGATTGGTTGACCATGCACGATGCGGTTGTAAATTGCAAAAGCAAGACTATTAATCTGAGGTGCACGAATAACGAGAAATTCGGGTTGAGTCTACGGACTTAAAGGGATTGCCAGCTGTAATATCAGCAATGTTGGCTCAGAAATACGTAAGAAAGGGGTGTGAAGCATACCTTGCGTATGTTCTAGATGACAAGGAGTTAGAAAAGAAACCCGAATCTGTGCCAGTGGTTTGTGAATACCCGGATATTTTCCCTGAAGAATTGTCGGGTTTACCACCTGTTCGGGAAATAGAGTTTGGCATCGAATTGGTACCTGGCACCACTCCAATTTCGATAGCTCCGTATCATATGGCACCAACGGAATTAAAGGAGTTGAAAGCTCGGTTGCAAGAATTGGTGAATAGAGGTTTTGCTCGCCGAGTTTTTCACCTTGGGGTGCACCGGTGTTGTTTGTGAAAAGAAGGGTGGAACCATAAGGGCGTGCATCGACTATCGTCGACTTAATAAAGCGACAATAAAGAACAAATATCCGTTACAGCGTGGCGATGATTTGTTCGATCAAGCGAAGGAGCCTCGGTGTTCTCGAAAATGGATTTGATGAATCGGATCTTGGACCATATTTGGATCGGTTCGTAGTCGTGTTCATTGATGACATCTTGGTCTATTCAAGAAATGAGGCCAAACATGCTGAACACACGAGGTTAGTCTTGTGAATCTTATGGGATAAGCAATTATATGCTAAGTTCAGCAAGTGTGAGTTCGGTTAAGAGAGGTTAGCTTCTTGGGACATGTGGTATCTCATGATCGGTATTCGAGTCGACCGAACAAAATTTCAGCCATACTTAATAGGAAGCCTCAGAAATATTCTCGAGGTTCGGAGCTTTTTGGGGCTTGCCGGTTATTACCGACGATTTGTAAAAGGTTTCTCAACGATAGCCACTCCAATGACGGCTACTCCAAAAGGATGTTAAGTTGAATGGACAGAGAAATGTCGAAAAGTTTCGATCAACTGAAAACTTATTTGGTGAAGCCCCAATTCTAGTGCAACCCGAATCGGCAAAGAGTTTGTCATCTATAGTGACGCCTCCCTACTTGGGTTAGGTTGCGTATTGATGCAAGAAGGTCGAGTTGTGGCCTATCGTCGAGGCAATTAAAGCCACATGAGAAAAATTATCCGACCCATGGTCTCGAATTGGTCGCCATCGTATTCGCCTTAAAGATATGGCGACATTACTTATTTGGTGAGAAGTGCCATGTGTATTCGGATCATAAAAGTCTCAAATATTTGATGACTCAAAGAGACTTAAATCTGCGATAAAGACGTTGGCTCGAGTGTTAAAGGATTATGAGTGGTCTTTAACTATCACCCGGAAAGGCGAATGTGGTTGCGGATGCCTTGAGTCATAAATCATTATTAGCTTTACGAGCGATGAACGTGCACTTGTCCGTTCGATCCGACAATGTGTTAGTAGCTGAATTGAAAGCCAAACCATTATTGATACGTCAAATTCGTGAAGCTCGAGAAAGTCGACGATGAGCTGGTTGCAAAACGAAATTTGAGTGTGTTCGAACAAAGAATCGGAGTTTCAAATCGATGATGACGATTGTTTGAGGTTGAGAAATTGTCTGTGTGTTCCAAAGAATTCGGAACATATTTCGATAATTCTGAAAGAAGCCCATTGTAGCCGAACGGCAATCCACCCGGGGAGTACGGAAATGTACAATGATTTGAAACGTCGGTTTTGGTGGCATGGTATGAAACGAGACATCTCCGACGTCGTTTCGAGGTGTTTAATATGTCAACAAGTGAAAGCGGAACATCAAGTGCCTTCAGGATTACTTCAGCCGATCACGATACCCGAGTGGAAATGGGATCGAGTCACAATGGACTTTGTATCCGAACTGCCATTGTCAGCGAGTAAGAAAGATGCGATTTGGGTCGTTGTAGATAGATTGACTAAGTCGGCTCACTTTGTCCCCGTATGTACGGATTTTTCAATGGACAAACTAGCCGAATTGTACGTTTATCCGATTGTGAGATTACATGGGGTGCCTATTTCCATCGTGTCGGATAGAGATCCGAGATTTACCTTGCGATTTTGGAAGAAGTTGCGAGAGGCTCTGGGTACGAAGTTGCATTTCAGCACCGCCTTTCACCCCCAAACCGATGGTCAATCCGAGCGGATGATTCAGATACTTGAGGATATGTTAAGATGTTGCATCCTCGAGTTCAGTGGTTCATGGGAACGGTATTTGCCTTTGATTGAATTCGCTTACAACAATAGTTTTCAATCAAGTATTAAGATGGCACCTTACGAGGCCTTGTACGGGCGTAAATGCCGTACACCATTGTGTTGGACGGAGCTCGGTGAAAGCAAAATTTTCGGGGTGGACTTGATTAAAGATGCTGAACAGAAAGTGATAGTGATCCGTGAAAATCTGAAGATTGTAACACCCCGTACCCGAGACCGTTGCCGGAGTCGAACACGAGGTGTTAACGGACTTAATTCATTAATTAAACAGCTCATACAATTCATTTTAAAATTTCCAGACAAGCTGGCTAACTGCATCACAGTCGTTTTAAAAATCATATCTCGAGTTACGAAACTCGAAATCCAATTCCGTAAATTTTTCCTGAAACTAGACTCATATATATATCTACTAATTTTTTCCTAGAATTTTTGGTTGGGCCAATTAGTACAGTTTATTAGTTAAAGTCTCCCTGTTTCAGGGTTCAACTACTCTGACCTCAGTGTATTACGAATCAGATATCTCCTGTACAGAGCTTCAATGACTATGCTGTTTATCTCTAATAAAACTAGACTCAATAAGGAATCTGTACATATAAAGCATGACTTCTAATTATCTTTGTAAAATTTATGGTGAATTTCCAAAGTCAGAACAGGGATCCAGAAATCGCTCTGGCCCTGTTTCACAAAAATTTAAACATCTCATAAAATATAGCTCATATACCTGTTTCGCTTATTCCATATGAAAATAGACTCATCAAGCTTCGATTCCATAATTTATTCATTATTTAATTCCATTTCTACTATTTTTAGTGATTTTTCAAACTCACGTCACTGCTGCTGTCTGAATCTATTTTATGGTAAATTTTACCTATTTCATGGTTTCCATGGATTAGCTAGCAATTTGACATACATAATACCAAATATGATCATGATTAGCCATTCCAACGGCTAATCATTACCAAGCATTCTATCTCCATACCACTCAATAACCATATCATAAGACCATATATACAAAATGATTATAATGCTATACATGCCATACTCAAAATATACAAGCCATTATGTCAAGATGGTATACGGATAGTGTGAGCGTGCCTCCGACCGTTTCCGATTTTCGAAGTGGCTTGTCAACACTACAAGGAATGAAAAGGAGGAGTAAGCATAAATGCTTAGTAAGCTCACATGCAAATAGCAAGTAACATAACCATATAAGCAAACATAAAACATCATTTGCATAATCATCACCAAGACATTCATATCACCTTTTCATTTATCATCTTACCATATTGTTGTTATATCGAGTTTTCAACCCGGGGTTAAGTACATACTGTTCAAATTATCCATTTCACAACACTTACCAATACGTCCCTTTCATCTTGAGTATTCCTCCATTTGAGTAGAACTTTACCCGTTGAACACATCGAATATAATTGGATACATGGATAACTTGCACATAAGTGCCACATATTCAATCAAGCAATCATGTAACCGCCCATAGCGAACTCGGACTCAACTCAACGAGCTCAGGCGTTCGCATCCATAAGTGAACTCGGACTCAACTCAACGAGTTCGGATGCCTAGTTACATCTCACGAACTCGGACTCAACTCAACGAGTTCGGACATTCGCATCCATAAGTGAACTCGGACTCAACTCAACGAGTTCGGATGCCTAGTTACATCTCACGAACTCGGACTCAACTCAACGAGTTGGACATTCGCATCCATAAGTGAACTCGGACTCAACTCAACGAGTTCGGATGCTCAACCATCCTAGTGACATGTCACTTGTATCCTAATCTATTCCTAAGGTTCAAACGGGCTTTTTCCTCGAACACTTATCCTTGCCGTCTTCCGTAGAATGCCGAAATCAATACTCGGTAACAATTATATTTAACAAGTAGTTCACATAATTTACGTATTATTTGAAATTAACCACAAAGCATACATTTCATAATAAAATTCAGCATAACACATAATTAATATCAATAACTTAAAAATAACAATTATGCTACATTATTTACACATGAACTTACCTCGTATGAAAATGGCTATTTTTACCATTTCGTCCACAACTTGGTATTTTCCCCATTTTAGCCCAATTTCAGTTTTCCTTGCTCTATCATTTAAAATATAGTCTAATTAGGACTCACATTATTCAAATTGACCCAAAATCATATTTTTGAAAAATTACAATTTTGCCCCTAAACTTTTGCATATTTACACTTTTGCCCCAAAGCTCGTAAATTAAAATTCGGCCTATTTTCTTATGTTTTATGACATGCTGATCATTTTTCCCTTCTATGGCAACATCAAATTCTCACTCTAACATGTACTTATGACTATTAGGTATTTTTACCGATTAAGCCCTTTTGCTCGTTTTCACTTAAAACCGAGTAGCACAAGTTGTCTAACATAATTTAAAACCTCATATTCTATCATAAAACACCAAAATACACAAATTTCACCTATGGGTATTTTTCCAAATATAAACCCTAGGTTAAATTATTGCTAGCATAAGCTAAATCGAGCTAGGGACTCCAAAACGTAAAATCATTAAAAGCGAGGCTAGAACGAACTTACAATCGAGCTTGGAAGCTTGAAAACCCTAGCCATGGTTTCTCCTTGCTATATTCGGCCATGGGGTTGAAGATGAGCAAAATTGGCTTTTAATTTTGTATTTTAATTCATTTTACCCTAAATGACCAAAATGCCCTTACTACTAAACTTTCCAAAATTCCATCCATGTCCAATTTTGTCCATAGACTTAGAAATTGGTAAAATTACTCTTTAAGGACCTCTAATTAATAATCTAATTCAATTTTATGCAAAATACTTCTAGAACACAAGTTTTGCAATTTATTCAATTTAGTCCCAAATTTCAAATTAAGCACTTTATGCATAAATTCACGAAATTTTCACACAATCATGCAATCATATCATAGACCTTAAAATAATCATAAAATAATTATTTATATCTCGGATTTTGTGGTCACGAAACCACTATTCCGACTAGGCCCAAAATCAGGATATTACAAAGATAGCCTCCGATCGTCAGAAGTCGTACGCGGATCTGAAGCGTAAAGACATCGAGCATCAGGTGGGAGATAAAGTGTTTCTCAAGGTTTCGCCTTGGAAAAAGATACTCGATTCGGCCGTAAGGGCAAGTTGAGCCCGAGGTTCATTGGGCCATATGAGATATCCGGCGAGTCGGTCCGGTGGCATATCGTCGATTTTGCCCCGAACTCGAAAAGATTCACGATGTCTTTCATGTTTCGATGCTTCAACGCTATAGATCTGATCCATCGCACGTGATTAGTCCATCAGAGGTTGAAATTCAAGCCAATATGAGTTATGAGGAAGAATCGATTCGTATCCTGGCACGTGAAGTGAAAGAGTTGCGAAACAAGCGGGTTCCGCTAGTGAAAGTGTTATGGCTCAAACACGGGATAGAAGAAGCTACTTGGGAAACCGAGAACTCTATGAAAGAGCGATACCCAACCCTATTTACCGGTAAGATTTTCGGGGACGAAAATTTCTTAAGTGGGGGAGAGTTGTGACATCCCAAAATTGGCCCTAGTCGGGAACTAGTTTCGGGACCGCTAAACCGAGTCACCGACATGCTCGAACGTAATATTTATTGTCTAGAATATGGGAAAATGCATGTGTGAATTTTGAATTCTTTGATTTAGTTAATTTGATTGTGAATTGAAAGAAAAAGGACTCATGTGAAAGGATTTAAAAATATGTAGCTAATTTTAAGAGGTTAATAAAGGAATGAAGCAAAATAAATGGAGTTGCATGTCAAATACTCCATTTATTTTGGATGAGTGGTCGGCCATGTCTAGATTATGGGCAAGGGGACATGTTTCCAACATGTTTAGTTAGTGCATTATGTAGAAAGAATTAAGAAATGAAAAAAAAAAAAGAAAAAAATGAGCATGGATGCCCCCCCATGGTGCCGTAGCTAGAGAGAAAGAAAGAAAAAAAAGTTGTCATTCATCCTTTCTTTGAGCAAAGACTAAGAAAGAAAAACAAAAAAATTGTTCATCTTTTCCCTCCTTCCTTTGGCGAAATTCCTAAGAGGAAGAAGAGATTTTGCTTCATTTTCTTTGTTTAGAAGAGATCTAGAAGGAGATTTGGCTAAACTTGCATCAAGATTAAGGTATGTATGAGGTTGTGTCATGAGATTCATGCTTGTTTTGGTTGCTAACTTGATGTGCATGTTAGCCATGGTTCAAATCCTTGCTATGCCATGAAAAATGGTATTTGGCCAAGGTTGATATTGTGTTAAAGCCATTGCATGCTAAATGTGAAGCTTGCTAATGATGCATGCAATGATGGATTTACTACTCTTGAAATTTCTTTGTAGCAATCTTGAGTAAGACATTGAGTTCTTTGTTTAACCATGACCAAAGTTCAATGGGGTATGATTGTGATGTATTCGCCATGATGCATTCATGAGCATGATTTATGCTTGTTACTTGATTGGTAAAATTTGTGTTTTAGAGGGTTATGAACACCTTGAGATTGACCATGCACCTATATGTGTATATATGTTTGCACATGATATTTTGATTATGAAGAAAGTGATAAATATGTTTGTTTAAAGAAGAAATTTGTTGAAGAATGTTGTGAAATTTGCATGTACATTCGGCCTAGTACATGTATAGTGTGAAAAACCTTGAAATTATTTTTGATTTTGTGTATTTATGACCATGTGTAATCGGCCACATGAGTAATTTGAGCACTTGATGTTATGTTAAAATTCTTGAGCTTAAATATATGGATGTATGTATATGTGGCCATATAATGGCGTTTTGGTTCAAAGGTTGAATGATAAATTATAATAAAGTGAGATGATATGAGATGCCGAATGTGATTTACTAGTAAACATTATTGATAGAAATATTGAATACTTCTACTTGTATTCGTTAAGCTCAAGAGCAAAGGGGGACCAAATCCGATAAAGGGAAGGAAAAAGTAGTCGAATAGCCATCGGAATCGTTCGACAACATCCGAGGTAAGTTTTCGAGTATCGAAACTTAGATTTTGATTCGATTGAATGAAGTAATAAGCAATCGAAATTCTGCCCTTGTATATGGCCATTGAGCGAAATGATATTTTGATTAAGTAAAATGTGCATAAAAGTTTGTTATGAAATTGAAACAAAGATGTGAATGAATGTGCGAATTGTGATATTCGGGCTAAGCTCAAGGCAATTGTGCGATGTGATATTCGGCTAAGCCCAAGGCAATTGTGCGAACTATGATATCAGGCTAAGCCCGAAGGCAATTGTGCGAGTTGTGATATCCGGGTTAAGTCCGAAGGCATTTGTGCGGGTTACCATAACGGGCTATGTCCCGAAGGTGTTTTGAGCAGTAGCTATATCCGGATAAACTCAGAAGGTATGTGATTTGAAATTTATAAGCTGCTGGAAAATTTTCAGTTAATGCACTTGTGAAATTCCCAACAACAAGGTATGTTTTGTGTGTGCTTTGCACACTATGAGTAAGTGCGTATGAATATTCGCTCTAATGATAAATGAGCTATCGGCATTAACTAGGCCGTTATTTGTGTATGAATATAAGAGTTGGGATTGTGAAGTAAGCATGTCTTTGAGAAATTGTGCATATGAATTATTGTTTAGCTACTTGAATGCTATGCTTTGGTTGTGTGTATATTATGGCTCGAAACTTACTAAGCATAAATTGCTTACTCCGTTTCTTTGTTTCTCTGTTTATAGATTTTGCTCGTTAGCGATCGGATTCGGGATCATAGAAGTTGAAGTCAACCACACTATCAAAGCCCTTTTTGGTACTCCTTTAGTTGAGTTTTGGATATGGCATGTATAGGACTACCCTCGGTTGTTTTAAGTACTTGTGATGTATATGTGTGCGGCCATGCTAAAATGGTTCGTAATAGTGGAGTATGGAATTAGACCATTTGTGGTTTGTAATTATATTTGGTTTCATGATGTGATTATGGTTTGAAATGAGAGAGTTGGTCACATGATCAGCCATTGGAATGGCTAAATATGATCATATGTGGACCTAAGTATGACTAGACTATAGTTGGTTCATGGGAACTACAATATAGGTAAAGCCTACCTTAAAAACAGATGCTGCCAGCTGCAGTGATGTGGATGTGGAAAATCACCAAAATTTGTAGGAACGGTGTTAAATAGTGAATAAATTATGTGATCGATCCTTGACGAGTCTATTTTCATATGAAAGTAACGAAACGATCATATGAACAGTATACCGAGAGATATTAAAGTTCTCGTGAGACAGGCCCAGAACGGTTTCTGGGTCCCTTGTCGCGACTTTGAAAATTTACCATAAATTATCCAGAATGAATTAGAAGTCATGCCTTATATGTGAAGATTCCTTTTTGAGTCTAGTTTCATTAGAAATAAACGACATCAGTATTGAAACCCTGTACAGAGAGATATTCAAGTTGTAACGCGCGAAGGTCAGTGTAGTCGACCCCTGTAACATGGGTGACTTTAACTAATAAACTGTACCAATTGGCCCACACAAAAAATTCTAGAAATAAATCCATGGATGGATATATGAGTCTAAATTCAGGGAAAATTTACGGAATCAGTTTCTGAGTTGTGAAACTCAAGATATGCTTTTTAAGGCGACAGCGATCCAGTTTTCCAGCTTGCCTGGGAATGTCAAATTGGTCGGTGCCATAAGTGGTTTTGGCTTGTTAACCCCTCGTGTCCGACACCGGCAACGGTCTCGGGTTCGGGGTGTTACACACTTGATGTTCTGCTTTCACTTGTTGACATATCAAACACTTCGACACAAAATCAGAAATGTCTCGTTTCATACCAGGCCACCAAAACTGACGCTTCAGATCGTTATACATTTTTGTACTACCCGGGTTAATCGACATTCGGCTACTATGAGCCTCGCTCAAAATTATCGGAATAAGTTCTGAATTTCTTGGAACACACACTCGACCTCTGAACCTCAAACAATCATTGTCGTCAATTTGAAACTCTGATTCCACATTTGAAACACATTCAGCTCGTTTGGCAACCAATTCATCATCGACTTTCTGGGATTCACGTATTTGATGAATCAATAATGGTTTGGCCTTTAATTCTGCTACGATCTCATTATCGGATGAAACGGACAGGTATACATTCATCGCCCGTAAAATAAACAGTGACTTACGACTTAAAGCATCAGCAACCACGTTAGCCTTTCCCCGGTGATAGTCAATAACGAGCTCATAATCTTTCAACAATTCAATCCAACGTCTTTGTCGTAGATTCAAATCTCTCTGAGTCATCAAATATTTAAGGCTTTTATGATCCGAATAAACATGACACCCCTCTCCAAACAAGTAGTGTCGCCATATTTTTAAAGCGAATACGATGGCAGCTAATTCGAGATCATGGGTCAGATAGTTTTTCTCATGCGGTTTCAATTGTCTCGACGCATAAGCTACAACTCGACCTTCTTGCATCAATACACAACCCAGCCCAAGTAAGGATGCATCATTGTAAATGACAAACTCTTTACCTGATTCGGGCTGCACTAGCACTGGAGCTTCAGTCAAATAAGTTTTCAGTTGATCAAAACTTTTCTGACATTTTTCTGACCATTCAAACTTAACATCTTTCTGAAGTAGTTTCGTCATTGGTGAGGCTATCATCGAGAAACCCTTTACAAATCGTCTGTAATAACTAGCAAGTCCCAAAAAGCTCCGAACTTCAGTAACATTTCTCGGAGGCTTCTAATCGAGTATGGCTGAAATTTTGCTCGGATTAACTCTAATACCCGATGCGGATACTACATGTCCCAAAAAGCTAACTTCTTTCAACCAGAACTCACATTTACTGAACTTAGCATATAACTGCTTATCCCGTAAAATCTACAACACTAATATTAGGTGCTCGACATGTTCGGTTTCATTGCGTGAATAAATCAAGATGTCGTCTATAAACACAACTACAAATCGGTCCAAATACTGCCTGAAAATTCGGTTCATCAAGTCCATAAATACTGCAGGGGCATTAGTGAGCCCAAACGGCATCACTAAGAACTCATAGTGGTCGTATCTCGTCCTGAAAGCAGTTTTAGGTATATCTGAGTCTCGGACTCGCAACTGATAATAACCCAATCTCAAATCTATCTTTGAAAACACTGAGGCTCCCTTCAGCTGATCAAACAAATCATCAATACACGGTAATGGATATTTGTTCTTTATTGTCACTTTATTCAATTGACGATAGTCGATGCACATCCTCATGGTTCCGTCTTTCTTTTTCACGAATAATACTGGTGCACCCCAAGGTGAGAAACTCGGTCGAGCAAAACCTCTATCCGTCAACTATTGCAACTGAGTTTTCAATTCTTTCAATTCCGTTGGTGCCATACGATGCGGAGCTATCGAAATTGGTGTGGTACCAAATGCAACTGCTGTATTTATGGATTTAATGAATAGAATTTTCAGACTGTATCTTGATCAATTTGTTGTTGTATTCATTGATGATATTTTGATTTATTCATGTGATGAATCTGAGCATGTTGAACATCTGAAAATAGTGCTACAGACCTTACGAGATAAATAGTTGTATGCAAAGTTTAGTAAATGTGAATTTGGTTTGCGAGAAGTTAGGTTTCTGGTTCATATTGTATCAGCTTCCGATAACAGAGTTGATCCGAGCAAGATTTTAGCTATTCTGGATTGGAAGCCTCTGAGGAATGTATCTAAAGTCCGCAGTATTCTAGGACTTGCCGGTTACTACAGCCGATTTGTAAATGATTTCTCTATGATTGCAACTCTGTTGTCAAAATTGCTTCAGAAAGATGTGAAATTTGAATGGTCTGAGAAATGTCAAAGAAATTTTGATCAGTTAAAAGCTCTGTTAACTAAAGCTCTGGTATTGGTACAACCTGAGTCAGGTAAAGAATTCATTGTTTACAGTGATGCTTCGTTGAATGGACTTAGTTGTGTTTTAATGCAAGAAGGAAAAGTTATTGCATATGCTTCGAGACAATTAAAGCCACATGAGAAGAACTATCTAACACACGACCTTGAGTTAACTTCCATTATATTTGCTTTGAAGATCTGGCGTCACTATATGTTTGGTGAAAAATGTCACATGTTTTCTGATCAAAAAAGTCTGAAATATTTAATGACGCAAAAAGATTTGAATTTGCGACAAAGAAGATGGTTAGAACTGCTAAAAGACTACGAAATTGTGATTGATTATCACCTGGGAAAAGCAAATGTGGTTGCTGATGCTTTGAGTCAAAAATTGTTATTTGCAATGAATGCTCATTTAGTTCTGTCTGATGATGGTTTAGTTTTAGCTTAATTAAAATCGAGACCTTTGTTTTTACAACAGATTATCGAAGCTCAAAAGATTGATAATGAGATTATGGCTAAACGAACTCAGTGTAATTCTGATTCTGATTCTGAATTTCGAATAGATGATGATGACAATTTGAGGTTTAGAAATAGGCTTTGTGTTCAAAGAAATCTAGATTTGATTCAAATGATCTTCAATGAAGCTCATAGTAGTAGATTTTCTGTACATTCGGAAAGTAAGAAAATGTATAAAGGTTTGAAACAACAATATTGGTGGCCGAGAATGAAAAAAGATATTTCTGACTTTGTCTTAAGATGTTTAATCTCTCAGCAAGTTAAAGCTGAGCATCAGGTGCCATCTGGGTTATTACAACCGATTATGATTCCAGAATGGAAATGCGATCCAGTGACCATGGATTTTGTTTCGGGTTTGCCTCTGTCTCCTAAAAAGAAAGACGCAATTTGGGTTGTAGTTGATAGTTTGACAAAATCAGCTTATTTTATTCCGATTCGGTTTGATTATTCGCTTGATAAGTTAGCTGAGTTGTATATTTCTGATATTGTGAGATTGCATGGTGTGCCATTGTCAATAGTGTCTGATAGAGACCCGAGATTTACATCTCAATTCTAGAAGAAATTTCAAGATGCTTTGGGTACTAAATTGTATTTTAGCACTGATTTTCATCCGCAAATAGATGGTCAATCAGAACAGATTTTTCAGTTACTCGAGGATATGTTGAGATGTTGCATTCTCGTGTTTGAAGGTGTGTTGGAACAATATCTACCTTTGATTGAATTCGCTTATAATAACAGTTTTCAATCGAGCATTAAAATGGCACCGTACGAAGCCTTATACGATAGAAAGTGTAGAACTCTGTTATACTGGTCTGAGTTCAGTAAGAATAAAATTTATGGTATTGATCTGATAAAAGAAACAGAACAGAAAGTGAAAGTAATCCAAGATAGTCTGAAAGCTGCCTCTGATCGTCAGAAATCATATGCAGATTTGAAAAGAAAAGATATCAAATCTAAGGTAGGTGATAAAGTGTTTCTGAAAGTATCTCCATGGAAGAAACTGTTTTGATTTGGAAAAAAGGGAAAATTGAGTCCGAGATTCATCGGAACATATGAAATCATTAAGCGATTTCGGCCGATTGCTTATAGATTGATGCTACCATATAAGTTGGAAAAGATACATAATGTAGTTCACGTATTGATGCTTCGACGGTACAGATCTGATCCTTTCAATGTGATATCCCCTTCTGAAATTGAGATTCAATCTGATATGACTTAAGAAGAAAAACCGATCCGTGTTTTAGCTCGCGAGATTAAAAAATTACGAAACAAGAAAATTCCTCTAGTTAAAGTGATGTGGGATCGTCACGGTGCTAAAGAGGCTACGTGGGAGCCTGAAGATTCAATGAGACAACAATATCCGGATCTGTTTAACAGTAGGATTTTCGGGGATGAAAATCCTTAAGGGGGAGAATTGTAACAGTCCGGTTTTGACCCTAGTCAAAATAGTGGTTTCAGGACCACAAATCCGAGTTCAAAAATATTTTAATATTATTTTATGTGCCTGTGATATGTGAATTTAAATCTATGAAATTTCTGTGATTTAATTTGTCTGTTTCTGTGCTTAATTATGAAAAATGATTAAATCGCGTAAAGTGTAAAAGTTGAGTGCTAGATGCTAAAGCACCTATTTGGCTTGGCTTTTAAAATAAAAGTCCTTGCATGTCAAATTTACCATTTGTTTTAATGGTGGACAAAAATGGTCATGTAGTTGGTGAATTTAATGTTATATCATTAAGGGCAAAATGGTAAAAGGTGATTATAATGCTTATTATAAAAAATGAAAACAAAAAGCTGGCTTATTATCATGCATATTGGCCGAAAATCAGCCAAAGCAAGAAGGGTTTGAAGCTTTTTTACATTTGGAACTTTGGTAGCTAAATTGAGGTATGAAATTTGTTCAGTTTTTGATAATTTTTACGTTTCTGTGATCGTTGCTTCGTGTTCTTCAAAACCCATGTCTGAATTTCTGTTTCTGTTAAAGATTTCATGAAATGCCATTATTGATATCATGAGTTTTGTGATGTTTTTGAATGAATTATGAAGGCTTGGTAGATGGTTCATAAGTTTTGTCTTTGAGTTTTGATGAAATTGAGCTATTTGGGTTAAATTTTGAAAATGAGGTTTTGAAGGACTAAATTATGAATTAAACATGTTGTTTGAGCATATATAGAAGCCATGAAAATTTGACTAGCCCTTGTTGCAAAGAAAATTTTCATATTTGTGATTTTATGAAAAATGGACTAAATTGTCAAAGTGTGAAAATGTAAGGGCTAAAATGCAAAGTGCCCTAAATATGTCTATATGGATTATATTGAATGAAATGAATGATTGAATGGTTGAATTTGTATTGTATTAGATCAAGAACAAAGAAAATTGGACTTAGATCGGGGAAAATTCAAAATAGTTGAATAGTAGACTCGTTTTATCCGAAATCCATCTAAGGTAAGTGAAATTATAATTACGTGTTAATTGAAGTAAATTCTGCTCATATAAACTGTAATCTATATTGGATGGCCTTGAGTGCCTGATTAATATCTTTGGAGTAAAGTATGGTAATATGTTAATATTTGAAAAGCTCTGTATGTTTCTAAGAAAAGTTGACATATGTCTGAGACATCATGTAAGACCGTGTTTGGGACACAGGCCTCAATTGAGATTTACATATAAGACCATGTCTTGGACATCGGCATCTTATATGATTTCATGTAAGACCCTGTCTAGGACAAAGGCATCGATATTGAATTACATGTAAGACCACGTCTGGGACGTCGGCATTGTACTTGTTTATGAGCATCTATATCGTTTCTGACCCGTTTGATGATAGCGAACGAAATCTGAGATTAAGTATATGAAATGTATAACCTATGCAGGTACGTTTGTATTGTACTAAATTTTTGAATATGAAAAACTCTGTCTCTTTGAAATATGTATGGAAATGAAGCATGACATATATGTAAACAAAGGAGCATGGTTAAGTTTATGAATTCTTCTATGAAATGGTTATGAATCTATATGGGTGAATTGTATATATATGCTTTAGTAGTTAGACCAATTATATTTGGCTTACTAAGCTCTTTGTAGCTTACTCTGTGTGATTTCTGCCTGTTTTACAGTTACCGTAGCTACTAAAGGCTCAGGGATAGTTGAGGATCGTCACCACACTATCGAACTCATTTTGGTACTCTTGAAAGTGTAAATATTTTAAAGTATGGCATGTATAGGCTAGAAGGTTTATGTATTATGTTTTGAGTTGTAAATATAGGTTATGCAATGAAAGTTGGCTATCAAATGGTATGTTTACGTTAAGTTTTAGTATGGTTTGAATGTTGTTTAATTTGGCTTGTAGGAATGACCCATAAAGGGGTGGAAAATTGGCTTAAACCAAGCCTGCATTGTGCCACACGGCCATAGCACACGGGCGTATTTGTTGGTCGTGGGTTAAGTCATTAGCTAGCTAAGAATCACACGGCCGTGGCACACGGGCATGTCTGTTGGCCGTGGGAATAAGTCAGTATATAAGCTCTGTTTTGGCACGGCTGATTCACATGGGCGTGTCTGATGCTCGTGTGGGGCACACGACCTGGTCACATGGGTGTGTGACCTATTTAGAATTGAATTTTTTTTAAAAGTTCTGAACTTTATGAATGTGTTCGGTTTAGTCTTGAATGTCTCTTAAAAGTACATTTTAGGTCTCGTGACCATCTTAGGAGATGATTGCTTATGAAATGATGTTATATGATATCTGTAATTCTGAATTGGTTTGAAATGTTCTGTCTGTCTGGTAATGCCTCGTAACCCTAATCTGATGTCGGTTACGGGTTAGGGTGTGTGCTCATGCAGGAAGGCAAGGTTATAGCCTATGCCTCGAGACAGCTAAAACCACATGAGAGAAATTATCTGACCCATGATTTGGAGCAATCAGCTGTAGTGTTGGCGCTAAAGATTTAGAGACACCATTTTTATGGAAAGAAATGTCGGGTATTCACCGACCATAAGAGCTTAAAGTACTTGATGACTCAGAAGGAGTTGAATTTGAGGCAACACTGATGGTTAAAGCTTTTAAAGATATGAATTGATTATCGACTACTATTCAGGAAAGGCAAATGTAGTCACCGATGCCTTGAGCAGGAAGTCGTTGTTTGCCTTGAGAGCTTTGAACACTCAGTTGACTATATCTAATGATGGTTCGACCGTAGCAGAGTTGAGGGCCAAACTAACTTTTCTTCATGAAATCATGAAGCTCAGAAAGGTGACGAGAAATTGCGAGCCAATAGAACTCAGTGTGAGTCAGAGATTGAATCAGATTTTTATATTAGTACTGATGGTTGTATAATGTTCAAAGAAAGAATTTGTGTACCCAAGAACAATAAGCTAATTCAGAAGATTCTGAGAGAGGGTCATGGTGGTTATTTGTCCATCCACCCAGGTAGTGTAAAAATGTACAACAACCTTAAGAAAATGTATTGGTGGTCGGGTATGAAAAGAGACATCTCAGAGTTTGTTTCTAAGTGTCTAGTATGTCAACAAGTAAAGGCTGAACATCAAGTACATTCAAGTTTACTTCAGCCTATTATGATTCCCGAGTGGAAATGGGATCGTATCACTATGGACTTCGTGACCAGTTTACCACTAACCGCGACAAAGAAAGATGCAGTATGGGTTATTGTCGACAGACTAACTAAGTCAGCACACTTCATACCAGTGCATACTGACAACTCCCTTGAAAAATTGGCCGACTTGTATTTTTCCGAGATTGTGAGGCTTCATGGTGTGCCATTGTCGATTGTTTGAGATCAAGACCCGAGATTCACCTCGAGGTTTTGGAAGAAGTTGCAAGAGGCTTTAGGAACCAAGTTGAGTTTCAGCACAGCTTTTCATCCACAAACTGACGGACAGTCAGAAAGAATAATACAGATCTTAGAAGACATGTTGAGATGTTGTGTTCTCGAGTTTCAAGGTAGCTGGGAAAAATACTTTCCATTGGTTGAATTTGCCTAAACAACAGCTATTAGTCAAGTCTGAAAATGGCGCCTTATGAGGCCTTGTACGGGCGAAAGTGTCGAACGCCCTTATACTGGACTGAGTTGAAAGAGAATCAAATTCATGGGGTTGATTTAGTCAAAGAGGCTGAGGAGAAAGTTAAAGTGATTCGTGACTGTCTGAAAGCTGCCTCAGATAGACAAAAATCCTACGCGAATTTGAGACGAAAGGAAATTAAGTTTGAAGTTCGTGATAAAGTATTTTTAAAAGTTTCTCCGTGGAGGAAAGTCCTTAGGTTTGGAAAAAGAGGCAAGTTGAGTCCTCGTTTTATAGGACCTTATGAGGTTACCGAGAGAGTAGGGCCTGTTGCCTACCGTTTGGATTTACTGCCAGAATTAGAAAAGATTCACGATGTGTTTCATGTTTCCATGTTACGCCGGTACAGATCAGACCCTTCGCATGTAATTACACCAACTAAAATTAAGATTCTTCCATATATGACTTATAGTGAGGAGCCGATCAAGATTCTAGCTCGTGAGGTCAAACAGTTAAGAAATAAGAATATACCACTTGTGAAGGTTTTGTGGCATAGACATGGGGTCGAGGAAGCCACATGGGAACTCGAGGAGTCTCTGCAAGACCAGTATCCGAATCTATTCTCTGGTAAGATTTTCGAGGACGAAAATCCCTAAGGGGGAGAAATGTAATATCTCGATTTAGGGCCTAGTCAGAACAGTGGTCTCGGGACCACAAATTCGAAGTTGAGAAAATTATTTTTATTATTATTATGAGGTTATAGTATGATTATAGTAGAGCATGAGAAATATGGGGAGCTAATTTTAATGTTTTTGAGCCCAATTGCGGATAGGACTAAATCGCATAAAAGGCAAAAGTTGCATTTTAGTACCCAAATGTGTCAATTAGCTAGAGAACTAAAATTTGGGGCTTTTAAAGAGCAATTAGACCCTTTTTAAAGGAGCATAGCCGACCATAGGGTCAAGAGGAGACAATATTTTAAAATTAGATGGGTTAGGTGACTTATTTTGACTAAAATAGAGATAGATGAAAGGAGGATGATATCATCCCTTTCCATCTTCTTCCTCCACAAAATTTTCAGCAAAGAATGGGGTTTTGAAAGCTTTAAAAATTTCAACAACATTAAGCCTCTCAAGTAATTGATTTTGAAAGTTTCTCTTAAAGCTTTTTACATTTTTAGACTCCTTGAAGCATAGGCTTTCTAATGAGAGGTCTATTTTGCAAAATGGTTGAAAGTTTAGGGTTTTACGATGAAAATATTTGTGATGTTTGCTGAGTTTTTATGGACGAAAATGAGTCTTAGTTGTGTAATAGACAACTTTTGTGAAAGAACTTCTCATGAAAACCCTTATAAGACCATTTTGCAAAGTTTGTGAAATTAGGCGATAAGGGTGTGAAATAGTGAGAATTTGGCGATGCTATAAGAGTAAAAAGGGGTCAGCTAGGCCTAAGATACGAAGAAATTCAATAAAAATTAAATTTCTAGCATAGGGGCAAAATGGTCATTTTGCCAAGTCAGGGGCAAAATAGTCATTTTACCTAATATGTGAATTTTAGATTGCCTAATTGTGTTTAGTGACTAAATGAGTGCATTTTTTTATCATAGATCAAGAATTGCCAAATTCGAACCTAGACCGGAGGAAAGTCGAGCAACTCAACTAAACCAACTAGTCGAGTACATTTTGTAACCTGAGGTAAGTTGTATGTAAATAATACAACTACATTGTTGATGTATGTATTCAAATTGTCTTTGAATTGATATAGTATGAATTGCTAGATTGGGAACTGAGAATGCATATTAATGATTGAGATAGTAGAAAGACCTAGTTGGGACCTTAGGAAACAAATCGGATATTCATGCCATAACATTCGAATTTCTTGTGTGCCAGTGTAAAACATGTCTGGGACATGCATCGGCCACATTATGACTGCCAGTGTAAGACCATGGCATCGGCGTAGAGATGAGTGCCTGTGTAAGACATGTCTGTTTCATGCATCGGCTAAGAGTCATACTAGTGTAAGACATGTCTGGGACATACATCAGCACGTATATACGAGAGCTAGTATAAGACCATGTCTGGGACATGGCATCAGCCTCGATAATGATAGCCTGTGTGAGACCATGTCTGGGACATGGCATCGGCAACTTATCCCATGTTTAAGGCTTATAGAATATCTTGTAGTATTCCGAAAGGTTCGACTTTAAGGTTATGAAAGTGATTTAATAAGGAAAGTATAATAATGTTTTGAGTGGTACAGGTCCCTATTTGGTATGCATGAGTAATGAGCTCAAATTAGAAAATGTGATTTGAGTAGACGGTAATGAGTAAGTCAAGTTTATGCTTACCTTTAAGCTATGAGTATGATGACTAATGGTGAAATTGTTATTGTATATTTATTTATATGCAACTTAATAAGCTTTACGCTTACTCTCTTTCCTTTCCCTTTTCTTTCAGTGCCACTTAATTAGTTCAAGGATCCCTTGAAGTCAGAGTTATCGATCACACTATCAATTGAAGCACTTGGTATAGTATAAATCTTCTTTTGAGTATGGCATGTATAGGGCTAGACTAGGATGTTTGTTTTAATGAGAAATTGGTTATGTACTTTGGCTTAAGTCAAAAGCCCTTCATTTTGTATCAAGCCTAGAATAATGGCTATTATTCATTTTGGCAAATGCATATAATGTTCTTTCTATGGATGAATTGGTGTCTATTGTGGTGAAATTAGTATATTGAAATGATCTTGTATAGGTTGTGTAAAATGGGTGACAAAATGGTTTGGAAGAATGGCCTCCTTTTGTCCGCACTGGCAAGGCACACAGGTGTGTGTCCAGACCGTGTATGACACACGGCTCACTCCCATGGGTGTGTGTTATGGCCGTGCATCCCCTGCACTTATAATTTTAAGTCAGTTTAGTACACAGGTAGGCCACACGAGCGTGTGTCATGGCCGTGTTTTAAAGTCAGTGTTGTACACTGGCAGGCCACACGGGCATGTGTCATGGACGTGTTTTAAAGTTAGTGTTGCACACGGTCTAAGGGCACGGGCGTGTCCCAAGCCACACGGGCGTGTGTGACCATATGGTCTATTCCCACACGGGCGTATGGAGCTTTAAAGCATGAATTTTTCAAGTTTTTCTCAAGTTCTCGATGTAGTCCCGAACCGTCTCTAATGTATGTTTTGAGCCTCGTGAGCCTGTTTAAGGGACATAATACATGTGAATGAGAATTTTTAAGTTAAAAGAAATTTTATGGCCCGGTTTTATATGCGTATGCCTGAGTTAAGTCCGGTAGCACCTCGAACCCTGTCCCGGCGTCAGATACCGGCGAGGGGTGTTACATTATATGTTTTTGTAATTGATTTTGATTTTTGGAGATAAATGTTGGAGCGTACAATGTTTGAGTATAATCGGCTAAACTTAGCTAAAGTAAAAGGTATATGTTTATGATATATCCATATATGAATTTGTTATTTAGGTTCGGTTATAAATAGAAAAGAATGAATAAAATTTTAAAAGACATATTGAAGTTGATTGAATGACCAAATGTTTGCCTATGATGTTTGGCTATCTATATTTGGTTTATGATGGCTAGAATAGATATGTTATAACTGTTATAAGAAAGTCATATTCAATGACCGAATGTATGCATAAATTGATTTAGTTGTGTATATGAAATATTTGCATAATTTATAACATGTGTAATTGACATGTTTTGATTTGGTTAAATTGCATGAAATTATAAATGTTAGTTAATTGAGTAATGAATGAATTGATTATTTTGCAAGTGAAATTTGGTCACTTACTTATGATTGTATGTATTGTAAAATTTTGTTTAGTTAACCGTGAGGTATAGTTTAATTTAAGCTAATATGTGCATGTGGAATGGCTTATAAATGAATATATTTATTGTAAGATAATTACACGAAAATAAATGATGATTAATAATAATTTTAAGTGATCAAATGTCATGTTATTTTGTTAGTATGTTCGACTAATTCAAATATAAAGTATATGCATTATTATATGTTTTATATTAATGAGATTAGAAAATGATCAACAAATATTGTTGACACCTTTAATTGATAAAGCATTATTAGTATATGTGTTATAAATGATAAAAACTTATGTTGACCCTTGCTTGGTAAGTAATGCAAATGTGTGATTAATGTAAGTTGAGAATTAATATGGTCTTATGAGGAAAGTCTTGTGCTGAATTAAAATGGCTAGGCATATTTGATTCAGTTTGGTTTTTTTTTTTTTTTTTGTGTAGTCGAATTAGGTATGATATGAAATGTCTTTGATATTTGGGAATGATTAAAGATATTATAATGAATTGCACATGAATTAGTAATGCACATGATTATATTTGATTTATAATGTGTGTTCAATTTGTATTGGTTATGTGATTGGTTTATGTAGACTTAGCTTTTATGGATGAGTGTCTAGTTACTAATTAAGTATAAATTATTATTAAAGAAGTCGATATAATTTTGTGCATGATTTGTAATAAGGGACATGACTGTGATGAATTGTGCTTATGTTTAGTAATGCCTCGTAACTCTAATCTGGCGACAGATTCGAGATAGGGGTGTTACAATCCATGTCCAATATTGCGTCTTTATATATTGCTACATTCGCTTTAGGGAATGAAACAAATTTAATACGACGAGCTTTCTAATTTTTCATTTAATACCTTTTTATTTTTTCAACCTTAAGTAAACATGATATTAACTTAGAATATCTATTAAAAAAATTCATGGAATCACTATCGCAGGAGCACATTTGAAGCATGAAAAGTTCAAAAAGTTCTCTAACAAGTTCTCATTAATAATATTCTCTTCACATTATTTTAATTGAGAACTTTATCCTAAATATTGAAAATTTGTACTCACATTTTTAAAGTTTCAATTTTAATTGAAAACTTTATCCTAAATACTATAGAGTTCTACTCATTCATAGTTTTAAAATCTTGCAATTTCAGCTGCATCTAATCATAACGAGTTTTGGATAGAATTTTTATATTTCTTTTAAATCATTCCACAACTCAAGTGGATCTTTCACAATCAAATATTATTCTATCAACCCTTCATGGGGATGATAGCAAAGGAAGATAATAGAGATAATCACAATCAATTCAATTTAATAACAATAATGTTAAATAAATTTTAATAACTCAATCTTTCTTTGTCCTTTTCAATATAAAGATAGGTATTCAAGTATAATGCATAATATAATTCAATAGCCAAATTTTTTCTATCAAATGATGTAGATATTCATAACAAGAGTGTTTTATACTAAATATAATATTTTCCTCTTTCAAAATCTCAATATGATATACATTACAATGAATATGTTTTAAAACTAACACATTAACCATCACAATTTTTGTTCTTTTATATATTAATATATTATCTCTTTTGGAGCTTTAAACTAATTGTGTACTACCAAATATTACATTAATATTGGTTTGTTCCGATACTAAGACTAACTAAAACAAAATCCATTAATTATCACTTTTTACTCTAGATAACAATGTATCAGCTCTTCTAGATCCTTGTACCACATAATCCATTAATTATCACTTTGTTTCTTTGGATAATAATGTATCAACTCTTTTGGATCCTTGTACCATGAAAGATTAACATATTTCATTACCACATTGAACATAGGGTAACAATATATTAACTCTCCTAGAGCTTTAAATTAATTTTGTACTACCAAAGATTGGTTTGTTTTATTACCAACCAGGAAAAATGTTTTTTATCCCTAAGGATAATATGCATTGTTGTGTTACCTACGAGACATATGTTTCATTCCTTTTAAGAAATATTACTTAAGTAATAAGTTATTCAGGTACAATAGGTAAATAATCAATGATATTTCATATACTGAGAACATAAGTTGTCTCCCTTCTTTGAAGGGTTATATTGAGAACTCTTGTTGTTCCCTTATATCTATATTTTCACTTCTAATGGCTATTGATTATATCTTTTAATTTTTTTTAATGCTTATATTCACTTCGGAGAATATAACAGATCTAGTAGGAAGGATTTCTAAACATCTCAATTGATTCTTTATTTAAAGAGAACCAATATCACAATATTTGAGTCAACAATCAATATATATATTTAAACAAAAAATGTAATGCCCCCTTACCCGAGACCGTCGCCGGAGTCGAGCATGAGACATTACTAAACTTATTTTAGCATATAAACAAGTTCAAACAATTCTCGTAGTAAATTGTCCATCTGCGTCACAGTCGCTAAAAAATTATATCTCGAGTTACGAAACTTGAAATCAAATTCCGTAAATTTTTCCTGAAACTAGACTCATATATCTACTTACTACTTTTTTTCTAGAATTTTTGGTAGGGCCAATTAGTACAGTTTATTAGTTAAAGTCTCCCCTGTTTCAGGGTTCGGCTACTCTGACCCCTGTGCACTACGAATCAATATTTTTCCAGTACAGAAATCCAATGACCATTTTGTTTTTTTCGCTTAAAAATAGACTCAAGTGTGAGTTCTAATTATTTTTACACAGTTTATGATGAATTTATAAAGTCAGGACAGGGAATCCAGAAATCGCTCTGACCCTGTTTCACTAAAACATAAATATCTCATAAAATACAACTCTTTTACCTATTTTGTTTCTTCCACATGAAAATAGATTCATTAAGCTTCAATTCCATATTTTATTTATCATCTAATTCTATCTCTACTATTTTTAGTTATTCTTCAAACTCACGTCACTGCTGTTGTGTGATTCTGTTTTATAGCCAATTTCACCATTTTATGGATTTCCATAGATTAGTTAGCACATAAAGCATACGCATTATCAAATATAATCTTGATTAGCCACTCCAATAGCTAATAATTCTCAAATGTTTCCATGCCATCCATGAGCCATATATTATATACACAAAATGATTATAATGCTATACATGCCATATTCCTAAAATATACAAGTCATTATACCGAAATAGTTAGTTGATAGTGTGAGCGCGCCTCCGACCGTTCCCAATCTCCTAGCTGGCTTGACAAAACTACAAAGAATAGAGAGGAGGGAGTAAGCATAATTGCTTAGTAAGTTCACATGTAAATAGCAAGTAACATAACCATGCAATAATACGAAATCCACATTTGCATAATATCACCAAAGCATTCATATCATATTTCTTATTCATGATCCTACCATATTATTGTTATATTGAAGTCTCAACCCAAGGGTTAAGTACATACCTGTACAAATTTTCTCATTCACCACACTTACCAACATGTCACCTTCGTTTTAGGTACTCACCTTATCCACTTAAGATTTACCCGTTGAACACATCGGAATATGATTCGAATACACGGATTTCATGCACATAAGTGTCATACCCGCAGCTAGACAAACTCAATAGCCTGCGGAAATTATGTAGCCAAGTACCATGTAACCCGCCCATTAAGTGAACTCAGAATCAACTCAACAAGCTCGGGCGTTCGCATCCATAAGTGAACTCGGACTCAACTCAACAAGCTCAGAACTCAAATATCTTAGTGACATGTCACTTGTATTATAATCTAGTCCCAAGGTTCAAATAGGCTTTTTCCTCGATCACACATCTTTGCCGTCTTCCACGGAATATCGAAACCGATACTCGGTAGCAATTCATATTTAACAAGTAGCACACATAATTTGCATATTACTCAATAATAACCACAAAGCATAATATTTCATGATATAAATCATCATATCATATAAATAACATTAAATTACTTTAAATGACAATTATGTTACTACATTTACACCAGAACTTACCTTGGTACAAAATAAAGAAATTTTGCAATTTAGTCCACAATCTTTTCCTTTCCCCGTTCAAGGTCGATTCCACATCTTTCTTAGTCTAAAATAACACATTTAGCTGATTTAATACTCACATTTATCAAAATAGTCCTTAACTCTAACTTTGGAAAAATTACAATTTTGCCCCTAAACTTTTGCATATTTACACTTTTGCTCCAAAGCTCAAAAATTAAAATTTTCTCCAAAATTTTTATGTTTTATGACATGCTGATCATTTATCCCTTATATGGCAACATCAAATTCTCACTCTAACATGTAGTTATAAACATTAGGTATTTTTACCGATTTTGTCATTTTACTCGTTTTCACGTAAAATCATTTAGCAAAAGTTGTTTAACACAATTTAAAACTTCATATTCTACCATAAAAAATCAAAATAAACACATTTCACCTATGGGTATTTTTCCAAATATAAACCCTAGGTTAAATTATTGCTAGAATAAGCTAAATCAAGTTATCGGGACTCTAAAAACGTAAAGAACATTAAAAACGGGGCTTGGAATCACTTACTATGGAGCTTGGAAGCTTGAAACAAACCCTAGCTATGGAGAACCCTTGAAATTTCGTTCTAATGAAGAAGATGGACATATTTTGCCATATTTTTCCTTTTTATAGTCTTTTAATTACCAAATGACTAAAATCCTTTCATTAAAAACTTTGGTTATTTCTACCTATGTATGTCCACTTTTGTCCATGAAAACCTAATGGTATAATTACCATTTAAGGACCTATACTTCAATTAGGCTCTTCAATTAAATCCTTTAACATCTAGAACTCATATTTATCAACTTTTGCAATTAAGTCCTAATAGGCAAATTAGACATGCAATTCATGAAATTTTCTATCGATATTCTAACACATGCATCTAATCACTCAATAAATTATAAAAATTAATCGGAATAAATTTTTCTACTTTAGAATTGTGGTTTCGAAACCATTATTCTGTTTAGGCCCTAATTTGGGATATCACAAAAAAGAATTTTTTTGAGATAATCCAAACAAAAATTACTAGATGAACTCGAATATAAAGTATGGTATTAATATATTTTTACTAAAACCCATTTTTTTAAAATATTAAAAGAATATTACTATACAACATTAATTTTTTTCAAATATTATAAGACGTAAACAATATTTGAAAATAATATACTATAAAGGTTCATTAATAAACCTTATGAACTCATCAATGTTTAATAATCCAACTTAATAATTTGATCATATTTAAAACAACTAATAATCATATTGATACCTCAATTAAGAAAAGGCCGAACCTCTTTACCAATTTAAAATTTACCCGATAAAACCAAGATCGAGAACCAAATCAATTCTGAGATAAAATCTTTCACCATCCTTGAAAAATAAAAATAAAATAAGTAAATCAAATCAATCATAATTAATCACAAATTAAAATTAAAGTAAATTTAAAAATAAAATATTTAAAAGAAAATCTTCTTGGAAATCCCTACATATTACGTCTATGACCTTAGAGAATAAATCTGATTTGAGATTTTTTTTTTTGAAGTCTAGATTTGATTGCCTTCTATAGTTTTTTCACAAATAATGTTAAAGTTGTATCAATCAAGTGGTAAAATGTTGGTGGTAAGTTTTGATGGTAGTAACGAGAATCCTTTTTTTTTTTTTTTGTGAATTACAATAACAAGGCAAAGCCCAAATAACAAATGCAACTAGTGCGACTCAAACCCAAGCCACACCTGGGGCTGTGAACACCCTTGACTATCAGGCCATCACATGGGGTTCAACGAGAATCCTTTTTTTCCTTCTTTGCAGTGACTATTAGTTTTATATATTTATTGATGTAAAACAATAACAATGGTAAAGATCACCTTTGATTTACGAATGTTGCAAGATTGAATCCTACACCTCAAAATTGGTTGGGTTTTTTTTGTTTCGAATGCTAGATATAAAGACTTTTTATATATTTTCTCAAATGTAATGTCTAAAATCTTAGTTCAAGCAAGCGGTTAAGGGAAAATCCAGAGTTTGGGGGAGTGGGTTCGAAACAAATACATATCTAAAGATGGGAATTCAGATGGAACTTAAAGATAAAAGCTTAGAAGATGATAAAAAAAATATCATGTTAATAACATGTTATGAAATAAAAATAAAAATAATAAAATAATAAAAATAAGTGAGCAAAAAAGATTGTATTTTTATTCATTAATGAAAATGATTACAATAATTTTTTAAAATCTAACAATTATACATCTAATTATAATCAAGGTTGACCCTTCCTTTCTTCATTGCCCCTTATCTATGCCTTCACATGTGTGTGTGTGATGCGAACATGCCCCACTCAACAACTAGCTCGAGCAAGGACTCCATGATGCTACCTCAAGGTCCTGTCACTCGAGCTCGAGCCAAGGTGTTTAAAGAGTCTATCGTAGCTTTTGTGGCTCAACTTTGGGATGAAACACTGTTAAGACGTTCCGAGAAAGCTTATCCCAGCTCTTTGAATTTACCGTACATGTGACAGCCCTAATATGACCCTAGTCGGAAAGTGGTTTCGGGACCACAAAACCGAGTCATAAAAATAATTAATTGCTATATTCTATGCTTATTATGTGTGTACATGAGTATGTGAAAGTTTCATTCTCTAATTTTGCCAATTGCATGAGAAATTATTAAATAGGGATCAATATTACACATGGTGAAATATGATAGGCTAATTTTAAATGGCTTGTTAATGCATGATGACACAAGGGTGGACTTGCATGTCAAATTCCCCAATTCCTTTATAGTGGCCGGCCAAGATGGATTGTTGATGGGCAATATATATGTTAATTAGATATTATAATAAGAAATTGGGTTATTGGAGATAAAATATTGTTAGTAAAAGAAGGTAAAAATGAAAAAAATGAAGGAATGCTCATCTTTCTTCTCCATTGCCGTGACTTGAGGGAGGAAGAAGAAAGGAATTCTTTTGTTCATGATTCGGCTTGGATGATGCTTAGGAAGAGGTAAGCACTTTGAAATTCTTGGAAATTTAGGTATAAATAAGGTGATTAGTTCAAGTTCTACTCATTCCATGGATTAAGTTTGGTTGTTTGGAGGTTTGATATTCGGCCAAGTAGTTTGAAGCTCTTGGTACATATACTTTTCTTGAAGGTTGAAATTGGTTTGTTCATAAGGGGGTACGAATGTGGTCATTGAAGGGTCTTAATGAACAAAATGTGTGGCTTGGGTTTATGACATTCGGTTAAGGAATATTGTGTGCTAGCAAGGTTGGTTTAATATATATATGTAAATCACTTTGTATTTGATGATTAGAAAAAAAATAGTGAAGGGCAAATTAAAATGATGTTGGATAAATTTTTAGTATAGTTGTGCTTAAGCATTCGGTCATTGATGGGCATTGTTGTAACCTAATTGTAGTTGCAACTCTTAATTTTGAGATGGAATTTGTACATATAAGTTAAGTGAATGGTTAGGGCGAATGAGGTGTATAAAATATTAAAGCATGCTAGAATTATACATTAGTAAGAATGTGTAATTGTACTAAATTCTCTATTTGAATTCGGTTAGGTATAGTCATGGTATGAGCTCATTAAGGGTGCTATCTTATAAGTGAATGTAGCTTTAGTTAACCTTATGTGCCATGCGTGTGCTAAAATAATTAATGAATTGGATGTTATTATAGGTGTATGGTTGGTCCTATTATTAAAAATAAGGGTGGAGTACCTTGAATTTCTCTTTGATATTCAAAATGATTAAATCAATTTAATTGTTAAATTAAGCTCAAGAGCAAAGGGGAACTAAATCGGATAAAGGAAAGGAGAAAGCAATCGAATAGCCGAGTGGGAACCGTTCTACCCAACACAAGGTAAGTCATTAAGCATATATTTGGTATTGATTTAAACGATCGTAATACCTATGCAATTGTGTTTAATGAGGTGAAATGTATACAAATGTATATGTATGTAGCGATGAAATTGTCGAATGTAAAAAAAAAAGAAGTGAAGCGTATAGAGTGGCTGGTTTTCGGCACTAAGTGTGCAGGCAATAAGTGTTCACGGTTGAGAGATTGGCACTGAGTGTGCGAGCTTGAAATGCATGGCACTAAGTGTGCGAGCTTGAAATGCATGGCACTAAGTGTGCGAGTTTAAAGTATATGGCACTAAGTGTGTGGCTGATTATTAAGCACTATGTGTGCGAACCCACTATGTATTTTCTATAGATTATTTACATTAAGGGTGCGACCTTACCGAGTTGATTTTGGACAGCAGAAAGGGTAAGTACCTTGAGTTCATGGCTAATAGGTGCTATGTTTATATTTGGAGTTGAGCGTGGTAAGTTTTGAACCTATGTGATGATTATAATTGAAGTCACGTACATAAGGTTCATCGTGGAATAGGTGAAAGTTCGTTTAGTTGTATGATTGTAACGAAAATAAAATGATGTATGGAAATGCCTCAATTACTCTATTGAATAGCGTATGAAATGTCAATGTAGGACTTGGAATGAGATTGAATCGTAAGGTCTAAGAAACTATGGCATAGTTCGGTATGGATGGAGTACTTAGCCTCATTTTGTTGTTTCCTCTTGTGAAAATTTTATTAATGGATGGTAGTGTAAAGCTTATGACTTACTGAGTTATCTACTCATTCGGTGTTTGCTTGTCACCTATTTTAGGTTTCTTGGACTCGACTTTTTGCGTACTCGGGACCGTCATCGAAGTCATCACACCGGCTAGCAACTTTTGGTATCTTCTTTTTAGTTGGTCTAGGAGAACATTTCGGCATGTATAGGCTATTATGTTTTGTTGAAATTTGGTATGTAAACTTTAGCCATGCGAAAATGGCATAATGTTCGGTTGGATTTGGTTCTATGATGTTTGGACACAAGTCTTGGTAATTCGGTTTTGGTTGAGTATTTGTTGAGGCCTACTCGATTATTATGCCATATGTCATGGCTGATTATTTTTGGTGTTAAATTCATGATTTGGTAATAGTGTAGTAGGGAGATGCTCGGTGATGATTAACCTTTGGCATGGCTAGTCATGGTCGTAATTTGTAATATGTATGATGAATTATTAGTTAGATCAAGGAAAAATCATGAAATAGGCATAGTTTGCTTTAGTAACAGATGCTGACAGCAGCAGTGATGTGAGATTGAAAAATCACTAAAAATAGTAGAAATGGAATTAAATAATGAATAAATTATGTAATCGAAGCTTGATGAGTCTATTTCCATATGGAAGAAACGAAACTACCATATGAGCTGTATGTTAGGAGATAATTAAATTCTTGTGAAACAGGGCCAGAGCGATTTCTGGATCCCCTGTTTCGACTTAGAAAATTCACCGTAAATTTTATCGAGATAATTAGAGGTCGTGCCTTATATGTACAGATTCTTTATCGAGTCTAGTTTCATTAGAGACAAACGACATAGGCATTGAAGCGCTTTACAGGGAGATTTTTAAATCGTAAGGTACAAAGGTCAGTGTAGTGGAACCTTGAAACAGGGGAGACTTTAATGAATAAACTGTACTAATTGGCCCAACCAAAAATTCTAAAAAAATTCCCCCATATAGATATATGAGTCTAGTTTTGGATAAAATTTATGGAATTGGATTTCGAGTTCCAGAACTCAAGATATGATTTTTAAAGCGACTACGATACAGTTAGCCAGCTTGCCTGGAACAAAAAAAAAATAAATAGAGGGAAATAAATGAAGTAAGCTCGGTAACACCTCGTGTTCGATTTCCGGTAACGGTCACGGGATTGGGGTGTTACAGTACAATTGCCTGCAAGTCCAGTTCAGCTCACCGAGCTCACCACCAGCTCAAGTCAGCTTATATTCAGCTCAAAACCAGCTCACTAGCTTGGAATTCAGCTCACTTCCAGTTCCCCAGCTCGGGTCTAGCTCACTACCAGCTCACGAGTCCAAGCCCAGCTCGGTTTTAGCTCATGAGCTAAACTTCAGCTCATGAAGTCCAACTTGACTTCATTTATTTGCTATTGACTTAAATTTAATAAGTCTATTAAAAGTTATTTAATATGCTATATAATAAATTGAGTTCATATTAGTAGTATTAATTATGTCGTAACATACTTAATTGGTGTTGATTAAATTTAGTCACAGCCAAATTTAATTCATTTACTTGTGACACCCCTAATGTGACCCCAGTCGGAGAGTGGTTTCGGGACCACGAAACCGAGTCACAAGAATAATTAAGTATTATATTCCGTGCTTATTGTATGTGGAATTGGTATGTGTAAATATTTCGGGTCTCGATTTTTATTAATTAGGTGCAAATTTATAAGAAAGGACCCATGTGCTAGGACTTGAAAATGTGATAGGTGTATTTTTAAGTGGCCTAATAATGTATGAAGTGAAATGAATGGGGTTGCATGTCAATTATCCCATTCCCTAAGGTGGATGGCCGGCCATGACAAATTATGGGCAAGGGAAACATGTTCCCAACATGTTTTACTAATGGATGATGTTAGAAATGATAAAATAAGAGTATGAAAAAAAAAGTGTTCATTCTTCTCCATAGGCTTGGCGAATGTCCTAAGGAAAAAAAGAAAAAATTTGTTCATCCTTTCTCATCTTCTTGGCGAAAATACTAAGGGAAAAGGGGAGGATTTTTGCTTCATGCTTGGGTTGGAAGAGACCTAGAAGGAGATTTGGCTAAGTTTACATCAAGATTAAGGTATGTATGAGGTTGTGTTGGGAGTTTCATGCATGGTTTGGTTACTAATTTGATGTGCATGTTAGCCATGGCTCAAATCCTTGTTATGCCATGGAAATGGTATTTGGCCAAAGTTGTTATGGGGATAAAGCCATTGCATGCTAAGTGTGAAGCTTGATGATGATGCATGCAATGATGGATTGTCTACTCTTGAGTAAGATTTTGAGTTTTCTTTTGCGTTTAACCATGATTGAAGTTGAATGGAGCATGATTTTCATATTCGCCATGATGCATTCATGAACATGGTTCATGCTTCTTGCATGTTAGTTAAAATTTGTATTTTGGATGGCTATGGACATCTTGAAATTCGCCATGCTCATATTGTATATATATGTTTGCACATGATGTTTTGGCTATGAAGTAAGTGATGAATATATTGGTTTAAAGAAGAAGATGTGGAAAATGCTTGTGAAATTGCAAGCACAATTCGCCTAGCACACATATAAGTGCTTGATGCTATATTATAAGTTTTTGGCCACAATGCATAAAGCATTAACTAGTAAATTGCATGCTGTTTTTGTGAGGTATTAAGTGCAAAATTGACCTCAACATGTACATGAATATTCGGCCTTGGGTAGCCTATTGAAGGCCTTAGCTTTTCCTTGATGCTCAAATAAATTGTATTGAATTGCTTGATGTAGTATAAAATGTGCATGACCATTGTGTATTCAAGCTAAAGAGTGGCCATATGACCATTTAAAACTCCTTGTCATATTCGCCATAAGCAAGCACAATGAAGTTTTAATAAATTGAATTTGTTTGAATTAGCTCAAGAGCTAAGAGGGCCACAATTGGACAAGGGAAGGAAAAGGTGATCGAATAGCGAAAAAGCCGTTCGACAACATCCGAGGTAAGTCCTAAAGAAGTGACCTTACTTGAATTATGTGAGATGGAGTATGGATATGTATGATTATTGATTTATGTGTGTATGAGAAATTGAATGATACCCGGCTAAGTCCCAAGGCGAATATGCTTGTGAATATACGTGCGCTTGAGCCTTAGTAACGAAAATGAAATATGTATGTCCAATGATTATTGATGTATGTGTGTATGAGAAATTGAATAATATCCGGCTAAGCCCAAGACAATTATGCTGGAAATTATATCCGGTTAAGACCAAGGCAATTGTGCTAGTGGCTAATCCGGCTTAGACCCAAGGCATTCGTATGAAGTTATTCTATCCGGCTAAGACCAAGGCATTTGTGCACGTGATTATATCCGGTTATATTCGAAGAATCTTGGGCTGGAGGTGAGTGTTGGTTGCTGTAATGAATTCAATTAGTACACTCGAAAAGCCCAAAGGATAAGGTACGTTATATGTGCATTGGAAAGTCGACATGTTTGAGCAACATTCGCTCAATCGACTAATGAATTTCAGTTATTTAATTGATTGATACTTTGTGAAATTATATAATGATGAAGTGTGAAGTAAGAATGTGTATTAATGAAATGATGCATTTGGCTATGTGAATGTATTGCTGTAATTAGAGTTGATTATATTCCTTGAGACTTACTAAGCATAAAATGCTTACCCGTTGCTTTGGCTCTCGTTTTCTAGATTTCGCTCAAGCAATCGGATTTGGGATCGTTGAAGTCAAGTCATCCACACTATCAAGCCTCCATTTTGGTATAAATTTTGGTTGAACTTGAAATGGCATGTATAGGACTACCCCTTGTTGGTTAAATATGTTGTGATGTATATATGTACGGCCATGCGAAAATGGCTCAAAAAGGAAGCATGAACTTAGACTAATTGTGGTGTGTATGTATATATTTGGTGTCATGATGTGGCTATGGCTTGAAATGGGAATGTTGGTCATATGATCAGCCATTGGCATGGTTAAAATGATCATATATGAACCTATGTATGGCAAGACTAGTTGGTTCATGGAGACTACCAAATAGGTAAGACCTACCTTAAAAACAGATGCTGCCAGCTGCAGTGACGTGAATGTGAAAAATCACCAAAATTCGTAGGAATGGAAGTAAATAGTGAATAAGCTATGTAAATGAACCTTGATGAGTCTATTTTCATATGGAAGAAACTAAATGGTCATAGGAGTTACATGTTAAGAGATATTAAAGCTATTGTGAGACAGGGCCAGAACGGTTTCTGGGTTCCCTGTCGCAACTTTAAAAATTTACTATAAATTATCCAAAAAGAATTAGGAGACATACCTTATATGTACAGATTCCATTTTGAGTCTAGTTTCATTAGAAACAAACGACACCAGCATTAAAGCCCTGTACAGATAGATATTCAAGTTATACCACGCGAAGGTCAGAGCAGTCGATCCCTGTAACATGGGTGACTTTAACTAATAAACTGTACCAATTGGCCCAACCAAAATTCTAGAAATAAATCCATGGATGGATATATGAGTCTAAATTCAGGAAAATTTACGAAACCAGTTTCCGAGTTTTGAAACTCGAGATATGATTTTAAGGCGACAGTGACGCAGTTTTCCAGCCTGACTGAAAATGTTAAATGGATGGGCAAAACAAGTGAACTTGGCTTGTTAACCCTCGTGTCCGATAACGGCGATGGTCTCGTGTTCGGGGTGTTACAATTTTATTGGTATCAGAGCCACGGTTTAGTCGATTCTAGGACTACCGTGATGTGTTTGGGGTCTAGCTATACATGCCATTTCATGATGAATCGATAGTGTGGTGATTTCTGACAATTTGACTTTGTGTTTGTTTATAGAAATGGATCTCGATCCCAACCGAGCGATAGCTGATGATGTGGAGAGTGTGGCGCTGCTCCGCGCAAGGGACAAGCCGGCGGACTCTCAACCTATGGCCATCAATCCTAATGACGAGGCTAGGCAAGCCTTTTATAGTGTGATGAACGAATGGTTTAATCAATACATTCGAACCAACACGGCTGTTCCACAACCTCCATTCCCGACAAATGCAACCCCGCACCTACAATACCTCCGGTGGATGACCAAATAAGGTCAAGTAAGCCCCATCGATAGGATTCGAAAACATGGGGCCACTGAATTTAAGGCTACGGATGATGATGATGCCGAGCGAGCTGAATTTTGGTTAGATAACACTATCCGGTGCTTGATGAGCTATCTCAGACACCGATGAGTGCTTAAAGTGCACCATCTCCTTGCTACGCGAGTCCGCCTACTATTGGTGGAGTACTCGACTTGTGGTGCCTAGAGAGCAAGTGACTTGGGAATTCTTTCAAACCGAGTTCAAAAAAGTATATCATCGAGATTCATCGACCAAAAGCGGAGGAAATTTCTTGATCTTAAGCAAGGTTCTATGTCCGTTATCGACTACGAACGAAAGTTTGCGAGGCTTAGCCAGACACGCGAGAATGCATTTCGTCCGAAGCTATTATGTAAACGCCGAGGATGGGCTGAATGATGATATAAGGATGTTTGTTGGCATTCTCGAGATACGAGAGTTCGTAGTACTTGTTGAGCGAGCTTGTAAAGTCAAGAGCTTAGAAAGGAGAAACAAAAGCTGATGTGGGAACTGGAGAATTCGAAGAGGTCCTCGGAAAGTCTCTTCAACAAGCATCAAAGAGATTTCGAGATGATGCGAGCGGTCTAGAGGCGTTTGGGCTTTTCTAGACGAGGACGCGATCGACCCTGTGACCACACGAGTCACCTCGATCACGGTGGTGGAAATGATCGCCGAGAGAGGCGGAGTGTCCACATTGTGGAAAATGGCATTCGTGGAGCTGTTGGTTTCGTGATCGCTCCCGCTATAAGTGTGGATCGGCCGACCACTTTATGAAGGATTGCCCGAGGATGCATGAGCAGAATGTAAGTCGAGTGCAAACCCGGGTGCTACCATCGCACGAGGTAGGCCACCTAGAAATATGGGCAATGTCGTTGGCGGTCGAGAGGATCTAGAGATACTACCATCGATCTCGAGGCTCGTGCTCTGCTAGGACTTATGCCATACGCGCACGCGAGGATGCTGCCTCTTCGGATGTTATTACCGGTACTTTCACTCTTTTCAATACAAATGTGATTGCTTTGATTGACCCCGGTTCTACTCATTCATATATGTGAAACCTTAGCATCCAAAGAAGACTTTGCCCATTGAGTCTCATCGAGTTTGTAATTCGGTGTCAAACCCTTGGGTCATTACGTGCTTGTCAACAAAGTGTGCAAGAAAAGTCCCCTAGTGTTCCGAGGTTCTTGTTTTCCGCGGACTTGATGCTTTTGTCGTTCGATGAGTTTGATGTTATTCTTGGTTTGGATTGGTTGACCATGCACGATGCGGTTGTAAATTGCAAGAGCAAGACTATCGATTGAGGTGCCCGAATAATGAAATAATTCGGGTTGAGTCTGGACTTAAAGGGTTGCCACCGTAATATCGCCGATGTTGGCCCGAAATATGTAAGAAAAGGGTGCGGCGTACTTTGCGTCGACGTTCGATGACAAGGAATCGAGAAGAAACCCAAATCTGTGCCCGTGGTTTGTGAATACCGGATGTTTTCCCAAGAATTGCGGGTTTACCACTGTTCGGAAATAGAATTTGGCATCGAATTGGTACCTGGTAGCACTCGATTTCGATAGCTCCGTATCGTATGGCACCAACGGAATTAAAGGAGTTGAAAGCTCGGTTGCAAGAATTGGTGGATAGAGGTTTTGCTCGCCCGAAGTTTTTCGCCTTGGGTGCGCCGGTGTTGTTCGTGAAGAAGAAGGATGGAACCATGCGATGTAGATCGACTATCGTCGACTTAATAAAGCGACGATAAAGAACAAATATCCGTTGCCACGTATTGATGACTTGTTCGATCAACTAAAGGGAGCCTCGGTGTTCTCGAAAATAGATTTGAGATCGGGCTACTATCAATTGCGAATCCGAGATTGAACGTGCCCAAGACCGCCTTGTAAGCGAGATATGGTCACTATGAGTTCCTAGTGATGCCGTTTGGGCTCACTAATGCCCTGCGGTATTTATGGATTTAATGAATCGGATCTTTAGACCATATTTGGATCGATTCGTAGTCGTGTTCATTGATGACATCTTGGTCTATTCAAGAAATGAGACCGAACATATTTGAACACTGCGGTTAGTCTGCAAATTTTACGGGATAAGCAATTATATGCTAAGTTCAACAAGTGTGAGTTCGGTTAAGAGAGGTTAGCTTCTTGGGTCATGTGGTATCGATCGGTATTCGAGTCGACCGAATAAAATTTCAGCCATACTTAATTGGAAGCCTCCAGAAATATTCTTGAGGTTCGAGCTTTTTGGGGCTTAGGTTATTACCGACGATTTGTAAAAGGCTTCTCAACGATAGCCACGCCGATGACGGCTTACTCCAAAAGGACGTTAAGTTCGAATGGACGGAGAAATGCCAAAAAGTTTCGATCAATGAAAACTTATTTGATGAAGCCCCAATTCTAGTGCAACCCGAGTCCGCAAGGAGTTTGTCATCTATAGCGACGCCTCTCTACTTGGGTTAGGTTGCGTATTAATGCAAGAAGGTCGAGTTGTGGCCTATGCGTCGAGGCAATTAAAGCCACATGAGAAAAATTATCCGACTCATGATCTCGAATTGGCGCCATCGTATTCGCCTTAAAGATTTGGCGACATTACTTATTTGGTGAAAGGTGCCATGTATACTCGGATCACAAAAGTCTCAAATATTTGATGACCCAAAGAGACTTAAATCTGCGACAAAGACGTTGGCTTGAGCTGTTAAAGGATTATGAGTGATCATTGACTATCACCCGGAAAGGCGAATGTGGTTGCGGATGCCTTGAGTCATAAATCGTTATTCACTTTGCGGCGATGAATGTGCACTTGTCTGTCCGATCCGACAGTGTGTTAGTAGCTGAATTGAAAGCCAAACCATTATTGACACACCAAATTCGAGAAGCTCAGAAAGTCGACGACGAGTTGGTTGCAAAACGGGCTGCGTGTGTTCCGAACAAGGACTCGGAGTTTCAAATCGACGATGACGATTGTTTGAGGTTCAAAAGTCGTCTGTGTGTCCCAAAGAATTGAACTCATTTCGATAATTCAATGAAGCCCATTGTAGCCGAATGGCAATCCACCCGGGGAGTACGAAGATGTACAATGATTTGAAATGTCGGTTTTGGTGGCATGGTATGAAGCGAGACATCTCCGACTTTGTTTCGAGATGTTTAATATGTCAACAAGTGAAAGCGGAACATCAGGCGCCTTCAGGATTACTTCACCAATCACGATACCCGAGTGGAAATGGGATCGAGTCACAATGGACTTTGTATCCGGACCGCCATTGTCGCAAGTAAGAAGGATGCGGTTTGGGTCGTGGTAGATCGATTGACTAAGTCGGCCCACTTTGTCCCCGTACGTACGGATTTTTCAATGGACAAATTAGCGGAATTGTACGTTTCTCAGATTGTGAGATTACACGGGGTGCCTATTTCCATCATGTCGGATAGAGATCCGAGATTTACCTCGCGATTTTGGAAAAAGTTGCAAGAAGCTTTGGGTACCAAGTTGCATTTCAGCACCGCCTTTCACCCCCAAACCAATGGTCAATCCGAGCGGATAATTCAGATACTTGAGGATATGTTAAGATGTTGCGTCCTCGAGTTTAGTGGTTCATGGGAACGGTATTTGTCGTTGATTGAATTCGCACAACAACAACTTTCAATCAAGTATTAAGATGGCACCCTACGAGGCTTTGTACGGGCGTAAATGCCGTACACCATTGTTTTGGACCGAGCTTGGTGAAAGCAAGATTTTCGGGTGGATTTGATTAAGGATGCTGAATGAAAGTGAAAGTAATCCGTGAAAGTCCGAAGATAGCCTTCGATCGTCGAAGTCGACGCGGATATGAAGCGTAAGGATATCGAGTATCGTGGGTGATAAAGTGTTTCTCAAGGTATCGCCTTGGAAAAAGATACTCGAGTTCGGTACCGTAAGGGCAAGTTGAGCCCGAGGTTCATTGGGCCATATGAGATATCGAGCGAGTCGGTCCAGTGGCATATCGCTTGATTTTGCCCCCGAACTCAAAAGGTTCACGATGTCTTCCACGCTTCGATGCTTCGACGCTATAGATCCGATCCATCGCACGTGATTAGTCCATCGAAATTGAAATTCAAGCTAATATGAGTTATGAGGAAGAACCAATTCGTATCCTATCACGAGAAGTGAAAGAGTTATGAAACAAGCGGGTTCCGCTAGTGAAAGTGTTATGGCTCAAGCACGGGATAGAAGAAGCTACTTGGGAGACCGAGAACTCTATGAGAGAGCGATATCCGAACCTATTTACCGGTAAGCTTTTGGGGACGAAAATCTCTTAAGTGGGGAGAGTTGTGACACCCTAATGTGACCCCGATCGGAGAGTGGTTTCGAGACCACGAAACCGAGTCACAAGAATAATTAAGTATTATATTCCGTGCTTATTGTATGTGGAATTGGTATGCGTAAATATTTCGGGTCTCGATTTTTATTAATTAGGTGCAAATTTATAAGAAAGGACCCATGTGCTAGGACTTGAAAATGTGATAGGTGTATTTTTAAGTGGCCTAATAATGCATGAAGTGAAATGAATGGGGTTGCATGTCAATTATCCCATTCCCTAAGGTGGATGGCCGGCCATGACAAATTATGGGCAAGGGGAAACATGTTCCCAACATGTTTTACTAATGGATGATGTTAGAAATGATAAAATAAGAGTATGAAAAAAAAAAAAAAGTGTTCATTCTTCTCCATAGGCTTGGCCGAATGTCCTAAGGAAAAAAAGAAAAAATTTGTTCATCCTTTCTCATCTTCTTGGCGAAAATACTAAGGGAAAAGGGGAGGATTTTTGCTTCATGCTTGGGTTGGAAGAGACCTAGAAGGAGATTTGGCTAAGTTTACATCAAGATTAAGGTATGTATGAGGTTGTGTTGGGAGTTTCATGCATGGTTTGGTTACTAATTTGATGTGCATGTTAGCCATGGCTCAAATCCTTGTTATGCCATGGAAATGGTATTTGGCCAAAGTTGTTATGGGGATAAAGCCATTGCATGCTAAGTGTGAAGCTTGATGATGATGCATGCAATGATGGATTGTCTACTCTTGAGTAAGATTTTGAGTTTTCTTTTGCGTTTAACCATGATTGAAGTTGAATGGAGCATGATTTTCATATTCGCCATGATGCATTCATGAACATGGTTCATGCTTCTTGCATGTTAGTTAAAATTTGTATTTTGGATGGCTATGGACATCTTGAAATTGCCATGCTCATATTGTATATATATGTTTGCACATGATGTTTTGGCTATGAAGTAAGTGATGAATATATTGGTTTAAAGAAGAAGATGTGGAAAATGCTTGTGAAATTGCAAGCACAATTCGCCTAGCACACATATAAGTGCTTGATGCTATATTATAAGTTTTGGGCCACAATCATAAAGCATTAACTAGTAAATTGCATGCTGTTTTTGTGAGGTATTAAGTGCAAAATTGACCTCAACATGTACATGAATATTCGCCTTGGGTAGCCTATTGAAGGCCTTAGCTTTTCCTTGATGCTCAAATAAATTGTATTGAATTGCTTGATGTAGTATAAAATGTGCATGACCATTGTGTATTCAAGCTAAAGAGTGGCCATATGACCATTTAAAACTCCTTGTCATATTCGCCATAAGCAAGCACAATGAAGTTTTAATAAATTGAATTTGTTTGAATTAGCTCAAGAGCTAAGAGGGCCACAATTGGACAAGGGAAGGAAAAGGTGATCGAATAGCTGAAAAAGCCGTTCGACAACATCCGAGGTAAGTCCTCAAGAAGTGACCTTACTTGAATTATGTGAGATGGAGTATGGATATGTATGATTATTGATTTATGTGTATGAGAAATTGAATGATACCCGGCTAAGTCCCAAGGCGAATATGCTTGTGAATATACGTGCGTTTGAGCCTTAGTAACGAAAATGAAATATGTATGTCCAATGATTATTGATGTATGTGTATGAGAAATTGAATAATATCCGGCTAAGCCCCAAGACAATTATGCTGGAAATTATATCCGGTTAAGACCCAAGGCAATTGTGCTAGTGGCTAATCCGGCTTAGACCAAGGCATTCGTATGCGAAGTTATTCTATCCGGCTAAGACCAAGGCATTTGTGCACGTGATTATATCCGGTTATATTCAAGAATCTTGGGCTGGAGGTGAGTGTTGGTTGCTGTAATGAATTCAATTAGTACACTCGAAAAGCCCAAAGGATAAGGTACGTTATATGTGCATTGGAAAGTCGACATGTTTGAGCAACATTCGCTCAATCGACTAATGAATTTCAGTTATTTAATTGATTGATACTTTGTGAAATTATATAATGATGAAGTGTGAAGTAAGAATGTGTATTAATGAAATGATGCATTTGGCTATGTGAATGTATTGCTGTAATTAGAGTTGATTATATTCCTTGAGACTTACTAAGCATAAAATGCTTACCCGTTGCTTTGGCTCTCGGTTTTCTAGATTTCGTCAAGCAATCGGATTTGGGATCGTTGAAGTCGAAGTCATCCACACTATCAAGCCTCCATTTTGGTATAAATTTTGGTTGAACTTGAAATGGCATGTATAGGACTACCCCTTGTTGGTTAAATATGTTGTGATGTATATATGTACGGCCATGCGAAAATGGCTCGAAAAAGGAAGCATGAACTTAGACTAATTGTGGTGTGTATGTATATATTTGGTGTCATGATGTGGCTATGGCTTGGAAATGGGAATGTTGGTCATATGATCAGCCATTGGCATGGTTAAAATGATCATATATGAACCTATGTATGGCAAGACTAGTTGGTTCATGGAGACTACCAAATAGGTAAGACCTACCTTAAAAACAGATGCTGCCAGCTGCAGTGACGTGAATGTGAAAAATCACCAAAATTCGTAGAAATGGAATTAAATAGTGAATAAGCTATGTAAATGAACCTTGATGAGTCTATTTTCATATGGAAGAAACGAAATGGTCATAGGAGTTACATGTTAAGAGATATTAAAGCTATTGTGAGACAGGGCCAGAACGGTTTCTGGGTTCCCTGTCGCAACTTTAAAAATTTACTATAAATTATCCAAAAAGAATTAGGAGACATACCTTATATTTACAGATTCCATTTTGAGTCTAGTTTCATTAGAAACAAACGAAACCAGCATTAAAGCCCTGTACAGAGAGATATTCAAGTTATACCGCGCGAAGGTCAGAGCAGTCGATCCCTGTAACATGGGTGACTTTAACTAATAAACTGTACCAATTGGCCCAACCAAAAATTCTAGAAATAAATCCATGGATGGATATATGAGTCTAAATTCAGGGAAAATTTACGAAACCAGTTTCCGAGTTTTGAAACTCGAGATATGATTTTTAAGGCGACAGTGACGCAGTTTTCCAGCCTGACTGAAAATGTTAAATGGATGGGCAAAACAAGTGAACTTGGCTTGTTAACCCCTCGTGTCCGACACCGGCGATGGTCTCGGGTTCGGGGTGTTACATTACTTGTGTTCACATTAACCAAAATTTTCACATGTCTTGTGTAGGGACACCAATGGACACATGAGGTTTGAAGAAACATCACTTTTGGAGGGTGCATGGACGGCTAAGGTGCATGGACACTCAAGATGCATGAATCGGTTAAATGCATGAATGGCAAGGTACATTGATTCCAAAGGTTCATGAATGACCAAGAGCCATGAATGTTGTGCTACCTCTTCATCTACACAAGTGACTATTCGGTCAAAGGGACATAATACATGCATGAGATGGTTGGCCGAATGACTTCCTCCATGAACCTCTACATTCCGTTCACATTGTGTTCACACGACAAGTCCTTTTGGTTCACCATGTTCACACCTATGGACTCTTCAGGTTACGGCATTCACAATTATTTTGGCCGTTGGAGTTACACCATTTAATTCATGATTTTTGGCTAAAGGTTGCCACTTAATTGCTTCATTAAATAAGGGAGGCCGAACCTAGCAAGTGCCCCTTGGAGCTTCATTCATTCACTTGTCATTTCTTAAACATGAAGCATTCACAATTCATGTTCCATAGCCGAATCTAGTCATGCACATTAAGGATTAATTTTCTAGAATTTTCTTTTACTTAATTTGTAAGCATGAAAGGCTATTCGGCTACCTAGACTTTAGGCCTATAAATACTTGTTATTTTTCCATGTAAAAGAACTTTTGACTCTTTGTTAATGTTATGCTGCCAAAATTGTGAGGCAACTCTTTCTCCATTTCGTTCAAAGATTTGATTGGCTTTCCTAGTGTTCTAGTTGTGTCAACCGTTTCCTTTGTCGAACTTGAACTTATCACTATCCGTAGTGTGGCGTTCAAACATACCGAGGTTCCTATCTTGTTAGATAGTGGGTCGAGGTTTCCTTTCCCAAATCCTAAACTAAACTAAAAGGGCTTAAAAACAACGAGTCGATACCATATCGGTATTGGTTCTTGTAAGCACCTTTATTAGTTCAAATCCGTTTCTTCTTTACCAATCCGTACCTAAACCGACCAACTCATTCATACCCCTTCGTTCATACCATTTTGTTCATACCGCTCTTACCATTTCGACCATTCCTTCAACTCAACTAAACCTAACGTAACTTTTTATCGACAATCGGGCAATCACTAATACGACTCGACTCACCCGAGGCGGATCGTATCAGTGTGCTCCTCTCTTAATTGGTTAATGTGTTATTTTTGTAATTATTACCTAATTGATTGGAACGTCCTTATTTATCTCAAAAGACTGTATTTATTGTTCGATATGTTCTTATTTAGTAAGTTTATGCTTACTTATAGACTCAATGTTTATTGACTTACTCTTTGTTAGGTCTACAATTTGTCCATTTGACAACCTTTATTTCTTTTAAGGACATATTCTACTTTGGGCCTTCGAAGCTATTTATTTTTTGGGCTTCGGAAACTTTATTCTATGGAATAATTATCTCAAAACATTGTAAAAATTAAATAGAATTTGGGTTTGAATATATTTGAAAGGAGAAATTATGTTATGGACCTTTCTTCAACATCCATGGTCTCTTTCTAATTATTTGTTGACATTTCAACAATTTTTTTCATGTCATTGACACATAATTTTAGAAAAAATTTTACCTCAAACCTCCAACCCTAAACCTCGGGTTCAAGTTCGAGGTTTGGGAAATTCAAGATTCAAGGTTCAGGATTCGAGTTTGGATTCGAAGTTTAAGGTTCAAGATTTAAGATTCAAGGTTCGTTTTCAAAGTTTTGTGTTCAAGTTTCTAAGTTTGGGGTTAAGGATTTTGGTTCAAGATAAAAAAAAATTACCAAAATTATGTATTAATGACATGAAAAATTTTCTAAAATGTCATTAAATTATTAGAAGGAATCATGAATAATGTTATGGAAAATATTCATAAAATAATTTCACGTTAGTGACTTCAAACTTAATCTAACATGCATAGGAATGGGCAAAGAAGAAAAAATAGACTGATTGTTGGTAGGAATCACTCGAGCCTCCCTCAACTCAAGATGTAGTTTCTTTGCAACACAGCTACCAACTTAATAGCCAATGCTGTTTTCAGACTTAAGCAAAGCTTTTTCACATTAAATCAAATAACTCATCATTTACACTTACAATTCAAGCGGAAAACAAACATTTACAACACTAACTCTACTTTCTTTGCTATAAAAAGCAAAACCCATGAAAGAACAAAGAAATAAGGAAAGCCATGAAAGAGGTAATAGCAAAGGCCAGATTTCTGCAACAATTAAACACAAATTTATTGTCAATGGATATTGGTGTGTTTCAAATAATACAACATTAATAACATACATGCACTCCGTCTGTCTGTATACCACAAAATCCAAATAGACTTCATATACAAATTATCAATGTTTGAATGCTTCTCTGACTCTCCAATCTGACAGCCAAACACCACGAGTTTTGTCCAGGTTGTCTCATATCACTCATCTCCTGTCTTGCCTTTTTGCGTTACTTACACTTCCAAGGTCATTTACGTACCAAAAACTAATTCCAAAATCATCAGACTGTAAGTCACACATGGACAGAAGAAAGATCAAAACGTTTTCATGGTTTCCAAGGTGCCGGAGGTGGTGGTGGTGTAGGAAACATTGGTGGAACTGCAGAAAAAATAGTATTCTTGTCAATCACGGTTGCCTTGTCACCAGACAATGCCACGAGTGCAGCAACCAACCCTGCGTTGCCTGCTAGAGTTGGCTCCGTATAGTTGTAGTTGGTGCGAACATCACGAAACCCATCATGCTTGTCAGGTCCTGCTACCATGGCTCCCACAAGTGTGTTGGGGTTTGGTTTTGACGTATCCCTCCATTTCCATCCCCCTTTACAGTTATATTTGATCTTATTCTTAGGGATAGATGCCCCTCTATGGTGAACATGCTTTGGATAATGGTTACCAAAGCCCACAACATAGCTCATTTTTCGAGGATTTTTGCCAAGGATATAATCAATCTGAACAAAATGACAGGCAGAAATCAAAATTATTGGCCACCATGCCTTAGTATGTCCCCTAAACTATGGTTCGAAAAATAACAGCCTACAACATACCTGGGTTTTGGCAAATTCACGCAGGACATCAGTTGAATAGAAATTGGGACCACAATACCATCCAGGTGTATCAGCAGTATCAAGATAATCACTATATAGGGCGGCTAAGAAGGCTGCATTGACTACGTATTGCAGTGGCTGAGGCCTTCCATGGTTTAACTGAATCAAACCTCCTGTATTATATCCAAAGTTAACATGATCATGGAAAAGAAAATAACCAACACATTTGAGTATTACATGGTCAACAAAAAGAGCAGATAAGTTTACCTTTTGTTCTATTAAAGCTAGTGAAAACCGGAAGGAATGAGCACATAATTATGCTGGTTTGATTATGAAACGTACTCAATATTTCCTCATATGGATACCCAGGACTCAAAAACAATCTCAATCGGCTCAGAAGCACCTAAAACACAAATTTGGTTACATTAGCAACGAACAAGGAAGCTACATCCAAGAATCCTATAGATAGACAATCACAAAATTAATAACCCTAGGCTAGAGGCAAATTGTGGCAAGTACAATACAGTTGCTGCAAAAATAGATGGATAAATGGCCCATCTAAATAGATTGCATATCCAAGTAGCAACTTTAACAGCATTGAAACTAGTAAATATGATCCTGAAAATGTGTGAGTGTAAATATCATGGAACAATACAAATAGTTTTGGCCAGAAAAGACAAGCAGGCTACAAGATACGAGATAACTGATGAGTGGCGAAGTTGCTTCAAATAAAGTTGAGACTACACAATATAGAAGATAAACAAGTTGTTAATGAAATTGAAATTCAATACTGAGTCATATTATGAACATAAAGGAGAAAACTGGATGAAATTTTACAGATGCCTTAAAAGAAATATAATTGATTGAACCAAGAAATTTAACAAATTCCAAGTTAACTTTAGCTAGGAAAATGTCTTTATATCAAATAATCAGAACATAGCAGACAGCCATACAAGGAATAGAATTAGAAAGACAAACACAAGACTTACCTGAGCACCAGCAAGCTTATTATCCCAGCTAAGAACACCATAATCTGGGCCACCCCAGAAAGCACCAGCATGCTTGGCAAGTTTAGGATGAGTAGCTAACTGAAGATAGGATGAATTCCCAGTGGCATAGTATAACCAGGCTCCACCCCAAACAAACTCATCCCAGTAACTTGAGGAATTATAAAAGAGGGCAGGGTCAGAACCACCAGCACTATATCTGCCTCTTTGATCCCTAGCAAACTTAAAGAGTGTTCGGGCACCATGGACAAGCTTTTGAGAGTATGCTTTGTTGTCTTTGAAAACGATGGAAGCAGAAGCCAAAGCAGCAGCCATTTCAGCAGCAAGATCGGAGCAACTACGACATTCATATACAGGACGGGGGTAATCAATGTCCTCAGGGCGCATCCAGCAATAATGATCATTTGGGGCTGAAACTCCTCCAGATGTATCTCCTATCCCTACCTGTGAATCCATAAGTTAGCATATGATAATGGGCAAAAGAAGAAGAATAAAAAAAGGAATAGCATTAGTATTATGGTCAATTGCTAATATGGTACAAATTGGATTAACACAAAGTATAACAATAAAATTATACCTGCGCTGCAATCCTGTCAATGGTATCAGCAGTATTGTTGAAGGTCTTCAGAAGATAATCAGTACCCCATTTGATGATCTCTTTAACATGATTGAGCTCGCCGGCAGCCTCGTATTTAGCACTGTATTCGATGACACTCCAGCTCAACAAAGTCATTGAAAAAGATGCAGGAAAGTTAAACTTGATAGCATCTCCAGCATCGTAATATCCGCCGACCAGATCTTTCATCAAAACGGAGGGATCGGATTTGCCATCTTGGAGGCCCGAGTTCCCTCTCCACGACACATTATTATGCTTGGGCAGCTTTCCAGCTACAGTGGATTCATATAGATAAAGATTATATATAATTCAACGAAACACAATCAGTAAATTGTATGTATCTACTGCTATTATCATGTTCTATAATGCAGGGATGATTAGACTCGTGAATCTAATAAATACTCAATTTAGTAATCATGTTTATTTCCATTTTGCTTAAATGGGATGGGATCGTATAGAAGTTGAATCTAAATAACATAAATTGAAGCTAAAAAGAGAATAAAAGAAAAAACTAAACGAAGGGGAGAGAAAACGTACAACGCTGAGCATTAAAGAACATGAGCGCCTTGTGAAGAGCCAGAGTGTAGTTATCGGGCGGAGAGTGGCGGTGGTGATGACGTGGGACAGTCTTGACGATGAGGGTGATGAGTCCGGCCAGGAGGGCGGAGACTAGCAGGGTCCCCACGGTCCATACAAAGATCTTGCGGCTCACAATGATACATCCGAGATCAACGTACTTCTTCTTCTTCTTTTGCTCCCCGGGGCCAAGCAGCCAGCTTTGCTGAGTCTCGTCCAAGGGGCGAGAGAGTGCAGCCCTATCCAGGTCCTGCAGATTCCTGCTCCTGTCGTCGTCAGTGGCAGAATCAGTGGCGTTTATCTCCAGGGGACCTCCCCACGGATCTCTGCCGTACATGATGAGGATTTGGAAGAGTAGTGGGCGGAAAATGCAGGAGCACCGACGGATCTGATCTACCAAGACGAAGAGGAAGTTGTGTTTGATAAATAAAATGTGTATAAGTAGGCAGTGGGTGCTTTCTTTATTGGTTTTCCAAAGTGGACTTGAGTTATGAGTTAATGACTATTCAGAGATTCGGATGGTAATATTGAGCTGTATGATTTGGACGGTTGCTTTGCTGTACCCAATCATACACCTTATTATTATTTACTATTAATTGTTAATTTATTAAAAAATCTTATTTTTGATTATTTAACATTTACTTAATTTACAAAATTTCCGTGTTTTGTAAATAGTAAAATAATATTAATCTTCAAACCAATTAAAAAAATGAATTAAGAAGTCACAAGATATAAATAAAAATATATTAGGCGCGGTTGATGAAACTGAAAACAATACAAAGTCTAAGGGACAACGACAGCCAACCAGTTCGCCGTAACGACAGCCAAACCGAAATCTTAATATTATTATTGCATTCCACATTTCAACTAACGGTAGGTAAGATGTAACCTAATTATCTAGGTTTTAACACATGCTTTGCATTTCTCTGCTTTCTCTCCTATTTTTAATAAAATTGCTTTGAATTAACAATGTTGTTAAAAATTGTAAATTTTTAAGATTTGGGAAAAATCGGTTGAAGGATGAAGAGAATAAATTTTAACTACTAGAATAAATTAGGTTTTTATATCGAAGATAATTTTCATCATTCATTGATTAAGCGGGATTAAAATAAATTTATTATCTAGATTTAATTGAGGTCTCGGAATATTTATTAAAGGTATTGTTAGGTTTTCTTTTGATAAATTTATGTTCCTTTAAATATAAATTACTATTAAAAAATTCTCTTTTATGTCGAATAAATGAACTATTTAATTTTGGCTAAAATATGAATTATTTAATAAATTATTTTCATAAATAGCTTCAACTTTTAATTTTGTTTGAATGTATAATTCTAACGAGAGTAAACATACAAACGCCATAATGATGTTAATCATCTGTATCCTTTTTTATTCAACCGACACCAGAAGGGCTTTCAGAAAAAAATATCTATACCGACACTAGAAGACGTCCGTTATGACTTTTATCTATTTATGTATTGTATTGCAAGTTTTTGATGAATCTACTGATTAAATAATTTAATTTTATATTATTAAAAATTAAATAAGTCTATATTTCAATAGTATTGATATTTATTGTTTTAAAATTGTCATTTATTATTAACCAAGTAAGTATTTTGAATTTTATGATTTTGCAAATTAAATTTTATATTTAAAGTTAAACTGTAAAAAGAATATTTCTTATCATTTTTAACTGTAGATACTTTATTACAAGTTGAGGTTTATTTAATTTCTTTTAATAATATAAAATAAATTAATAAATTTAATAGTAAATGGATTAGTTTGATTCAATTATAATAAAGGGACTTTACAAATGCTTTCACCTTATGTTCTCTTCCTTTCATCTTCTGCTTTGACACTTCGGCTAGGTCCAAAATGGCATTGTTTCTGTGAGGTTCCAAAAATTTGATATAGAATTTGTGTCATTCCGAATTAAGTTGTTTTGATCCGAAATTCTTGATGTTGGATTTCATGAAAATTTAGTTAAATACTACAAAGTTTATTGACAATCAAATTACGAATTAAATACTAAAATCGAATTTTCAAAGTTAAAAATTACTTTTCAAGTTTTTTAAGAATTATCGTGCTTTTAATTGGGTTTGGATTATTTTTGAGAATATGTATAGTTAAGAAACCTTAAAATTAAGGGCTAAATTGAAAATAAAAAAGTGTAATGAAATTAATTACACAAGAAAAGAGGTGGCGTTGTTGTTTTTATAATTCTCATCATCATCATCATCATTCAATAAGATTTATATATAATTTATAATTTATAATTTTTTTAATTAATAATAATAAAATTATATTTTAACCTTTAAGAATGATAAAATTTTAATTTAATCCTTTAAAATTATAAAATATAGACTTTTAAAATGGTGAAATTACTTACTAGAGAATTGTTTACTAGTGATTTATCTTTTGTCATGTTTTAGATGTTTGTTTCATTTCTTTAATATAAAAATAATAATAATATTACATTTTAATATCATAAAATATATAATTTAATTTTAATCCTCGAAAAATTTTCTCGACTTTACACATGTATATAAAAGTTTTTATTAAGAGTTTTATTGTTGTTGTTATTAATTAATAAAATAAAATAATTTTAGTTAAAGTTGATCCTATTGTGACCAAAGTCAAAATTATTTTCATCAAGTTACTTCAACAATCAAAACTTTTAGTTTTCTTCTCCAATAAATTTTTTTTCATTTGTTTCTTATAATAAGGACTTGATAAGCACTTTCCAAAAATATTTTTTTTTAAATTGAACTTTTCAAAAGCACTTCTTAACCATAATAATAATATCAAATTAAGTCTCATATCACAATAATTCTCTTACACTCCGCCAAACCCCAATTTCTCCAACATTTACAATCATGCATCATTTATATAACGTACATATTCATGTAACTTTTGTAACATCCCAAAAATCGAGGGTTAGCAAAATTGGGTTTGTAAATCGAGATAGAGTGGTCATGGCTTAATTTTTAAGATCATCTATACATATTTAGGAAATAAACGAGGTATTAGTTTGTTAGATAGTGCTAGTGAAACGTTCCTTGAAACCAAAGTTCAAATCTCTTCTCTCTCACCATTTTTATTATTTTGCAAATTTTGTTTTAAACCCTAGTATGCGACATGCCTTGTTTTTTAAATAAATATTACAAAATTATTTCAAGAATGAGGAAGAAGCCTAATGGTTGAAAGAAATATGAGAAAGCATGGAAATTAAATGAGGCCCCAAGTTCAAATTCTTTCCCTTGTGAAATAATTTAATTTTTGGCAAAAATCTCTTATTTTTAATGTGTATGCCACCCAAGCCTTGTAACCCTAGGTATAAATGTTAATTTTTCACAAATAATCAGCCATGAATCATCCTCCCCATTTCCCTAGTTGTTTATCTCCTCCTCTCCCTTTCTTTGATTTTATTTTTTTTCCTTTCCTCCATTAATGTCGTCATCTACACCTCCCATTTTACAATCTTTTTTTTTTTTTTCCATCAAGATTGTGCACCATCTTTTTTATTATATTGTTGCCATTTATCCCCATCTAAATCAACCCCAAATAGGAAATCTTGAACCCCAAGATCGATCCCAAACATTGCCAAGAAAGTGTCATTGTTGTTTCTCTCAACTAGCTTGAGGAGAGACGTTCTTGATCAATTAGCCAATCGAATCCTACAAATCATGAAACGTGCTGACCCAAATGCCCCAAATCATCCATAAAGGTGAAGAACGATTTTATGTACAGTTTGCATCGATATAGTGAATTATTAAGGAAAATTGGAAGATTCGCTAGCATGCTACGAGGAAGCGAAAAATAAAGTGTGGGTCTAAACTCGTAAAATTGTTTGAAAATGTTAAATATCATGCTATATTTGATAAATTAGCTCACTGATTGGATTGGTTTAATAGCCAAATTATTGATTTTATGAGTGGTCGAACCAAGTATGTTTCGAGCCTTAAAAGATTGACATGTTGGAAAAATTGCTAGTTGATAGTATGAATGTTTGATTAAGTTTGTAATTGTATATTTGAGTCATGAGATATGAGAATGTTTGACTAAATGATATAATGTGTTGAGATCTTAAGCTTATGTATGATTTAAATGCATGAGATATTTGTTATATTGTGTATTTGAAAATGGTGCTATATAGGCACAATAAAAATCCTAAAGCATGTGAAATTGAATGATATTGATTGATACCAACACAATTGTAATTTGAAAGATTGGAACACTATTTCCATTTACTGAAAGTATGTGATTATTGAGGACATGTTGAGCATGTCAAATAAAAGTGAAAAGTATTGAGATATGATTATGTATGAGATTGTGTGTCATATTGGATATGCATTGGGTTGAAATTTTGTGGTTGACGGAGGAGTTCCGTGGAGTACCGGCAGCATATTAAGTCTGTATTATTCATAGTTAGTGCACTGCACCTGAAGTACCGAAGGGAATGGCGATTTATCACATTTTTACTGGCAGCTTGTCTGCATTCTTACTTGTAGAATTTTATGCATATTGTTATCGGTGGTTTTAACCACAACAGGCTTAGACCCATAATGTTTTGGATTTCAGATAACAGGTTTTGGGGAATTCGTGGTGTGTAGTAGATGGTATAGGTAGGAACCTTTTCGTTTTGCATCATGTGCACGACATATTCGAATGTTATTGATTTATGCTACGTATTATATTTTGTTGTATTGAATGGTATCACAATTAATGATTGTTACTCGAATGAATGATGGCCTTTGCTCATACACCGTTTGACATCAATTTGATAATGGCTATGTAATGATATGAAATTCCTATTATCGTTCCGTTTTCTTTTATTAAAGCTAATTTTTTTCACTGTATTCGATATTTATGTTTGTTTAAATGATTGTTTGACTCACATTGAGCTTTTCATAAGCTCACCCCCAATAATGGTTAGCTTTTCCAGTAAACCTCAAAATTAGGACTGGACTCGGCATTTGGAGAATCACTTTAGACCTCAGTTTATTTTTTAATAAGTATTAATCAATCTCTAATGGTTTTGTTTGTAATTTTTAATGACTTCTGGTTTGTGGCTTGGTAACTTTTTTTCTGGGATTTTTGCATGTATGGATTACTAAAGCATAATAACATGATAATGCATGATATCATGCTTAAGTAAAATTTGATATTATTTCCTAGTTTCTGCTGCATTGCAAAGGAGCCGTTTTTGAAAAACAAATCGATAAGGCAACAAAGTTTCCAAAATGACTTGAAAAATGGTTTTTTCGCTACATTAGTTTAACATCGAGTATTTTTTTTAAAGAAGAGCGACAAGCAAATGATTTTTTCTAAAAAATACTATCAATAATAAAATGAATCCTAAGTATACATGACCTGTGACAACCCTAATTTGGCCCTAGTCAGAAAGTGGTTTCGGGATCACAAAACCAAGTCACAAAAATAATTAGATGTTATATTCTATGTTTATTTCATGTGAAAGTGCATGTGTGAAAATTTCATGCTTTGATTTTGCCATTTGTGAGTGAAATTATGAAATAGGACTCGTGAAAATTTTTGAAAATGCTATAGGCTAATTTGTAGTGGCCAAATAACTTATAGTATGAAATAGGTGGATTTGCATGTCAAATTTCCCACCTTAAAACATAGTGGCCGCCCATGATGGGCATGATAAGCATTTGTGCAATTTTTTTTTATTGAAATTATGGCATAAGTATGGCACAAATAATATATGTTATTTTGTGTCATAAAATGTTAGTAATAAAATAACAAAAGGAAGTAAAAGACAAGGTTTTTTGTTCATCCTTGTTCTTCATAGCCGAAAATAGGAGAGCAAGAGGGGAAAAAGCTCTTGAAAAATTCGGTCACTAGGGGAAGAAAAATCCAAGGTAAGTTTATGGTAGTTTACTTCTATCTTGATTTTCATGAGTTCTTCTTGATTCTACCTTAACTCATGAAGCATATTTTTTATTTTTGGTTGTGTTGTGAGCATTCGGTCATGAATGGAAATGTGACAGCCTTAAAACGACCCTAGTCGAAATGTGGTTTCGGGACCACAAAACCAAGGCATAAAAATAATTTAATATTTATTTTATTGCCTATAATGTGTGTTAACTCATGTGTGATATTTTTTATGCTTTGATTTAGAATTATAAATGTGAATTTCACTAGAAAGGACCTAGTAATAAACTTTGAAAGTATGAGGGAAATGTGTGATGACTAATTAAAGGATGCATGCAAAACAATGGACTTGCATGTCAAATTTCCCCATAGCTAGTGGCCGCCATGACAAGGATTTATGGGCAAAAATCATGTCATGAAACATGTTTGGTAAATGGGTTATGATGGAAAGAATAAAATAAGGGTATGGAATAAACAATTAATGTTAGTAGATGAGAAACAAAAAAAAGAAGTGTCCATCTTCCTCCATAGCTTGGCCGAATGTCCTAAAGGAAGAAAGAAAAATTTTGTTCATCTCTTTTCACTCTCTTGTTGGCCGAAAATACTAAGGTTAAGGAAGGAGTTTTGCTTCATACTTGGTTTGGAAGAGGATTAGGAAGAGGTTGGCTAAACTTGCATCAAGATTAAGGTATGTTTGAGGTTCATGCATGTTTTAGTTGCTAGCTTAATGTTCTTGTTAGCCCATGGTTCAAATCCTTGTTATGTCATGGGAATGAAATTCGCCAAAGTGAATGTGGTGTTAATGCCATTGCATGTTAAATGACAAGCTTGAAAGTGATACATGTGATGGAGGATTGAAGATTCTTAGATTTTCTTTTAGCATTTTTTTTGAATGAGATACTAAGTTCTTTGTTTCACCATGACCAAATTGAAATGGTGTGGTGTTGTGGTATTCGCCATGATATATCCATAAGTATAATTCATGCATGTTGCATGGTAAGTAAGATTTAAGCTTTGGAAATGTGTATATATTTGGATATAAGCCATTTGAGAATTCGCCCTTGCACCTACATGAATATATGTTTGCACATGATGGATTGGTATGACATATATACTAATTCAAAGTGTATATTTGCTTGTGATGATGTGTTGATTATGAAGTAAATAAGAGATGTGCAATGAATTACGATATGTAATGTGTTAGTAGTAAAATGTATGCTGTTTTTTTTGTGTGGTATTAAGTGTATATTCGCCACATGAGGGGTAATTAGTGTGCATGCATTCGGTTTGAGGCAAGCATATTGATGCCTATTCTTGGCTTAGAAAATTGCTAAGAGGAATATTAACTAATGTGTTGAGTTCGATTTATGATTTCGTACATATGCAACTTTGATGCCTAATGTATATAAGGGCCAAGTACTTTGAACTTCACGTTGATGTTTGAATGTATTGAATTGCTTGTTGTGATGTAAAATGTGCATGACCATTGTGTATTTGAGCTAAAGGATGGCCATATGACCATTTACACTCCTTGTCATATTCGCCATAAGCTATCATGATGAGATTTTAATAAGTTAAATTTGTGTGAATTAGCTCAAGAGCAAAGGGAGCTAAATCCGATAAAGGGAAGGAAAAAGTAGTTGAATAGCCGTCGAAATCGCCGACAACATCCAAGGTAAGTCTTCGAGTGATGACCCTACTTGAATTATATCAAAATTATGCTCCTTGTTTGTGTGGCCATTGAGCGAAATAGTAAAGGTTGATAAATATTTTGTGTTAGAGCTTTAGTAACGAAAATGAACTATGGACGTGTCTTGAATATTGATATATGTGTAAGTGAACATTGAAAATATATCCGGGCTAAGACCAAGGCATTCGTGTGAGTTGATATATCCGGCTAAGACCGAAGGCATTCGTATGAGTTGATATATCCGGGCTAAGACCAAGGCATTCGTATGCGAAGTTGATATATCCGGGCTAAGACCAAGGCCTTTGTGCAAGTCACCAAATCCGGGTTATGACCGAAGGCAATCGTCTTGAGTCGCTATATCCGGTTAAATCGAAAGTATGTGATTCGAAGTGAGCAATCTTGCTGTGAAAATTTCAGCTTATACACTTGTGAAAATTCCAGCAATGAGGTATGTTTGTATGTACTTGTACTAATTGAATTCTTACAAGTAAGTATGCGCTAAGTTGATAAACGAGCTACCGGCCTTGGGCTAAGTTGTTCTTTTGTGTATGAACATAAGGGTCGGTGATGTGAAATAAGTATGAGTATGGGAATGTGAATTAGTAAAGTGGTTTAATTAGCCATGTGAATAAAATACCTTAGTCAAAGCTGATTTCATTGCTTGAGACTTACTAAGCATTAAAATGCTTACCCGTTGCTTTGGCTCTCTGTTTTATAGGTTTATTTCGTTAGCTATCGGATTCGGGATCAAAGAAGTCGAAGTCATCCACACTATCGAAGCCCCATTTTGGTACAAATTTTGGTTGAACTTTGAAATGGCATGTATAGGACCATCCTTTGTTGAAGGTCATGTACCTTCGGTTTGTGTAAACTTGGATAGCCATGCGAAAATGGCTTATATACGTTTTAGCATAGAACTATAATCGTTTGTATGTTGACCCTTATGAGGTATGGAATTATTTTGAAACGATTAGCCATTGGAATGGTTAATCATGATCACGCTTTGTGCTATGTATGTAAAAAGGGCCAATTGAATCATGGAAAGTATGAAATAGGTAAAGCCTACTAAAGGCAGATGCTGACAGCAGCAGTGACGTGGATGTGAAAAATCACTAAAAATAGTAGGAATGGTATTAAATAGCAAATAAATTATGTAAGTGTACCTTGATGAATCTACCTTCATATGGAAGAAACGAAATGGTCATATGAGTTATAAGTTAACAGATTTTAAAGTTCTTGTGAAATAGGGCCAGAACGGTTTCTGGATCCCCTGTTCCAACTTTGGAAAATCATTGTAAATTAACCAGAGATAATTAGGAGTCATTCCATATGTGTAGATTCCTCTCTGAGTCTAGTTTCTATAGAAACAAACGGCATTAGTATTGAAGCCCTGTACAGGAGATATCCAATTCGTAACGCACAAAGGTCAGTGTAGTCGATCCCTACAACAGGCGAGACTTTAACTAATAAACTGTACTAATTGGCTCGACCAAAATTCTAGAAAAAATATGTAGATGGACATATGAGTCTAGTTTCAGGAAAAATTTACGGAACTGATTTTCGAGTTGTAAAACTCAAGTTATGAATTTTGGAGCGACTAGTACTCAGATTGGCAGCTTGTCTGAAAATTGTCAATAAGTGGGTTGAAGTTCGTTAACACCTCGCGTTCGACTCGTGACGGTCTCGGGTTCGGGTGTTACAATTTTATTGGTATCAGAGCTACGGTTTAGTCGATTCTAGGACTACCGTAATGCGTTTGGGTCTAGCTATACATGCCATTTTATGTGATTATATGATAGTGTGGTGATTTCGACGTTTGAACTTGTGTTTATTTATAGTAATGGATCCCGATCCCAACCGAAGCGATAGTGATGATGTGGAGAGTGTGGCGCTGCTCCCGCACAAGGGACAGCGCGGCGGACTCTCAACCTGTTGCTAGCAATCCGAATGACGAGGCTAGACAAGCCTTTTATAGCGTGATGAATGATTGGTTCAACCAATACATTCGAACTAATACTACTGTTCCACAACCTCCATTCCCAACAAACACACCCCGACCTACAATGCCTCGGTAATTGACCAAATAAGGTCGAATAAGCCCCAGTTGATAGAATCCAAAACATGGGGCTACTGAATTTAAAGCTACGGATAGTGATGATGCCGAGCAAGCCGAATTTTGGTTGGACAACACGATCCGTACTCGATGAGCTATCTTGTACACCCGATGAATGCCTAAAGTGTACCATCTCCTTGCTACGTGATTACGCCTACTATTGGTGGAGTACTCGACTTACATTGTGCCCGCGAACAAGTAACTTGGGAGTTCTTCCAAACCGAGTTTGGAAAAAGTATATCGGTCGAGAGTTATGGACCAAAAACGAAGGAATTTCTCGAACTTAAACAAGGTTCCATGTCGGTTCACGACTATGAACGAAAATTCGTGAGGCTTAGCCAGATGCGCGAGAATGCATTTCTTCGAAGTCGTGATGTGTAAACGCTCAAGATGGATGAATGATGAGATAAAGTCGTATGTTGGCATTTTGGAAATCCGAGAGTTTGTGACTCTCGTCGAGCGATGCAAAGCCGAGGAGTTTAGTATGGAGAAAAGGAAAGCGAAGCGGGAGCAAGGGAGTTTCAGAAGAGGTATTCGGGAAGCCCTTCCAAGATCATCAAAGAAACTTAGAGATGGCTTAGGCCGATCTAGAGACACTTCGGCTTTTCTAGACGAGATCGCGATCGACCCCTGTGACCACACGAATCACTTGATCGCCATGAGTGGGAATGATCGACGAGAGAGGACTGAGTGCCGATGATTGTGGCAAATGGCATTTTGGAAGCTGAGATTCCGTGACCGCTCTGTTACAAGTGTGGATCGTTGACCACTTCATTAAAGATTGCCCGAGGTTGTGCGAGCAGAATGTAGATCGAGTGGGAAACCGGTACTACCACCGCTCGAGGTAGACCATCCGGAAATACGGGCAAGGCTAGTGGTGGTCGAGAGGATCTAGAGATGTTGCGACCAGATCCGAGGCTCGCGCCCAGCTAGGACTTATGCTATCTGGCAGACGCGAGGATGCCTCCTCGCCGGATGTTATTACGGTACTTTCACTCTCTTTGATACTAATGTGATTGCTTTGATTGACCACGGTTCTACTCATTCTTATATATGCGAAACCTTAGCATCCAAGAAGACTTTGCCTATTGAGTCTCTCGAGTTCGTAATTCGGTGTCAAATCCTTTGGGTCGTTATGTGCTGGTCGACAAAGTGTGTAAGAAATGCCCCTAGTAATTCGAGGTACTGTTTTCCGCGGACTTGATGCTTTTGCCGTTCGATGAATTTGATGTTATTCTTGGGTTGGATTGGTTGACCGTGCATGATGCGGTTGTGAATTGCAAAAGCAAGACTATTGATTTGAGATGCGCAAACAACGAGATGATCCGAGTTGAGTCTACGAACTTGAAGGATTGCCACCGTAATATCATCAATGTTGGCCCGAAATATGTAAGAAAAGGGTGTGAAGCATACCTTGCGTATGTACTTGATGATAAGGAGTTAGGAATAGAACCCAAATCATGCTTGGGTGGTTTGTGAATACCGGACGCTTTTTCCGAAGAATTGCCGGGTTTGCCACTGTTCGGAGATAGAGTTTGGCATTGAGCTTGTACAGGACCACACCGATTTCGATAGCTCCATATCGTATGGCACCAACGGAATTAAAGGAGTTGAAAGCTCGGTTGCAAGAGTTGATGGATAGAGGTTTTGCTCGCTTGAGTTTTTCACCTTGGGGTGCACCGGTGTTGTTTGTGAAAAGAAGGACGGAACCATGAGGTTGTGCATCGACTATCGTCGACTTAATAAAGTGACAATAAAGAACAAGTATCCGTTACCACGTATCGATGATTTGTTCGATCAACGAAGGAGCCTCGGTGTTCTCAAAAATAGATTTGAGATCGGGCTATTATCGATTCATGAATCCGAGATTCGGACATACCCAAAACCGCCTTGAGCGAGATATGGTCACTACGAGTTCTTAGTGATGCCGTTTGGGCTCACTAATGCCCTCGCGGTATTTATGGATTTGATGAATCGGATCTTCAGATCATATTTGGATCGGTTCGTAGTTGTGTTCATCGACGACATCTTGGTCTATTCAAGAGATGAGACCGAACATGCGAGCACCGAGATTAGTGTTGCAAATTTTACGGGATAAGCGGTTATATGCTAAGTTTAGCAAGTGTGAGTTACGGTTAGAGAGGTTAGCTTCTTGGGTCACGTGGTATCGCAGATCGGGTATTCGAGTCGACCCAAGCAAAATTTCAGCCATACTTAACTGAAACCTCCAAGAAATATTCCGAGGTTCGAGCTTTTGGGACTTGCGGTTACTACCGACGGTTTGTAAAAGGATTCTCGATGATAGCCACACCCATGACGTAAACCGCTTGTAAAGATGTCAAGTTTGAATGGACGGAAAAGTGTCGAAAAGTTTTGACCAATTGAAAACTCATTTGACTGGAAGCTCCAAGACTAGTACAATCGAATCGGCAAAGAGTTTGTCATCTATAGTGACGCCTCCCTACTTGGGTTAGGTTGCGTATTGATGCAAGAAGATCGAGTTGTGGCCTATCGTCGAGACAATTAAAGCCACATGAGAAAATTATCCGACCCATGATCTCGAATTGGTCGCCATCGTATTCGCCTTAAAGATATGGCGACATTACTTATTTGGTGAGAAGTGCCATGTGTATTCGGATCACAAAAGTCTCAAATATTTGATGACTCAAAGAGACTTAAATCTGCGACAAAGACGTTGGCTCGAGTGTTAAAGGATTATGAGCTGGTCATTGACTATCACCGGGAAAGGCTAATGTGGTTGCGGATGCCTTAAGCCGGAAATCACCGCTTGTTTTTCTGAGCGATGAATGTACACTTGTCTATCCTACCCGACAATGTGTTAGTAGCGAATTAAAGGCCAAACCATTGTTGACTCATCAAATTCGTGAAGCTCGAGAAAGTTGATGAGGAGTTGTGTGCAAAAGCGAAATTGAGTGTGTTCGAACAAGGAATCGGAGTTTCAAATTGATGATGACGATTGTTTGAGGTTCAGAAGTCGTTTGTGTGTTCCAAAGAATTCGGAACTTATTTCGATAATTCTGAACGAAGCTCATTGTAGCCGAATGGCAATCCACCCGGGGAGTACGAAGATGTACAATGAGTTGAAACGTCGGTTTTGGTGGCATGGTATGAAACGAGACATCTCCGACTTTGTTGCAAGATGTTTAATATGTCAACAAGTGAAAGCGGAGCATCAAGTGCCTTCAGGGTTACTTCAGCCGATCACGATACCCGAGTGGAAATGGGATCGAGTCACAATGGACTTTGTGTCCGGACTGCCGTTGTCAGCAAGTAAGAAGGATGCAATTTGGGTTATTATTGATAGACTAACTAAGTCGGCTCACTTTATCCCTGTGCGTATGGATTTTCATTGGATAAACTATTTGAATTGTACGTTTCTCGATTGTGAGATTACACGGGTACCGATTTACATTGTGTCGATAGAGATCCGAGGTTCACCTCGCGATTTTGGAAGAAATTACAAGAAGCATTGGGCACAAGTTGCATTTCAAGACCGCCTTTCACCCCCAAACCGATGGTCAATCCGAGCGTATAATTCAGATACTTGAGGATATGTTGAGATGTTGCATCCTCGAGTTCGGTGGTTCGTGGGAGCGGTACCTACCTTTGATTGAATTAAACACAACAATAGTTTTCAATCAAGTATTAAGATGGCGCCTTACGAGGCTTTGTACGAGGCGTAAATGCCGTACACCATTGTTTTGGACCGAGCTCGGTGAGAACAAAATTTTGGAGTGGATTTGATTAAAGATTTGAGCAGAAAGTAAAAGTAATCCGTGAAAATCAAGATAGCCTCCGATCGTCGAAATCGTATGCGGATTTGAAACGAAAGGACATTGAGTATCGGTGGGAGATAAAGTGTTTCTTAAAGTTTCGCCGTGGAAAAAGATACTCAGATTCGCCGTAAGGGCAAGTTGAGCCGAGATTCATTGGGCCGTCTGAAATCTCCGAACGAGTTGGCCCGATTGCCATGATCGTTTGATCTTGCCCCGAACTTGAAAAGATTCACAACGTCTTCCATGTTTCAATGCTTCGACGCTATAGATCTGATCCGTCGCACGTAATTAGTCCATCGAGGTTGAAATTCAAGCCGATATGAGTTATGAAGAAGAACCGATTCGTATCCTAGCTCGTGAAATGAAAGAGTTGCGAAACAAAAGGGTTCCGCTAGTGAAAGTGTTATGGCTCAAACACGGATTGAAGAAGCTACTTGGGAACCCGAGAACTCTATGAAAGAGCAATATCCAAACCTATTTACGGTAAGATTTTCGGGACGAAAATTTCTAAAGTGGGGAGAGTTGTGACACCTTAAAACGACCCTAGTCGAAATGTGGTTTCGGGACCACAAAACCAAGGCATAAAAATAATTTAATATTTATTTTATTGCCTATAATGTGTGTTAACTCATGTGTGATATTTTTATGCTTTGATTTAGAATTATAGATGTGAATTTCACTAGAAAGGACCTAGTAATAAACTTTGAAAGTATGAGGGAAATGTGTGATGACTAATTAAAGGATGCATGCAAAACAATGGACTTGCATGTCAAATTTCCCCATAGCTAGTGGCCGGCCATGACAAGGATTTATGGGCAAAAATCATGTCATGAAACATGTTTGGTAAATGGGTTATGATGGAAAGAATAAAATAAGGGGTATGGAATAAACAATTAATGTTAGTAGATGAGAAACAAAAAAAAAGAAGTGTCCATCTTCCTCCATAGCTTGGCGAATGTCCTAAAGGAAGAAAGAAAAATTTTGTTCATCTCTTTTCACTCTCTTGTTGGCGAAAATACTAAGGTTAAGGAAGGAGTTTTGCTTCATACTTGGTTTGGAAGAGGATTAGGAAGAGGTTGGCTAAACTTGCATCAAGATTAAGGTATGTTTGAGGTTCATGCATGTTTTTAGTTGCTAGCTTAATGTTCTTGTTAGCCCATGGTTCAAATCCTTGTTATGTCATGGGAATGAAATTCGCCAAAGTGAATGTGGTGTTAATGCCATTGCATGTTAAATGACAAGCTTGAAAGTGATACATGTGATGGAGGATTGAAGATTCTTAGATTTTCTTTTAGCATTTTTTTTGAATGAGATACTAAGTTCTTTGTTTCACCATGACCAAATTGAAATGGTGTGGTGTTGTGGTATTCGCCATGATATATCCATAAGTATAATTCATGCATGTTGCATGGTAAGTAAGATTTAAGCTTTGGAAATGTGTATATATTTGGATATAAGCCATTTGAGAATTGCCCTTGCACCTACATGAATATATGTTTGCACATGATGGATTGGTATGACATATATACTAATTCAAAGTGTATATTTGCTTGTGATGATGTGTTGATTATGAAGTAAATAAGAGATGTGCAATGAATTACGATATGTAATGTGTTAGTAGTAAAATGTATGCTGTTTTTTTTTGTGTGGTATTAAGTGTATATTCGCCACATGAGGGGTAATTAGTGTGCATGCATTCGGTTTGAGGCAAGCATATTGATGCCTATTCTTGGCTTAGAAAATTCGGCTAAGAGGAATATTAACTAATGTGTTGAGTTCGATTTATGATTTCGTACATATGCAACTTTGATGCCTAATGTATATAAGGGCCAAGTACTTTGAACTTCACGTTGATGTTTGAATGTATTGAATTGCTTGTTGTGATGTAAAATGTGCATGACCATTGTGTATTTGAGCTAAAGGATGGCCATATGACCATTTACACTCCTTGTCATATTCGCCATAAGCTATCATGATGAGATTTTAATAAGTTAAATTTGTGTGAATTAGCTCAAGAGCAAAGGGAGCTAAATCCGATAAAGGGAAGGAAAAAGTAGTTGAATAGCCGTCGAAATCGCTCGACAACATCCAAGGTAAGTCTTGAGTGATGACCCTACTTGAATTATATCAAAATTATGCTCCTTGTTTGTGTGGCCATTGAGCCGAAATAGTAAAGGTTGATAAATATTTTGTGTTAGAGCTTTAGTAACGAAAATGAACTATGGACGTGTCTTGAATATTGATATATGTGTAAGTGAACATTGAAAATATATCCGGCTAAGACCGAAGGCATTCGTGCGAAGTTGATATATCCGGCTAAGACCCAAGGCATTCGTGCGAGTTGATATATCCGGCTAAGACCGAAGGCATTCGATGAAGTTGATATATCGGGCTAAGACCAAGGCCTTTGTGCAAGTCACCAAATCCGGGTTATGACCAAGGCAATCGTATGAAGTCGCTATATCCGGTTAAATCCGAAAGTATGTGATTCGAAGTGAGCAATCTTGCTGTGAAAATTTCAGCTTATACACTTGTGAAAATTCCAGCAATGAGGTATGTTTGTATGTACTTGTACTAATTGAATTCTTACAAGTAAGTATGCGCTAAGTTGATAAACGAGCTACCGGCCTTGGGCTAAGTTGTTCTTTTGTGTATGAACATAAGGGTCGGTGATGTGAAATAAGTATGAGTATGGGAATGTGAATTAGTAAAGTGGTTTAATTAGCCATGTGAATAAAATACCTTAGTCAAAGCTGATTTCATTGCTTGAGACTTACTAAGCATTAAAATGCTTACCCGTTGCTTTGGCTCTCTGTTTTATAGGTTTCGCTCGTTAGCTATCGGATTCGGGATCAAAGAAGTCGAAGTCATCCACACTATCGAAGCCCCATTTTGGTACAAATTTTGGTTGAACTTTGAAATGGCATGTATAGGACCATCCTTTGTTGAAGGTCATGTACCTTCCGGTTTGTGTAAACTTGGATAGCCATGCGAAAATGGCTTATATCGTTTTAGCATAGAACTATAATCGTTTGTATGTTGACCCTTATGAGGTATGGAATTATTTTGAAACGATTAGCCATTGGAATGGTTAATCATGATCACGCTTTGTGCTATGTATGTAAAAAGGGCCAATTGAATCATGGAAAGTATGAAATAGGTAAAGCCTACTAAAGGCAGATGCTGACAGCAGCAGTGACGTGGATGTGAAAAATCACTAAAAATAGTAGGAATGGTATTAAATAGCAAATAAATTATGTAAGTGTACCTTGATGAATCTACCTTCATATGGAAGAAACGAAATGGTCATATGAGTTATAAGTTAACAGATTTTAAAGTTCTTGTGAAATAGGGCCAGAACGGTTTCTGGATCCCCTGTTCCAACTTTGGAAAATCATTGTAAATTAACCAGAGATAATTAGGAGTCATTCCATATATGTGTAGATTCCTCTCTGAGTCTAGTTTCTATAGAAACAAACGGCATTAGTATTGAAGCCCTGTACAGGGAGATATCCAATTCGTAACGCACAAAGGTCAGTGTAGTCGATCCCTACAACAGGCGAGACTTTAACTAATAAACTGTACTAATTGGCTCGACCAAAATTCTAGAAAAAATATGTAGATGGACATATGAGTCTAGTTTCAGGAAAAATTTACGGAACTGATTTTCGAGTTGTAAAACTCAAGTTATGAATTTTGGAGCGACTAGTACTCAGATTGGCAGCTTGTCTGAAAATTGTCAATAAGTGGGTTGAAGTCTGTTAACACCTCGCGTTCGACTCCGGCGACGGTCTCGGGTTCGGGGTGTTACAGGAAATGAAGGAAATGGTTGTTGTTTCATGTTCTTTTGATGAATAATGAAAGATAGGTGAAGTTGAGCCAAACAAATGAGTATGCATGTGCCTTAGATGCTAAGGGGGAAAATCGGCTAACATGTTGTGTGTATTATGGCCGAATGTGAACTTGGATAACATTGAGTAATGTTTGTGCTTTAAAATGATGAAATGGAGATTATGCTTAAGTGAAATCATAGGTATGTGATGATTTATTTGTGATATGCATGTTTGAATAACATGCATGCAAGTTATGTGTGAAAGAGTGAATTGGTAATAAATCTGCTTGGGACAGCAGCAGTAACATGATTTTGGAAAATCACCATAAATTGTGGGAGATGATTTAGAAGCTGAATAAATTATGTCATTAAATATTAATGAGTCTAGTTTCTTATAAAAGAAACCGTGTAAGCAAAAGAATTGCCGATAATGAGATATTTGAAGTGATGTGGGACAGGATCAGAATGACTTCTAGATCCTCTGTTCTATTTTTATAAAATCATTATAAATTGTAAAAAACTTATCATAAGATGAAATTTATATGATTAGACTCCTTAATGAGTCTAGTTTCAAATGAAATAAACAAGAACATATTTTGAATTCTGTACAATGAGAAAATTGATTCGTAGTGAGGAGTGGTCAGATTAGTCAAACAGTGAAACAGCGGAAACTTTAAGAAAAATCTGGTATTTATTGGACAAACCAAAAATTTTGAAAATTTTATGGATAAAATATATATGAGTCTATTTTCATAGAAAATTAACGGCACTTGATTTTGAGTTTCGTAGCTCCAGTTATAAATGATTTATTGACTGTTGCTCAGAAAGACAGCCTGCAGTGAAATTATGATTATGTGGTAAACATTGACAAAAATTTGTTAATGAGTTGCTTATTGATTTCTTATAAGCTTACTATGATCAGTAGGTGTGAAATTCGAATATATATATATATATATTATATTTTGAAAGTGATGCTGGAATAGTCGAATAATGACTAGTTTAAAATCTTTGAATTTAAGCTCAAGAGCATAGAGGGGCAAATTTGGATAATGGAAAAAAGAAAGTAATCGAATAGCCGTTGTAATCGTTCGGCAACGTTCAAGGTAAGTTCTTAAGTGTTTAAGCTTGATTCCTTCTTATATGCCTAAGAGCTAAATTAATATGGCAGAGAGAATGTAAATTTTATTTAGTTAATGTGCCGAATATGTAATGATTTAAGACTATAAGCCGATTATGGCTATTATGCTTAAGTTGAATTGGATTTGGAAATTTGATTCACTAAATGAGTGTTACAATGAATAAACTATGTCGTATATGTGCTGGTAGAGATATCACGATTTGTGATTATTAAATATCTAAAGGAAACCATGATGTGTATAAAATTATTTTTATTAGTCCTTTGTGGTAGCTGAATGTGGCTTGGTACTAAAGTGATAAAATGTGAACTTCGATGAGGTAACTGTTCGTGATCGATGATATAAGTTATGCATTATAATATATATTCGGGTTTCAAACCTAGCAGGCGTAATGCCGGTGAAATGACATCAGACTTAAAGGTCTAGCAAGCTTATGGCCGGCGATGAAATCAGGTTATTACCTAGCAGGCAAATTGCCGATAAACTATTAAAAGTGTGGTGCTATAAGACTATGGGTTAATACGATATGTGGATTCGTTCCGTAAAGTAAACTATTCAGATACGAACAACATAATTAAGTACATGTGAATTAAATGAATTTGATGATTGATGTGAATCAAACATATAAGAAATGGTTTCATGTTTATGTTCAACTATGAGACCTTGTGTTAAATCGACAATCGATTTTGTTCAATACATTAAGTTGGTCAGGTATGCGATATGTACTTATGCATGTTAAATCGATTGGAATTGAATCATGAATGTGAATTGACAAGCATAGGTGAAAATTCCTATTTCATATATATGAGTAAGGATAAAATCATCGTAAATTATCGATAAGGATGGGCTATGTGCGAAACCATCTTATAATTGCTAATTTGAATGGTTGTGTGCAAATCAGTGAGCAAGATGTATTGTATTGAGATGATGCTTCAGTGAAAATATACATATGTTCTTTGTGTTGAATGAATATTAAATTAAAGTTATGAGTCGTATGTGACTAGCATATCTAGTCGAATTTGATACTATTAAATGATGTACTAAGATATGTGTTCCAATGTGGAAATTAAACCCTATGTGGTTGAAAGGATGAAAATCTTTGTTCATAGATATGTGTTTCATTATACATGATTGAAGTATAAGTTATAAAAGTGGGAAAGAACAGGTGAATTGTCTATTGAAATGTGATATTTGGGCTTCGGGCCTAGCAGGCTATAATGCCGGTGAAATGATATCGGGCTTTGAGCTTAGTAGGCTATGATACCGGTGAAATATTATTCGAGCCTTTGAGCCTAGCAGGCTATAATGTCGGTGAAATGAAATGTTATGTGAATTCGGTGTTCCTTGTAAGATAGGGATTTAGCCGAATGTTTAAGATGAAATGATAGTGTATTATATCATGCTTATATGGCCTAATGGTAAGTATAACATGTTGGTAAATATGCAATGTGCTTTTATAATCGATTGATAAGTTTGAAATGAATGTGAGTAAAATGTTATGCATAAGCTATCAAATGCTAAGTGTGAAAATGAGATGAAAGAAAAGTGTTGAAATGTGTTAATATATGATTAAATATGCATGATATTTGTATCCGCTTAAAGACCGCAGCTATATGCTGGAATTATATCCGGTTAAATCCATGCAGCTTCGTCTTGGTAATATATCCGGGTTAAATACCATGAGCTTCAAAATGATTCAAGTATCGAAATAACAGGATTTCGAAAAATCACAAGAAATTGTAGAGACATGGGTTGATGGTGAATAATATATGAAATTAAAGCTCGTTGTGTCTATTTTCATATGGAATAAGCAAAACAGGTAAAGGTTTTGTATTTTATAGGGTATCTGAGTTTTGGTGAAATAGGGCCAGAGCGATTTCTAGATCCCCTGTTCCAACTTTAGAAATTCACCATAAATTTTTAAAAAATAATTCGGTGGTGTACTTTATATGGTTAGAATACTTATTGAATCTAGTTTTAATATAAACAAACGGTATAGTCATATGATTTTTGTACAGAGAGAAAAGTGGTTCGTAGTAAGTAGAGGCCGGTCAAATGAATTCAAACAGGGTAAATTTAACTAATAAACTGTATTAATTGGCTAAGTAAAAAATTCTAGACAAAAATTAGTAGATATATATATGAGTCTAGTTTCAGGAAAAATTTACGGATCTTAATTTCAAGTTTTGAAACTCGAGAAATGAATTTTTAAGCAATCATGATGTAGAAAAATAGTTTATTCCGAAAATTAAAATAAGTGGTTTAGAGTTGTTTAAAAGGTAAGATAAGTTTAGTAACACCTCAAGCTTGACTCCAGTGACGGTTTCGGGCGTGGGGTTATTACATTTATTCGTATCAGAGTAGGTTTAGTCGGTTCTCGGAACAGTTAGTGTGAGTAAAAGTCTAGCTATACATGACATACCTGTATTTTGATAGTGTGACGACTCCTGACGATTTTTAGATATTTTGTTTTATAGTAATAGATCCCGAGCAAGCTGGTGATGATGATGTAGAAAGTAATGCGCCTGCTCCCACGGAAGGGGCAGCGCTATCTAAGAATAGGCCAGTAACAGTTAATCAGGGAGGAGTGACTCGAGAAGCTCTCTTCCAAGCTTTGAATGATTTGTTTGCCAAGTTCGTTCGTACGAATCTGGCAGTTAGACCTTCACCCCCTCATGATTCTCAGGCTACCTATGTAGCTCAAGCTCCCCCAGTCACAGGTACAGTGATAAGAGAAAAGCCACCAGTTGATAGAATCAGGAAACAAGGGGTAGAAGAGTTCCGAGCAACAAAAGATGATGATGCAGAAAGAACATAATTTTGGTTAAAAAATACTATCAGTTTTTGACGAATTATCTTGTACACCCGAGGAATGTATGAAATGTGTAGTATCACTTCTTAGAGACTCAGCCTACTACTGGTGGAAGACGCTTGTATCAGTTGTACCAAAGGAGCAGGTCACTTGGGATTTCTTTCAGGAGGAATTTCGTAAAAAGTACATCAATTAGAGGTTTATTGACCAGAAGAGAAAGGAATTCTTGGAATTGAAACAAGGTAATATGACAGTGACCGATTATGAGCACGAATTTGTCAGGCTTAGTAAATATGCTCGAAAATGTGTGTCCACAGAGGCTATTATGTGTAAAAGGTTTGAGGATGGGTTAAATGATAATATCCGACTGTCAGTGGGTGTCATAGAAATAAAAGAGTTCGTTATTTTAGTTGAAAGAGCCTGTAAGGCAGAGGAGATGTTAAAAACAAAAGTTGAGATAGAGACACAAGATACAAAGAAGAGACAGATGAGCAGGTCATTCCAGGCTACATCCAAAATACCAAAGGAGTTTTCTACCAGATCTAGTTTTTCAGCCGGGTATTCTAGTCAGAATAGAGGTAGCAGATTTAAGGATTCGAAGGCTCAGAACACCTCGACTGCGAGTGTAGGTAATGTTAGACAGGGTAGATCAGGGTGTTCACGGTGTGGTAGACTTCATTATGGTCCTTGTCGGGCAGGCGAAAATGTTTGTTATAAATGCAGTGCTCCAGATCATTTTGTACGAGAATGTCTAGAGGTGGCTAATCGAGAGATAACACAGAGTGCTAGATCTAGAAATGCTCCTACTAGAGGTAGATCACCGAGGCAACCGGGACTAGGAGCAAGTAACAGAGGTACCTCAAGAGATTTGGCTGTGAGACCAGATGTTAGAGCCCCTGCAAGGACTTATGCTATTCGTGCACGCGAAGAGGCATCCTTCCCCGATGTGATTACGGGTATATTTTCTCTATATGATATTAATGTCATTGCTTTGATTGATCTGGGTTCAACTCATTCATATGTTTGCAAGAAATTGATGTCTAGTACAAGTATGCCTATAGAATCTACAGAATTTGTGATTAAAGTATCGAATCCATTAGGCAAGCATGTATTAGTAGATAAAGCAATTAAGGAACAAAAGTATTGCACTTGTGAAAGTACTATGGAATAGACATGGGGTAGACGAGGCTACATGGGAACCCGAAGAGGCTATGCGAAAACAGTACCCAAATCTCTTCATAGGTAAGATTTTCGGGGACGAAAATCCCTAAAGGGGGGAGAAATGTAACATCCCGAAATAGGGCCTAAACAGAACAGTGGTTGCGAAACCACAAATTTGAGGTAGAAAAATTTATTTTATTATTATTTTGAGGTTCATGATATGATTGCATGATTGTATGAAAATTTCGTGATGAAATTCTATGCATAAAATGCTTAAGTTGAGATTAGGGACTAAATCGAATAATTTGCAAAACTTGCATTCTAGAAGTTTTTAGTATGAAATTTCTTTGGAATATTAATTAGGAGGGTTTAAATAACAATTTGACCAATTTCTAAGTTCATGGACAAAATAGGACATGGATGGAATTTTTGAAAGTTTAATAAGGAAGGGCATTTTGGTCATTTGGATATTAAATGAAATAAAAAGGGAAAAATAACACAAAATTCATCATCTTCTTCATTAGCAGGAAATTTCAAGGGTTATCCATATCTAGGGTTTGTTTCAAGCTTTCAAGCTCCATAGTAAGTGATTCCAAGCCCCGTTTTTAATGTTCTTTACGTTTTCGAAGTCCCGGTAGCTCGATAAAGCTTATGCTAGCAATAATTTAAGTTAGGGTTCATATTTGGAAAAATACCCATAGGTGAAAAGTGTTTATTTTGATGTTTTATGTTGGAATATGAGGTTTTAAATTATGTTAGACAACTTGTGCTACTTGGTTTTAAGTGAAAACGAGTAAAAGGGCTTATTCGGTAAAAATACCTAATAGTCATAAGTACATGTTAGAGTGTGAATTTGATGTTTTCATAGAAGGGAAAAATGATCAGCATGTCATAAAACATAAGAAAATAGGATGAAGTTTAAATTACGAGCCTTGGGGAAAAAGTGTAAATATGTGAAAGTTTAGGGGCAAAAATGTAATTTTGCCAAAGTTTGGGTCAAGGACTGTTTTGATAAATGTGAATATTAAATAAGTTAAATTTGCTATTATAGATCAAGAAGAGCGAAATTCGGGAGTAGATCGGGGAAAAGAAAAAGTAAAGGACTAAATTCTAAAGTTTAGTCACATTTTGTATCGAGGTAAGTTTACAGTAAATAAATGCAATATTATTTTATTTTACATTATTATTGTCAATTTACAGCATTTATATACTTATTTTCTTTGAATATTTAAAGTCAAATTAAAGGCGAAGTGACAGAGAAAAAGCATTAGGAAGCCCCGTTTGAACCTTAGGAATGTTAGGATATTGGGGTTGACAGGACAGGATAGGACAGAAATGAGCCATGTAAGTCCATATCAGATATATGGCTTTGGAGACAGGAATGAGCCATGTAAGCCCATATTAGATATATATATATGGCATTGGAGACAGGAATAATTCATGTAAGTCGATGTCGAAAACATGGCATTGGCAGGATATTGATAGACAGGAACGACCCTAGTCTCCTTAGTATTCCGAGTGGTTCAACGGGTCATTGTACACGTTAAATTACAGTGAATTATCAGTAAAAGGGAAGGTAGATTATATTTATGAATAGTGAAAGGTCAAGTAAGAAAGAAGGTAAGTGAGTAAAAAAGAAGGTAGAAAATGAGAAGTAAAGAAAGTTTATGAGGCTAGGTGACATTATGTATAATTATTCATTATGTTGAATGTTGTAATTTATTTGCTTGTAAGCTTACTAAGGTTAGTGCTTACTCTCTTTATTTTCTTTTTCTTATAGTTTTTATCAAGCCACTCGGGGATCGAAGGAAACGTCGGAGACCCAATCACACTATCGAAGAAATCACATTGGTATAGTTAGACGTTTCGTTTTGTGTATGGCATGTATAGGAACTTGGTTTCTTTTGATATGATATGATCAATGAATGATGTGTAAATACTTGCTAGTGATTATCTAATAGAGTGGCTGATGATATACATGTTTAATAGTATGTATGATTAAGTAGTAACTATCACATGAAAACTAAGAAAATGTGAAAGTAACTTAAAAACAAATTCAAGTATCAGAAATAACGGATTTTGAAAATCACAAGAAATTGTAGAGACATGGTTTGATGGTGAATAATATATGAAATTAAAGCTCGTTGTGTCTATTTTCATATGGAATAAGCAAAATAGGTAAAGGTTTTGTATTTGATAGGGTATCTGAGTTTTGGTGAAATAGGGCCAGAGCGATTTCTAGATCCCCTGTTCCAACTTTATAAATTCACCATAAATTTAAAAAAAATAATTAGGTGGTTTACTTTATATGGTTAGAATAATTATTGAATCTAGTTTCAATAGAAACAAACCTTATAGTCATATGATTTTTGTACAGAGAGAAAAGTGGTTCGTAGTAAGTAGAGGCCAGTGCAGTCGAATTCTGAAACAAGGGTAACTTTAACTAATAAATTGTACTAATTGGATAAGTCAAAAATTATATAAAAAAATTAGTAAATAGATATATGAGTCTAGTTTCAGGAAAAATTTACGGATCTTGATTTTGAGTTTTGAAACTCGAGAAATGAATTTTTAAGCAACCATGATGCAGACAAACAGTTTATTCCAAAAATTAAAATAAGTGGTTTAGAGTTGTTTAAAAGGTAAGATAAGTTTAGTAACACCTCAAGCTTGACTCTGGTGATAGTTTCGGGCGTGGGGGTGTTACAAAGTCAGTTTAGACCATGGCCAAGGCACATGGGCGTGTCTCCGGCCTTGTGGTTAAGTTAGTATGTATGCCCTGTTTTGCCACGGCCTAGACACACGGGCGTGTCTAAAGCCGTGTGTGGCACACGCCCTGTTCACACGGGCGTGTGACTTGTGCAACTTTGAAAAATGTTTAAGTTTCAAAAAAATTTGTATGAGCTCGGTTTAGTCCCGACCCCTTTCTAAAGCATATTTAAGGTCTCATAGACCTATATAAGGGACAATTGTGAATGATTATTAAGTATATGTGAATGTTCCGATATGTTCGGTAATGCCTCGTAACCCTAATCTGATGACGGATACGGGTTAGGGGTGTTACATTTTATTGGTATCAAAGCTATGGTTTAGTTGAATCTAGGACTACCATAGCATATGTGAGTCTAGTTATACATGCCATATTTATTGTAACAGCCCAATTTAGACCCTATTCAGAACAGTGGTTTTGGGACCACAAATTCGAGTCAAAAAATATTTTAATATTATTTTTGGTGTCTACAGCATGTTAATTTAGATGTGTGAAAATTTTGTATGAAAATTTTATCGTTTGTGTGTCCGATTTAATAAAAGGACTTAATCGCGTAAAAGGTTAAAATGGCTAACTAATTGTTAAAGTGCTGAATTGATGTGCTCTTTTAATGTGGGGCCCTTTTGTTAATTATATACCATTGAAATTATGGATGGACAAAAATGCCTAAGGTTAGTGGATTTTAAATGAAAATAAAAAGGCTAATTTGGTAATTAACATATTATAATGTAATATAATTAAAAGAAAACATAAAATGGCCATTATGTTCATCTTTCTTAACCTAATGTTAAAAGAGAAAAGAAAGAAAATAAGCTTTTTAGGTTTGGCACACTTGGAAGCTTGAATTAGGTAGGTGTTTTGTTCGGTTTTTGATGATTTTTACGTTTTTGTGATCATTACTTCGTGTTCTAGCTAGCCCATACCTCAATTTTTGAAATTTATGATGATTTTTTGTTTTCCCATTGTTGAGAGCTTGATGATTTTTATGTTTGACGATGAAAAATAAATATATGTTGTTAGATTAATATGTTTAATTAAGTGATTCTTAGTAAAAATGCCTAATTAGGATTAAATTGTAAATTTTGTAAATTGATGGGTCAAAATGTGAAATAAATGAAACATATGGGCTTATATAGGCTAGGGGTAAATTCGGCCTAACATGGGTCTAGTCAAATTTTGAATATTTTGTGTTTTTTGAAAAAGGGACTAAATTGTGGAAAATGTGAAATGTTAGGGGCAAAAGTGTAATTAGCCCATTTATGTGTTTTTGGATGAATTTGATTGAATATTTGGTTAAATAAGTTTAATTTATATCAATTTAAATCAAGAAAAGAGAAAATTGAATTTGGATCGGGGGAAATTTAAAGTTGTTGAGTAGTTGACCCTGTCTGTTCGTCTTCGTACGAGGTAAGTTCATAAGTAAATACATGTCGTTAAATTCGATTGTATATATTATATTTGTGCCAAATCGAACTATTGCTTGTATATATATGTGTTCAAGCTGAATTTGATTAAGTATGGAAAAGTATTTATAAGCCTGAATCGATCGAGTTGCAACATCCGAAAGTCCCGTACAAACGTTAGGAATAATTAGGATACATATGTCATGACATAGGATTTCAATAAGTGATTTCGTGTAAGACCACGTCTAGGACATTGACATTGATATGTGATTTTCATGTGAGACCATGTCTGGGACATCGGCATCGTATATGAGTTCGTGTAAGACTATGTTTGGGACAGTGGCATCGATATGTGATTACATGTAAGACCACATCTGGGACGTTGGTGTTATATGAGCTTTTCAATTATCTGAGTATCCTTATTAATTTCAAATGGTTCAACGGGAAATATTAAGTTAATATCGAATGTGAAATCGAGTTAAAAGGTCAGGTATGTACTAAGTTAAATGATTGAGAAGTAAGGTAAGTATATACTTTATATGAATATATGAAATGTGCATTATGAAAGTGAGAGTTAAATATGTTTATGAATATATCTGTAACATCCCAAAATAGGGCCTAAACAGAATAGTGGTTGTGAAACCATGAATCCGAGATAGAAAAGTTTTTTCTGATTAATTTTTATAATTTACCAAGTGATTAGATGCATGTGTTAGAGTATCGATGGAAAATTTTATAGATAGCATACTTAATTTGCCTACTAAGGCTTAATTGCAAAAGTTGATAAATATGAGTTTTATATGCTAAAGGATTAAATTGAAGAGTATAATTGAAGTAGAGGTCCTTAAATGGTAATTAGACCATTAGGTTTTCATGGACAAAAATGGACATACATAGATAAAAATAACTAAAGTTTTAATGAAGGGTATTTTAGTCATTTGGTAATTAAAAGATTAAAAAAGGGAAAAAGATGGCAAAATGTGCCCATCTTCTTCATTAGGCCAATATTTCAAGGGTTCTTCATAGCTAGGGTTTTATCAAGCTTCCAAGCATCATAGTAAGTGATTCCAAGCCCCGTTTTTAATGTTCTTTACGTTTTTAAAGTCCAGTAACTTGATTTAGCTTATTCTAGCAATAATTTAACTTAGGGTTCATATTTGGAAAAATACCCATAGGTGAAATTGTTTATTTTGATGTTTTATGGTAGAATATGAAGCTTGAAATTATGTTAAACGACTTGAGCTAAGCGATTTTAAGCAAAAATGAGTAAAACGACATAATCGGTAAAAATACCTAATGGTCATGAGTACATGTTAGAGTGGGAATTTGATGTTGTTGTAGGTAAATAAATGATCAGCATGTCATAAAACATAAGAATTAGGGATAAAGTTTCATTTCCGAGCCTTGGGGCAAAAGTGTAAATATGCAAAAGTTTAGGGGCAAAATTATAATTTTTCTAAAGTTAGAGTTAAGGACTGTTTTGATAAATGTGAATATTAAATAAGTTAAATTTACTATTATAGATCAAAAAGAATGAAATTCGGGGTTAGACTGAGGAAAGAAAAAGGTTGAGGACTAAATCAAAATATTTGATCGTATTTTGTATCGAGGTAAGTTTACAGTAAATAAATGCAATGTTTTATTATTTATAATTAATGATGTTTTTTCAGCATCTATAAATTTATTTTGTAAATTTATTCCTTGATGATTCAAGTAAGAATTGACGGAGAAATGATACTTCAAAGTTCCCAGTTGAACCTTAGGAATATGTAGGATATAAATGTCATGACATTAGGGTTTAAGAACATCAAGTAAGACCATGCCAAGGCATGGCATTGGTAAGTTCTACAAGGCAAGGAAAGACCATGTCAAGACATGGCATTGATAAACTACTATAAGGCAAAGATCCCATGTAAGACCATGCCAAGGCATGGCAATGTTGAGTTCATAAGGCAAGGATACCACATAAGACCATGTCAAGACATGGCAATGGTAAGTTTAAAAAGGAAAGGTACCCATGTATCCTTAGTATTCCAAATGGTTCAATGGAAAATTCAAAGAGTGTACCAAAGGGAAGGTAAGATAAATCCATGTTCGAAAGGTTTAGGTTATCTTGATAATTCGTTTAGAATGTTGTTATTTATTTACACGAAAACTTACTAAGCTTTATGCTTACTCCCTTTCTTTTCTTTCTTTTTTATAGTATCACAAATCCAACTCGAAAAATTGTAAGGACATCAGAGATTGCCTTACACTATCAATGAGTTATCTCGATATTTTATGACTAGAAATACTTTAAGTTATGGCATGTATAGGGACTTCGCTATTTTGTGCGTATGTCCTTATGATATGATTAAAGAATGGCATGTGAATACTTGGTAATGATTAGCTTATGATATATCTAAATAAGAACATGTTTTGGTATTATGTATGCCTAAATGAGGTTTGATGCAATGAAACTATGAAAGAGTAAGAGTTGGCCATGGAACAGTTAGGAAATAGCAGCAGTGATGTGGATTTTAAAAATCACTAAAAATTGTAGAAGTGGAGTTAAATGGTGAATGAGATGTATAATTAAATCTTATTAAGTCTATTTTCATAGGAAAGAAACAAAGCAAGCAAAGGAAGTCTATATTCTGAGATATTTAAATTTCTGTAAGACTGGTTCAGAGTGACTTCGTGATCCCCTGTTCCAACTTTGGAAAATCACTAGAAATTGTACAAAAATAATTATAAGTAAAATTTTATATGTATAGATTTCTTAGTGAGTCTATTTTCATTAGAAACAAACAAAAACATTATCCAATTTATTTATAATGAGATAATCGATTTCTAGTGAAGAGAGGTCAGGTCTACTAAACTGCGAAATAGGGGAATCTTTAATGAACAAACATTAATAATTGGCCAAACCAAAAATTCTGAAAAAATTATGAGAAAAAGGTATATAAGTCTAGTTTCAGGGAAAATTTACAGATTTAAATTTCTAGTTTCGTAACTCAAGTTATAATTAATTTAGTGACTATTACGCAGATGGATAGTTTTATTATGAATAGTGAAATAAATTGTTTTGATTTGTGTAAGTAATCGAAAAATTTTTAATGTTCCCGGTTTGGTCCCAAACCGTTCCAATGCATGTTTTATGGCCTCGAGGGCCCTTTTTATGGATTTCTTGGGTGAATGTGAGTGAATTTATATATTTTTTTAAAAAGTACAATTTTTTTATGCCTCGAACAGGTAAGATAAGTCTGGTAACGCCTCGTGCTCGACTCCAGTGATGGTCTCGAGTAAGGGGTGTTACAATATGTGTATTTGGTCAAGTGGAAAATAATGCTATAGTATATGTATTGATATATGAAATTAGAAGCTTGATTATTGTATATGTGATTATGGTTAGTATGATTCAGTTTAATTAAGTTAAATTACGAATGTCATTGAAATGATTTATTTACTTATGACTTACTAAGCTATTCAAGCTTACTCTGTGTGTGTATGTTTTTTTTATAGATTTTGAAAGCTAGTTACGAGCTTAGGGATCGTCAAGGAAATCCGTCACAATATTGATCACTATTTTGATACCTTTAAAGCTTAAACTTTGAACCTATGGCATGTATAGTCTAGTATTTGTTTTGGTTGAATTTGAGTTTTTAATTATTAAAGCCATTCGAAAATGGCTAGAAATGATGTCTAAGCTTAGGTGATTTCGGTTATGATATATATATGTGTGAAGTGCTTGGTATGAATTGCAATTGTGGTTTGATATATTAGATGAGTAATATTTATGCTATATGTGTGTGATGTGTTTGGAATATGCTTAAGGTTTAAAGTAATGCTATGTAAAGTTCATGTTTATTCATTTGGTAAATTTGATATATGTGGTTGATGAATATATTTAGGTTATGAATAGTTAATGACTTATTATTGAGATGCATAATTTGTAACATGAATTGGTTTGAACAGTGCTTATAAGGTATTTATGTATTCGATTATGAAATGAAATATATAGGTGATGTTTTAAAGCTATTTATAATTTGGCTATGGTGTTTAAATCTTGTCTTCAAGTGTTTAGTTATATGTTAACATTAGATTTGTGGTATTGGGCATATGTGAACTATGTTAGGCTATGAAAATTGGATTAAGAAATATGGTTTTTGTGTCAATTTGAAATGACATGCTTAAATGGGTAATTTGGTTTAGAAATGATAATGTAAATGTATATGCATACTTATATACTAGATTTGGTTTAAATGCGCCTGCTTCCACTTAAGGGACAGTGCCATCCGACTCTAGACCGGCTACTAGTAGCCACAAAGGAGAGGCTAGACAAGCCTTTTACCAAATGATGAACGATTGGTTCGCCCAATATATTCGAACTAATCTGGCTATGCCATAAGCTCCACCCCCGATAAATCCTCCGCAGGTCCCTGTCATGCCACAAGCTAATCTAATTCAGTTGAAAAAGCCTCCGGTGGATAAATTTAGAAAATATATGGCTGAAGAATTTCATGCTATTACTAATGATGATGCCAAAAGAGCTAAATTCTGGTTAGAGAATACGATACGAGTGATCGATGAATTATCACTAACTCTGAACGAATGCATAAAATGTACTGTGTCACTTTTAAGAGATATGGCGAATTATTGGTGGAAGATGTTGATATCCATAGTTCCGGGAGAACGAGTTACTTGGGATTTCTTTCAAGCTAAATTCTGGAAGAAATACATCGGTTAGAGATTTATCAATCAGAAACGCAAAGATTTTCTTGAACTTAAACAAGGTCGTATGTCTGTTATGTAATACGAGCGAGAATTTGTGAGATTAAGCTAGTATGCTTGAGAATGTGTTTCAACTGAAGCAATTATGTGCAAGAGATTCGAGGATGGTTTGAATGAATATATTCATTTGTTAGTCAGGATTTTAGAAATAAAAGAATTTGTTGTGCTTGTTGAACGAGCATGTAAAGCTAAAGAGCTTGGGAAAAAAAGAAGAAAATTTGATTTAGAAGCTACTGAAGTACGAAAAAGATCATTGCGTAAGTCATTTCATTCAGCAACGAAGAAATTTTGAGATGATAATAGCCGTTCAAAGGCGAATATGGGACATTCAAGTAGAGATCGTGCTAGATCATATTCGAGCTTCTAAGCTCCAGCTACTTCTATTGCTAGTGTTGGAAATGCTAGATCCAATTGACCCGAATGTAAACATTATGGTAAAAGACATCCTGGTAATTGTAGACTATATGATCGGGCCTGTTTCAAATGTGGATCTTTAGATCATTTTATCTGAGATTGCCCTGAGTTTGTTGAGCAAGAGATTGTGCAAAATCTGAGACCTAGTAACACTTCAGCTAGAGGTAGACCTCGGGCAATGTGAGTGGTAGTCAAAGAGGAACTAAAGACACTGCGATTCGATTTGAGGCTAGAGCATTTGCTAGAGCCTATGCTATCCGAGCTCGTGAAGAAGCTTTGTCTCGAGATGTGATTACGGGTACATTTACTCTTTATGATACTTCTGTGATTTCTTTGATAGATCCTGAATCAAGTCATTCTTATATATGCATGAATTTAGTGAACAGTAAGACTTTGCCTATAAAGTTTACTGAATTTTTGATTAGAGTATCGAACCCCCTTAGCAGATGTGTTTTGGTCATAATGTCTGCAAGAATTGTCCATTATTATATCGAGATATTTGATTTCCGGCTGATCTGATGTTATTATCTTTTGATGAGTTTGATATAATTCTAGGTACGGATTGGTTAACTTTGCACGATGCTATTATGAACTACAAATGGAAAACTATTGATTTAAGATGCAAGAATGATGAAATAGTCCGAATTGAATCTAGTGATTTGAATGGGTCACCGGCTGTGATTTCTTCCATGAAAGCTTGAGTATTGTGAGAAAAGGTTGTGATCTTATTTTTCTTATGTGATTGATTCGAAAGTAATAGAAAAGAAAGTGGAATCAGTGCTTGCTGTAAATGAATTCCCTGATGTGTTTCCTGAAGAACTTTCGAGATTACCACTGATTCGAGAAGTTGAATTTGGCATTAAGTTAGTACTGGGAACTATTTCGATTTTGATAGTTTCGTATAGAATGACTTCGATTGAGTTAAAAGAATTAAAGTCTCAGTTGCAAGAATTGACCGATAGAGGATTCGCAAGACCGAGTTTCTCACCTTGGGGTGCTCCTGTTCTATTTGTGAAAAAGAAAGACGGTACGATGAGAATGTGTATTGATTATTGTCAGTTGAACAAAGTGACTATCAAGAATAAATATCCTCTACCTTGAATTGATGATTTTTTTGATCAGTTGAAATGAGCTACTGTGTTTTCAAAGATAGATATGAGATCGGGTTACTATCAGTTGCGAGTAAAAGATTTAGACATTCCAAAAATTACTTTTCGAACAAGGTACGGACACTATGAATTCTTAGTTATGCCTTTTGGATTAACAAATGCACCTGCTATCTTTATGGATTTGATGAACATAATTTTTAGACCATACCTAGATCGATTTGTTGTTGTGTTCATTGCTGACATTTTGATATATTCACATGATGAAATCGAACATGTCGAGCATCTGAGAATAGTGTTATAGACTTTGCAGAATAAGTAGTTGTATGCGAAATTTAGTAAATGTGAGTTCTGGTTATGCGAATTTGGTTTTCTGGGACATATTGTGTCAGCATCAGGTATCCGAGTTGATCCAAGTAAGATTTCAGCTATTCAGGGTTGGAAGCCTCTGAGAAATGTTTCTGAAGTCCGCTGTTTTCTGGGGCTTGCTGGTTATTATGAATGCTTTGTAAAAGGCTTTTCGATGATCACGACTCCGTTGATGAAACTACTTCAAAAAGAAGTGAAATTTGATTGGTCTAAAAAGTGTCAGAAAAGCTTTGATCAGCTAAAAATCCTATTGATAGAAGCTCCAGTGTTAGTACAACCAGAATCAGGTAAAGAATTTGTGATCTACAGTAATGCTTCATTGAACAGTCTGAGTTGCGTTTTGATGCAAGAAGGCAAAGTTATAGCCTATGCTTCGAGACAGTTGAAACTGCATGAAAAGAATTATCCAACGCATGACCTTGAGTCAGCTGCAATTGCTTTGAAATTTTGGCGCCACTATCTATTTGGTGAGAAATGTTATGTTTATTCCGATCATAAAGGTTTGAAGTATCTGTTGACTCAGAAAAATTTGAATCTGCGACAGAGAAGATGGCTAGAACTGGTAAAAGACTATGAACTTGTTATTGACTATCATCTGGGAAAAGCAAATATGGTTGCTAATGCTTTGAGTTGAAAATCATTGTTTGTTTTACGTGCTATGAATGCTCATTTAGCTTTGTCTGATGATGGTTCGGTTTTAGCAGAATTAAAAGAGAGACATTTGTTTTTACAGTAGATTATTAATGCTCAGAAGGTTGATAATGAGATTTTAGCAAAATGAGCCCAGTGTGGTTTAGATTCTATTTCTAAATATCGAAATGATAATAATGATTGTCTGAGATTTCGAGATTGAGTTTGTGTTCCAAGAAATTTAGAGTTAATTTAGATGATTTTGAATGAAGCTCACAGTAGTCGTTTATCTGTACATCCAGGTAGTACAAAAATGTATAATGATTTGAAACAACATTACTGGTGGTCTGGAATGAAAGGAGATATCTTCGACTTTGTTTCGAAATGTTTGGTCTTTCAGCAAGTTAAAGCTAAACATCAGGTGCCATCTGGTTTATTACAGCCGATTATGATTCCAGATTGGAAATGGGATAAAGTGATGATGGATTTTGTTTTAGGTTTGCCCCTATCTCTGAGAAAGAAAGACGCGATCTGGGTTGTAGTTGATCGATTGACGAAATCAGCTCATTTTATTCCGATACGATCTGATTACTCACTTGATAAATTAGCTGAGTTGTATATTTCTAATATTGTGAGACTGCACGGGGTGCCATTGTCTATTGTGTCAGATAAAGATCCGAGATTCACTTCACGATTTTGGAAGAAACTACAAGAGGGTTTAGGTACGAAATTGCATTTCAGTACTGCTTTTCACCCGTAGATGGATGGTCAATCAGAGTGGATTATTCAGATTCTCGAGGATATGTTAAGATGTTGCATTCTTGACTTTGAAGGTACGTGGGAACAATATTTGCCATTGATTGAATTCGCATACAATAATAGTTTTCAATTGAGCATTAAAATGACACTGTACGAAGCTTTATATTGTAGAAAATTCCGTACACCTTTGTATTGGACTGAGCTCAGTGAGAATAAGATTCACAGGATTGATTTGATAAAAGAGACTGAACAGAAAGTGAAAGTAATCCGAGATAGTTTGAAAATAGCTTCCGATCATCAGAAATCTTACGCAGATTTGAAACTAAAAGACATTGAATTTGAAATTGGTGACAAAGTGTTTCTGAAAGTGTCTCTGGGGAAGAAAGTACTTCAGTTTGGCAGAAAAGGCAAATTGAGTCCGAGGTTCATCGGGATGTATGAGATTATCAAATGTATTGGGCTAGTTGCTTATAGATTGTTGTTGCCCCCAGAGCTAGAAAAGATTCATAATGTATTTCACGTATCAATGCTTCGACGATACAGATCCGATCCCTCACATGTGATCTCTCCGTTTGAGATTGAGATTCAGTCCGATATGACTTACATTGAAGAACCGATCCGTATCTTAGCTTGTGAGGTTAAAGAACTATGAAACAAGAAAATTCTGTTAGTTAAAGTAATATGGCATCGACATGGTATTGAAGAGGCTACGTGGGAGCCTGAAGATGCTATGAGACAGCAATATCTGGATCTGTTAAATGGTAAGATTTTGGGGGACAAAAGTCCCTAAGGGGAGAGTTGTAACAGTCCGGTTTAGACCCTAGCCGGAATAGTGGTTTTGAAACCAAAAATTTGAGTCAAAAAAATATTTTAATATTATTTTTCGTACCTATTATATGTGAATTAGTATGTGTGAAAATTTTGTATGAAAATTTAATCGTTTGTATGCTCAATTTGATAAAAGGACCTAATCGCGTAAAATGTAAAAGATGTGCTCTATTTGCTAAAGTGCTATTTGTTATGCCTTTTTAAATGAGAGGTCTTTATGTTGTTATTTGACCATTTAACTTATGAGTGGACATTAATGGCCTTAATATATGTGATTTTATAATGTTTTATTATAAGGGCAAATTGGTAAAATAAATAATTATGTTAATTAAAATAAACTAAAAGCATGAAATAAGCCATTATGTGTTCATCCATAGTCGAAATTAGCAAAGAAGAAGAAGAAGAAAAAGCTTTTAGGGTTGGGCTAAATAATTTGAGGATTAAGGTATGTGTTTGATTCATTTTTGATAAGTTTTATGTTTTTGTGATCGTTGCTTAGTAATCTATCAAGCTCATGTCTCAATTTTTGATTTTGTTGATGATTTTGGGTTATGCCATTAATGAAATTATAAGTTTTATGAAGTTAATTGTTGGTAAATGGAAGATATGTTTTGGGTTAACATATTTTGTCTTTGAATTTTTGATGAATTTGAGTAAAATGGGCAAAATTGTGAGAATTGTAAATTGAGGGACTAAAATGTGAAATAAATGAAACATAGGGACTTATATGAATACTATGAGAATTCGGCCTAACATGGGTATATGAAAATTATGTGTATTTTGTGATGTTGTGAATTAAGGACTAAAGTGTCAAAATGTGAAAATGTGAGGGCTAATTTGTAAAATACCCTAAATATGTGTTTTTGGATTGATTTGAATGATTTGGTGAATAAAAAAGTTAAATTTGAATTTATATAAATCAAGAACAAAAGAAAACAAAATTAGATCAAGGGAAGTAAAAAATCGTTGAGTAACCGATTCTGTCTATTCAAATCCGTACGAGGTAAGTCAATATACAAATAATCGGTCTAAGTTGATTTACTTATGTTTATATGACATTGAATTGTGATGAATGGTTATATAAGAGCTTAATATGTAATATCTAGGAAAGTATCGACAAAGTTTCGACGTTCGAAAAGCCCCGTATGAACCATAGGAATAGTTAGGATACATATGTCATGACATAGGATCCGATATGTGTTTTCATGTAAGACTACGTCTCGGACGTTGGTATTGACTTATGATTTACGTGTAAGACCATGTTTGGGACATTGTCATCGTATTTGATTTTGTGTAAGACCCTGTCTGGGACAGTGGCATCGATATTTGATTACATGTAAGACCACGTCTAGGACGTTGGCATTGTACGAGCTTTCTGAGCTATCTGCGTATCCTTATGATTCTGAACGGCTCAATCGACATTCCAAGAAACGAATGATTATATGAGATAGGTATCCAATTTAGGTACATTCGAAATATATACTGTGTTTGAGAATAAAAGGTAAGTATATGTACAAGTGATGATATGTGTTATAAGTATGAGAAAATATGCTATATGTGTAAATGATTGGGAATATGTGAAATGTATATGAACTATGTGGTTTGAGATAGTATTTGGCCATGGAGTATATGTAATTTGATGATGATTTCATGTTTTGAATGATAAGTTTATTTTTATATGGCTTACTAACTTTTGAAAGCTTATTCTATGTGTTTTTCAATTATTTTATAGATATCATATCTATCGGGAGCTCGGGGATCGTCAAGAATCATCACCACACTATCGAACTCTATTTTGGTACATTTTGAAAGTGTAAATGTTGGAGTATGGTATGTATAGGCTACAGGTTTTTGAATATGTTTTGTGAAGTGTATATTTAGCCATGTGATATGGCTTAATTATGGTTGAATTTATGGGTTGAATTTGTTATATGATATGTGATGCAATGTTGCTATTATGTGGTGCTTTTGGTTGGCCTAAAGTAATGGTCAAGTTGGTAAGTTTTTGGTATATGTTTGATTATGGATTTGGTAAGAATTTGGCATGAGAATGGATGGGGTAAATTGATGTTACAAATCATATGTTTTGGTATGTCTTTGGTTTAAAAATGCTATGTTTTGATTTGTGAATTATGAATGAAATAGATTGATGAATATATGATATGAATGATGTATGATTTGGATTTGAAATTGGTTGAAAATATGATGCTTTAGATGCCTATTTGATGCTTGTAGGGAGGACCCTTAATGGGTGGCAATTTGGCCTTGTAAATGGCCTATATTTGCTCACACAGTTGAACACACGGGTGTGTGTCTTGACTGTGTCATTCAATGTTTCTTTTAGAAGCAAGTCAGTCTTGAGCATGGCCTAGACACACGGGCGTGTTTGGGGGCTGTTTTAGGCATACAACCTTGGCACATGGGCGTGTGTGGCCATTTCGAAGGGTACACGGGCTAGACACATGGGCGTGTGGTCAGCTGTGTGACCCAAGTCAATTTCGACCATGACCAAGGCACATGGGCGTGTCTCCGGCGGTGTGGTTAAGTCAGTATGTATGCCATGTTTTGCCATGGCCTAGACACACGGGCGTGTCTAAAGCAGTGTGAGGCACACGGCCTGTTCACACGGGCATGTGACTTGTACAACTTGAAAAATGTTTAAGTTTCGAAAAATTTTATATGAGCTCGGTTTAGTCCCAACCCCTTTCTAAAGCATATTTGAGGTCTCGTAGACCTATATAAGGGACAATTGTGAATGATTATTATATGTTTTGTGTAACATCCCGATTTTGGGCCTAGTCAGAACAGTGGTTTTGAGACCACAAATCCGATGAGGAAAATTTTATTTTTATTATTTTTTTATGGTGTACAATTTCACGGAATGATTTCGTGAAAATTTCGTTTGAAAATTTTGATGTTTGGGCACTCAATTTAGTCAAAAAGACTAAATCGTAAAAAGTGCAAAAATTGAGTTCTGCATGCTAAAGGTGTCCAATTGTTTTAAATTTTAAATTGGAGGTCCTTATATGGTAATTAGACCATTGGTTAAGTTGGTGGACAAAAATGGACATGGTTAGGCATGTTTTCAAAGTTTTGCATTAAGGGCATTTTGGTCATTTAGTTATTAAAATGAATTAAAAACAAAATTAATAGCCAAATTTTGTCCATCTTCAACCTCTTGGCCGAAACTTGCATGGAGAAACCATGGCTAGGGTTTTTCAAGCTTCCATGCTTGATTTGTAAGTTCGTTCTAGCCCCGTTTTTAGTGATTTTTACATTTTGCAATCCCCATAACAAGATCTATCTATTTCTACCATTAATTTGAGTTAGGGTTCATGTTTAAAAATTGACCTATGTGTGACATGCATGCATTTTGATGTCTAATGGTAGAAAATGAGTGTTGGGTGTTAAATAAATGACTTTTACTAAGCGATTTTTGTTGAAATCGTCCGAAAGGACTATTTTGTAAAAGTTGTAAAAATGGTATGAAAAGGTGTTTTGATGAGAATTGTAGTTTTCTATAGTTATGAAAATGGTTCTGCTAGGCCTATAGAGTGAGAAAATTGAATAAAAATCACTTTATGAGCCTAGGAGAAAAAGTGTAATTTCGACAAAGTTTAGGGGCAAAAATGTAATTTTCCAAAAATATGATTTTTGGATCACACTAAATAATGTGACTAATAATTAGACTAAATGTGATATTATAGATCAAGGAAAACGAGGATTGGACCTAGATCGGGTGAAAAATGGAAAATCGACAGTTAGGTTCATTTTTGCTATTTTGGTGCCGAGGTAAGTTCATGTGTCAATAATATTGCAATGCCATGTTTGAATTGAAAATTCTATATTATTATTACACAAATGGCATGATTTAATATATTGAAAAGTGATGAAAGAATGGTACATAAAATTTGTAAGAACAATGATATATGACTAGTAGCACATGAAATGTTGGATGGTTCAATCATTGATGGCTTGCTTTATAATAGCTGAATATATTGAAAATTTGATATAACATGATGTTTTATTAAGTTGGATAACTTGTGAAAGAGTGAAAAGGAAGGCAAGTCCATTTGCAAGTAAAAACGATGTGTGAGGTATGTTAATTGCTTAAATGATGATTATATGATAAATGTATGCTCTTGATAAGAATATGATTTGAATGCTCAATGTATGAAAATTTATGAAACATTGACAAGATTGATAATAAGAGGAAGAAAAACCTCGGTTGAATGAAATAGGATATTTGATGGATTCTTGAAAAGGAATTAATGGTAAAAAGGATCTAGCCTAGATGGGTGATCCAATCCCTATATAGCCATCTCGAAGAATATGTGTAAATAGATTTAGCCCAGACGGGTAATCTGAATTACATTCTAAATTTAGCCTGGACTAGTAATTCAAATCCGAGCTCATTAGAGTATATGTTATTGCAAAGGATTTAGCCTGGACTGGTAATCCCGGTGTAAGAAAGGAGGTTCACGTGAGTGTGCTTTTTAGAAAGGGAAAATACGAATTGATGGACATGAACTTGTAAAGTGATCTAGCCTTCCAAAGAATATGTACGTTGAAATGGATTTAGCCCGGACGGGTAATCTGATTAGGATCTGAATTTAGCCTGGACTGGTAATTTAGATCTGAACTCATAAGTGCAATTGTCACTGTGGGGGATTTAGCCTAGACTGGTAATCCCACCGTAAGAGCAAGGTTCGCGGGAGTGCGTACTTGAAATGATCACTTTTATGAATTGACGGTGAATGGGATATCCATCGAGATTCCAAGAAATTCAACGAGATTAATATGAGAAATGAAATAAAAAGGTTCTTGCCATGATAAACTCATTTATGTTATATGATACTATTATGATGCACATGAATTGTCACGTTTGATTTGAGTCTTTGTGCTAAATGATATACAGTAAATACTCGAAACCCATAGACTTGTGATAAGAATGAAAATGAATGAGTGATACTTATGAGAGTAATTTTCATGAAAATCTTGTGATGGTATCATTATATTGTACTAAAATAGTTTGGATAGTAGCAGTAGTCCTACTTTGAAAATCCACCAAAAATTGTGAAAATTGAATTAAAGGCTGAGTAAAATATGAAATTAAAGCTTATCAAGTTTATTTTCTTATAAAGGAAACGGTGTAAGTAAAGGAATCTCCTATTATGAGATATTTGAATGTTTTTGAAACAGAGTTAGAGTGATCTCGGACTCCCCTGTCTTAACTTTAGAAAATAAATAAAAATTTTATGAAAATGATCATGGGTTATAAATTATAGTCATAAAATCCTTAATGAGTCTATTTTCAATGGAAATAGACAAGAGCATCATCTGAGTCCCGTACTGTGAGATAAATAAATTTTAGTGAAGAAAGGTTGAAGCTGTCAAACAACAAAATAGGAGAGACTTTGAATAATAAACTAACTTATTGGCTAGACCAAAAATTATAAAAATTTTATGGTAAGAAGATCTGTGAGTCTAGTTGCTAGGAAAATTAGTTGTTCTCAATTTTGTGTCCCGTAGCTCCAGATATAAATAATTTAGTGACTGTGACTTGAGAAAATAGCTTAACTAGACTTTAAATAAATAGAGATGAATTGAAAAATAGCATGTTAATACATTGCTTATTATTTTTCATGCGAGCTTACTAATCGTAAATCTTACTCCATCCTTTCCATTTTTTTTAGTGTTGTCAGGTCGGCTCCGGGTTGGAGATTGTCGGAGGCAGCATTGATACATATGTTAGAAATACCAAGTGAGTGGCATGTATAGGGACCTAGTTCTATGACATGTGTTATTACGATTTGGCCAAAGTATTGGCCTATTTTGAGCTATTGTATATGGCCATGAGATGTGGCTCATATTGATTATGGCTTGTAAGTATAGCTAGTCAAGTTATGATTTATTGCTTATTATGTGAAGATATGATTATGTTTGTTTGTCATGTATGGTTGGCAATATGTCATGTGTGTTGAATGCATGTTTTATGACCATGAATTAAATGTGTAATATGGAGATAAACTAATAATGCTTTGAACATGGAATTTTGATAATAAGCTGAAATAAATTGGCACAAAGATAACTATGGTATGACTAGTCTTGGTTTAATGTGAGAATGTGTAACACATTCATGTTGATATGTAAATGATATGTTTGTATCATAATTGAGGATGTTGAATGCCATTAGATCCATGTATATGTGTGTGCATGCAAGGGTGACAAAAAGGCTTTGAAAATAGCCTAAAAGTTAACTACAAGGGATGAAACATAGCCGTGTCTTTCAACCGTGTGAGGGACACGGCCTGGTGCCACGGGTGTGTGGCTTGGCTGTGTGGTTCAATTTATCTACTGATGTCATAAACAGAGAGTTACACGGCCTGAGGACACAGGCGCGTTGATGGCACACGGGCGTCTGACCCTGTTTTCCCAGACTTATTGTAACACCCCTAACCCGTATCCGTCGCTGAAATGGGGTTACGAGGTATTACCAAACAAAACACCATATCCGAAAAATTATATAAGTACATATGAACAAGATTCTCAAATCAGTCAGAATTTAATTCATAAACTAACAAAACTCTTTTATTTCAAATCATATCATATTGTACATATATACAGTCATATAATCCGTATGCAAAAATATGAAATATGTCATATTATACATAAAAGCATATAACGATTTTAACAAAATGAACTATAGACCTAAATGAATATCCAACCAAATATTATACATGAGATACATTGACTTTTATATCAACAAATGAATTCATTACTTAATTCAAGCATCATCTAAATATCTAATATTAACCAAACTCCATTCATTAATATTTATGATATATGCATATATGCATATATACTTAACATCAAATTTTTCAAGACAAAACTTTTCCTTTATAATTTACCATTTCACTTTAAAACATTTTAAAATGCAAATATCAATTAAGTTCATAAATAATATTATACGTCAATACACCATACAAATATATACATAGAGAGAGAGAGTGACTAATTAAATTATTACCGAATATTTATATCAAAACAACCACATAAGTCACATAATAATGCCGAACACTTACTTATGCTAATATCATGTAATAGTTCACTTATGAAGCTAACCATTTATGACTAAAATGGATGTTTTGCCATTACAATCGAATACATATAACCAAATGCATTTACCTCATTCTCATCAATGAACATAAATTTCAACCAAGCTCTTAATCATTTTATTTCAAATCAATTCGTTTTACAAACATTTAATTCAACACATGTATATATATCCAACCAAATCATCATAAGTATATTCATAAATACCGAGTCATGAGTAATTCATAAATATTTTCCATATCTATTGTAACACCCCTATCCCGTATCCGTCGCCGGAATAGGTAAAGGGGCATTACCGGACTTGAAACTCATATCCAACAAAGTAAAAATTTTGAATTTTTTTATAAAGAACGTTCCTTTAGGTAAATACTAAAGACAATCGAGGATACAATTTAACCGCTATAAGTACACATTCAAAAGATGCCATTTTCGCATGGCTTATATACATTAACCAAAATATTCTTGACCCTTTGGTCTATTCTTTACATGCCATAAAATAATTCAAAACATAACAAGAATAAGCGGTGGATAGTGATAGTGTGACTAGTTGCTGACGATCCCCGAGCCTGTAGCTTCAAAATGAGATCTATAAAACAGAGGAAACAAAGTAAATGGAGTAAGTATTACAATGCTTAGTAAGTTTTAAGCAGTGTCAACAGATAACAATCAAATTATAACATAGTTGTTCGTATTTTTATTTCACTCTTCCTTCGGGCATACCATCCCTTTACCGAATATGCCCATCTCATCATATATAATAGACAGATAAATTCTCACTTGATAGTGATCTCTTATAAACATAGGTACATTACATATTTTCACCTAACTTTCCACATTGACCAAACGCACAATAATCATAGAACAGACTTATTGCTTTACTCATATATGCATCACATAACGACCTTGTGATTTAGTCCAAATCAAGCTTAAATATAATCTCAAAATACATACCTGACCAGCTTAACGCATTGAACGTATTTATTACCAATTGTTACTGTGAAGTTGTGTAACACCCCAAACCCGAGACCATCGCCGGTGTCGGACACGAGGGGTTAACGAGACAAATCCTCTTAAAGTACCGACCAATTTGGCATTTCGACAGTTGGAAAACTGCGTCACCGTCGCCTTAAAAATCATATCTCGAGTTTCAAAACTCGAAACTGGTTTCGTAAATTTTCCTGAATTTAGACTCATATACCCATCCATGGATTTATTTTAGAATTTTGGTTGGGCCAATTGGTACAGTTTATTAGTTAAAGTCACCCATGTTACAGGGATCGATCTGCTCGACCTTCGCACGTTACAACTTGAATATCTCTCTGTACAGGGCTTTAATACTGGTGCCGTTTGATTCTAATGAAACTACACTCAAAATGGAATCTGTACATATAAGGCATGACTCCTAATTCTTTCTGGATAATTTATGGTAAATTTTCAAAGTCGCAATAGGGGACCCAGAAACCGTTCTGGCCCTGTCTCACGAGAACTTTAATATTTCTCAGTATACTGCTCATATGGTCGTTTCGTTTCGTCCATATAAAAATAGATTCATCAAGGTTCAGTTCCATAATTTACTCACTATTTAATTCTACTTCTACTATTTTTAGTGATTTTTCAATCTCATCTCACTGCTGCTGTCCGCAATAGCGATTCGCGATGAACTATGCCAATTTCATGAATTTTTCCTTGGCCTTAATCATCCATCATACATGACACAAATTATGGCCACCTTATCAAAATTTGAGTTTCTAAGACTCGTGGCTATAGGTTCTAGCATCCCACTCGACGACCACATAGGCCATTTTCACATGGCTTAAAGTTTACAACCCACAATTCGACAAAATATAATAGCCTATACATGCCAAATGTTCTTCAACAACAAAAACAATACCACAAGATTTCAGCCGGTGTGATGACTTCAACGACGTCCGAGCACGCAACAATACGAGTCCAAGAGACCTAAAATGGGTGACAAGAAAACACCGAGTGAGTTTACAACTCAGAAGTCATAAGCATTCATCAATCCACCGATAAAGTTACTACTACATGTACAACAAATGAGGCTAGGTACTCGTCCATATCGAATCTATACCATAATACCTCGGACCTTTCGGTCCAATCTCGTACCAATTCATACATCCACATTTCATATTCTACACAACAAGATAATCAAGCATTTTTACACATTAACTCATTTTCCAAAGACAACCATACAATTTCAATCATCACATAGATTTAAGGCTTACCAAATTCAACCCCAAGCATGAACGTATTCTCTATTCGTCATGAGCTCGAGGTACTTACCCGATCCGCTGTCCATACTCAATTCAATGGAGACACACCTCCATATATATAGAGTACGCACACGGTGCTTACTACTCGATTTCGCACACTTAGTGCCACGTAATTTAAGCCCGCTTTTAATTGCCATACCTCCGAGCTCGCACAACCAAGGTCAGTATTTTTCTAGCTTGCACACTTAGTGCCATATATTTCCAGACGCACACTTAGTGCCGATCTCGTCACGCATACACACGTATTGCCCAAGACACTTAGTGCCGAAAGCAAACTTTCTACACATTTCACTATTTCTTTTACATTCAACAAATGTCATCACTCCATACACATACATTTTCATTTATATATATATATATCATCCCATTAAACACAATTGCATAAATTTTACAATCATTTAAGCAATATCAAATACGTGCTTAATGACTTACCTCGTGTTGGGTAAAATAGTTCCAAGTCGGCTACTCGATGACCTTCGTCTTTCCCTTGCTTGATTCTCCTTCTTTAACTCCTTGAGCTTAATCTTGACACAAGTATGACCAAATCTCCTTCTAGTTCTCTTCTAAACCAAGCATGAAGCAAAAATCCTTCCTTTTTCCCTTAGTATTTTCAGCCAAGATTTGAGAATGGATGAACAAATTTTTTCCTTTCTTTTTCCTCTACTCACGGCAACAAAAGGGGGGGGCATCCATGCTCATTTTTTTTCATTTCTTTATTTTTTTCTACATAATCCACTAACTAAACATGTTGGAAACATGTTCCTTGCCCATATTCTTGTCATGGCCGCCACTCTTCCCTTTTTTGGGCAAATTGACATGCAAAACCACTCTTTTGCATGCATGTACTATTAGACCATTGTAAGATTAGCCTATCACCTTTCAACAATGTTTCATACAAGTCCATTTTAATAAATTCACATAGAAATGATCAAATTAATGCATGAAACTTTCACACATGCATTTACTAACATCATAAACATAGAATATAACTTTTAATTACTTATAAGACTCGGTTTAGTGGTCCGAAACCACTTTCCGACTAGGGTCAAATTAGGGATGTCACAACTCTCCCCACTTACGAAATTTTCGTCCCGAAAATCTTACTGGTAAATAGGTTTGGGTATCGCTCTTTCATAGAGTCCTCGAGTTCCCAAGTGGCTTCTTCAATTACGTGTTTATGCCACAACACCTTCACTAATGGGATTTTCTTATTGCGCAACTCTTTTACTTCACACATCGAATGCGAACCGGTTCCTCTTCATAGCTCAAATTAGGTGAATCTCAATCTCGAGCGGAGCGATTACGTGCGATGGATCGAGACCTATATCGTCAAGCATCGAGACATGGAAAACGTTGTGGATCCTTTCAAGCTCGAGGGTAAAATTAATCGGACGCTCATGGTCCAACTCGTTCGGATACTTCATACGGACCGATGAACCTCGGACTCAATTTTCCCTTACGGCCAAATCTAAGCACCTTCTTCCAAGGTGAAACTTTGAAAAGACCTTGTCTCCAACCCGATATTCAATATCTTTTCTTTTCAAATCCATACGACTTTTGGCGATAAGTAGCTTTCAAACTTTCACGAATTACTCGAACTCTTTGCTCGGCATCCTTAACCAAATCAACCGAAGAATTTACCTTCACTAAGTTCACCAGAATAATGGGGTACGGCATTTACGACCGTATAAAGCCTCGTAAGGCGCCATCTTAATACTTGATTGAAAGCTATTGTTGTGCGAATTCAATCAAAGGCGATACTGCTTCCATGAACCACTAAACTCAAGGATACAACATCTCAACATATCCTCGAGTATTTGAATTATCCGTTCGGATTGACCATCGGTTTGGGGTGAAAGGCGGTGCTGAAATGCAACTTGGTACCCAAAGCTTCTTGCAACTTCTTCCAAAATCGCGAGGTAAATCTCGGATCTCTATCCAAACACGATGGAAATAGGCACCCGTGTAATCTCACAATCGAGAAAGCGTACAATTGGCTAGTTTGTCCATTGAAAATCCTTACGTCACGGGGATAGAGTGAGCCGACTTAGTCAGTCTATCGACAACGACCCAAATCGCATCCTTCTTACTCACTGACAATGGCAGTCCGGATACAAAGTCCATTGTGACTCGATCCCATTTCCACCCGGGTATCGTGATCGGCTGAAGTAATCCTGAAGGCACTTGATGTTCCACTTTCACTTGTTGACAATTTAAACATCTCGAAACAAAATCAGAGATGTCTCGTTTCATACCATGCCACCAAAACCGACGTTTCAAATCGTTGTACATCTTCGTACTCCCCGGGTGGATTGCCATTCGGCTACAATAGGCTTCGTTCAAAATTATTGGAATAAGTTCAATTCTTTGGAACACACGACGACTTCGAACCTCAAACAATCGTCATCATCGATTTGAAATTCGAGTCCTTGTTCGAACACACTCATCCCGCTTTGCAACCAACTCATCGTCGACTTTCTCGAGCTTCACGAATTTGACGTATCAATAATGGTTTGGCTTTCAATTCAGCTACTAACACATTGTCGGGTAGGATAGACAAGTGTACATTCATCGTCATAAAGCAAGCGGTGATTTCCGCTTAAGGCATCCGCAACCACATTAGCCCTTCCCGGGTGATAATCAATGACGAGCTCATAATCTTTTAACAACTCGAGCCATCGCCTTTGTCGCAGATTTAAGTCTCTTTGGGTCATCAAATATTTGAGACTTTTGTGATCCGAATACACATGGCACTTCTCACCAAATAAGTAATGTCGCCATATCTTTAAAGCGAATACGATGGCGACCAATTCGAGATCATGGGTCGGATAATTTTTCTCATGTGGCTTTAATTACCTCGACGATAGGCCACAACTCGCCCTTCTTGCATCAATACGCAACCCAACCCAAGTAGGGATGCGTCACTATAAATGACAAACTCTTTGCCCGATTCGGGTTGCACTAGAATTGGGGCTTCATCAAATAAGCTTTCAGTTGATCGAAACTTTTCGACATTTCTCCGTCCATTCGAACTTAACATCCTTTTGGAGTAAGCCGTCATTGGCGTGGCTATCGTCGAGAAACCTTTACAAATCGTCGGTAATAACCGCAAGCCCCAAAAAGCTCCTAACTTCGGTAACATTCCTTGGTGGTTTCCAATCGACTATGGCGAATTTTGTTCGGGTCCACCACGACACCGATCACGGACACCACGTGCCCCAAAAGCTAACCTCTTTCAACCAAAATTCACATTTATGAACTTTTTGCGATAATCGCTTATCTCGTAAGATTTGCAACACTAGCCTCGGTGTTCAGCATGTTCGATTTCATCTCGAATAGACCAAAATGTCATCGATAAATACAACTACGAACCGATCCAAGTATGGCCTGAAAATTCTATTCATTAAATCCATAAACACCGAGGGCATTAGTGAGCCCAAACGGCATCACCAAGAATTCAGTAGTGACCGTACCTCGTTCTAAAAGGTTTTGGGTATGTCCGATTCTGGACCCTCAACCGATAGTACCCGACCTCAAATCTATCTTTGAAAACACCGAGGCTCCTTTTAATTGATCAAACAAATCGTCAATTCGTGGCAATGGATATTTATTCTTTATCGTCACTTTATTGAGTTGACGATAGTCGATGCACAACCTCATGGTTCCGTCCTTCTTCTTCACAAACAATACAAAAGCGCCCATGGAGAAAAACTCGGTCGAGCGAAACCTCTATCCGTCAATTCTTGCAATTGAACCTTCAATTCCTTTAATTCCGTTAATGCCATACGATACGGGGCTATTGAAATCGGCGTAGTACCGGTACAACCGATGCGAATTCCACTTCTCGAACCGGTGGCAATCCGGTAACTCCTCGGAAAAACATCTGAATACTCACAAACCACGGTACCGATTCGAGTTTCCTTTCCGTCTCTTTACTTCCAAACACATACGCAAGGTATGTTTCACACCCTTTTCACATACCTCCGGCGGTCATAGAAGATATTATCATTGGCGCTCCTTTTAAATCAAGAGACTCGACTCGGACTACCTCATTATTTGCACTCCTCAAATCAATGGTTTTCCTTTGCGATCCACCAACGCATCATGTACTGATCACCAATCCATACCAAGAATAACATCGAATTCATGAAATGGTAGAAGCATCAGATCGGTCGGAAAACAAGATTCTCGAATTATTAGGGGGCATCTCTTGCACACTTTATCAACAAGCACGTATTGACCCAAAGGGTTTGACACTCGAATTACGAACTCAGTAGACTCAACAGGTAGAGTCTTACTGGATGCTAAGGTTTCACATACATATGAGTGAGTAGAGCCGGGGTCAATCAATGCAATCACAATAGTATCAAAGAGAGTAAAAGTACCAGTGATAACGTCAGGGGAGGATGCCTCCTCTCGTGCGCGGATGGCATATGCTCTAGCAGGAGCACGGGTCTCGGATCGACGGCCGTATTAGAGGCTCCTCTCGATTACCACCCCTACCTCCAGAGATTCTCGGGGCCTACCTCCACCGTCGTTCCACTAGGTCTTGCACCTTGCGTCTTATTCCTCTCATCTAGCTCGTGCAATCTCTAATGAAGTGGTCCTTGAACCGCATCCATAACAGCCCTATTAATGACTTACCCCAACATTCACCTAGGTGTCGTCTTCCACATTGGGGGCATTCAGGTCTCTCTTGACGATTATTGCCCACACTAGCTACTCAAGTAGCTCGGAGTCCGTCAATGGTCGAGCTCTAATGGAAATTCCGCATGATCGTCCTCGACTTCTTGGTGTCCTCCACGAACCTCTTTACAGCCGAGAACGGAGCTTTACTCGTCGATCTTTTACGGTAATCTCTTGCTTCAAATTCAGCCTTCTTCTTCTCCTTCCCAAGTTCTTCGCCTTGCGAGCTCGTTCGACTAGTGTCACGAACTCCTTTATCTCCAAAATTCCCACTAGTAACTTTAACTCTTCATTCAATCCTTCTTCAAATCTTTTGCACATCGCAACCTCATCAGCCACACACTCCCGAGCATACCGACTAAGTCTTACGAACTCATGTTCGATTCGAGATCTGATCATCCGCCTTGCTTGAGTTCCAAAAATTCCTTACGCTCGATCGATGAACCGTTGACTAATGTATTTCTTTCGAAATTGGATTGAAAGAAATCCCAAGTAACTCGTTCATTTGGGACTATGGAAATTAAAGTCCTCCACCAATAGTAAGTGAGTCTCTTAACAAGGATATAGCACACTTAAGACATTCATCGGTGTGCATGACAGTTCATCTAACACTCTAATGGTGTTATCGAGCGAACTCGGCCTTTTCGGCATCATCGGTAACTATGGCCTTGAACTCCTCGGCCCCGCTTCCTAATCAAGTCCACGGTGGTTTACTCAGCCTCACAGGATCAATAACTGGAGGCATTGCGGGCTCTTGGGGTGGAGCATTTAAATTCGGAATGGTTGGACAGCCGGGTTGGTTCGGGCATATTGCGCGACCCACTCATTCATCATAGTGAAGAAGACTTGTTTCGCCCTTCATTTTGATTATTCGCGGATGACCGAGGCTCAACAGGCAGTGTCCCTTGCGGAGCAGCCGCTACACTTTCAACGTCATCCGCCAAGGGTCTCTCTACCGGGTTCCATTTACTAATCAAAACAAAAATTTCAACCGTCAAGTCATCACATTTTTAAGCACTAACAATTTGGCATGTATAGCTAGACTCACACGCGCTATGGTAGTCCTAGAATCGACTAAACCATAGCTCTGATACCAATTAAATTGTAACACCCCAAACCCGAGACCATCGCCGTGTCGGACACGAGGGTTAACGAGACAAATCCTCTTAAAGTACCGACCAATTTGGCATTTCTGGACAGGCTGGAAAACTGCGTCACTGTCGCCTTAAAATCATATCTCGAGTTTCAAAACTCGGAAACTGGTTTTGTAAATTTTCCTGAATTTAGACTCATATACCCATCCATGGATTTATTTTAGAATTTTGGTTGGGCCAATTGGTACAGTTTATTAGTTAAAGTCACCCATGTTACAGGGATCGACTGCTCTGACCTTCGCGCGTTACAACTTGAATATCTCTCTGTACAGGGCTTTAATACTGGTGCCGTTTGTTTCTAATGAAACTAGACTCAAAATGGAATCTGTACATATAAGGCATGACTCCTAATTCTTTCTGTATAATTTATGGTAAATTTTCAAAGTTGCGACAGGGCACCCAGAAACCGTTCTGGCCCTGTCTCACGAGAACTTTAATATTTCTCAGTATACTGCTCATATGGTCGTTTTGTTTCATCCATATAAAAATAGATTCATCAAGGTTAAGTTCCATAATTTACTCACTATTTAATTCTACTTCTACTATTTTTAGTGATTTTTCAATCTCATCTCACTGCTGCTGTCCGCAACAGTTACTGCAGTAGACTATGCCAATTTCATGAATTTTTCCTTGGCCTTAATCATCCATCATACATGACACAAATTATGGCCACCTTATCAAAATTTGAGTTTCTAAGACTCGTGGCTATAGGTTCTAGCATCCCACTCGACGACCACATAGGCCATTTTCACATGGCTTAAAGTTTACAACCCACAATTCGACAAAATATAATAGCCTATACATGCCAAATGTTCTTCAACAACAAAAACAATACCACAAGATTTCAGCCGGTGTGATGACTTCAACGACGGTTCCGAGCACGCAACAATACGAGTCCAAGAGACCTAAAATGGGTGACAAGAAAACACCGAGTGAGTTTACAACTCAGTAAGTCATAAGCATTCATCAATCCATCGATAAAGTTACTACTACATGTACAACAAATGAGGCTAGGTACTCGTCCATATCGAATCTATACCATAATACCTCGGACCTTTCGGTCCAATCTCGCACTAATTCATACATCCACATTTCATATTCTACACAACAAGATAATCAAGCATTTTACACATTAACTCATTTTCCAGCACAACCATACAATTTCAATCATCACATAGATTTAAGGCTTACCAAATTCAACCCCAAGCATGAACGTATTCTCTATTCGTCATGAGCTCGAGGTACTTACCCGATCTGCTGTCCATACTCAATTCAATGGAGACACACCTCCATATATATAGAGTACGCACACACAGTGCTTACTACTCGATTTCGCACACTTAGTGCCACGTAATTTAAGCCCACACACACAGTGCCATACCCTCCGAGCTCGCACACCAAAGGTCAGTATTTTTCCAGCTTGCACACTTAGTGCCATATATTTCCAGACGCACACTTAGTGCCGATCTCGTCAC